>NW_020954569.1:78911528-79101108 GCF_900497805.2 Vombatus ursinus | reverse complement strand
GTAAATTAGAGGAGTAAGGAGGAGGGATAGGAAACAAGAGATATGCACAAACATGAAAACAAATATCAGGAGTAGAATTTGTTAGGGAAAGTATATGTCTATATATGTATGCATATATGTGTATATATGTATATGTGTATGTATATCTATATCTATATAGAAATGTATCCGCACTTAATTGTAGCCTTCAGGGGCAGGGAAAGAGGAAGGAAGGGCAAAAAAAGAACAAAGTAAAAAAGTACACAGCAGAAAACAAATGAAAATTTACAAGGAAGCAAAGAAAAGATGGACAGCTCTCAACACAACGTGTAGTACCTTTCATACAGGCTTTTTTGAAATGAAATGAAAATTTATCATTACATATTTTGAATCCTCTCTTATGTTCTGCTATGCACATGATACGCTTTTTTTCTTATTTTGTATTTAAGTTCCAGTATTTAAGTTTATGATGTATTTTTTTTCTTTTATCTATTTTGTATTTGTGTTCTGGTGTTTGAGTCTAAAATAAAATTTAAAAAAAGAAAATGAAATAGAAAACAACAAAAAAAATCTCATTTGATCCTCACAAGAAGTCTGGGAGGTAGGTGCTATTATTATCCTTATTTTACAGTTGAGCTGAGGCAAACAGAGATTAAGTGACTAGCCCAGGGTCATACAGCCAGCTGGTACCTGAGATTGGATTTGGACTCAGTATTCCTTACTCCAGGCCTAGTGCTGAACCCATTGTGCCACCAAGTTGCTTTACAAACTAGTTTTCTCCATTAATCAAAAGGCAATTGTCAACACTGCTGGTTCTACAATGAGCCAAGTATCTGAAGAGACCACATCTCCTTTTCCTTTCCTCTCTTAATCCTTCTCTGTGACCTTTAACCTGAGAAGCAGCAAACCTGTGATGATGATTAAGCTATGATTGCTATAATCTAATGACCAAAGGGGAGAAGGGAATAACAGCCAGGCACTGTGCTGAGGGCTGTACAAATATCTCATTTTGTCCCCACAACAATGCTGGGAGGTAAGGGCTATTATCCCCTTTTTACAGTTCAGGAAACTGAGGCAGGTGGAAGTTAAGTGACTTGTTTAGATCACACAACTTTTTGTTGTTGTTCAGTAGTTTTCAGTCATGCCCAACTCTCTGTGATACCATTTGGGGTTTTCTTGGCAAAGATATAGGAGTAGTTTGCCATTTCCTTCTCCAGTTCCTTTTACAGATTTGATCTCATGTCTTCCCAACTCCAGCCCAGTGGTCCATCCACTACACCAGACAAAAAAAGATTGTTTCTTAAACTTGAGGAATACCCTGAGAAGAGACACAGGAAGAGATACCACATACTACCATGTGCCCCTGGGCATCTTTATGACACCTTTGAGCCTTACTTCCTCATCTGTAAAATGAGGGGGCTGGACTAGATGGACCCTAAGGTCCCTTCCAGCTCTGGGTCTGTGATCCTATGAATTTCCTTTGATTATAGAGGATAACTAACTCATAGCTATAATATGGCCCCTCACATCTCCCCCATATACACATACGTGTTCACACACATATATGTATGTATATGCAAATATATATACACAAACATCAGAGCAGCAGAAACACAGTGGAACGAACATTTGATTTGGGATAAGAAGACATCGATTTGGGTCTTGATTCTATACTCTGGCTGTGTGACTACTGGCAAGTTAAATCATTTCTCTGGGCTTCAGTGACCTCATTTGTAACTTGGAGAAAAGTATATTTACACATCTACTTCAGAGTGTTATTTTACAGGATCAAATGAGATAGTTTATAGGAATGCATTCTGTAAGCTGTAAAGTACTATAAAAAATGTGTGCTCCAATTTAAGGAGACACAGACGGGGGAGAAGAGAAGACAAATTGTACCTAGAATCAATTCTCAGTCTTTTGATTAAGATCATAAGTATGACCTGAAGTATACACAAAGAGAAAAAATTATTTGCAATTTGAAGCAGCAAACTTCTCATCTGAAATTGTTATCCACCCTTGTGCATCAGTCTAAGTCAGCTAGCCCTGACCTAAAGTTTAACCATAGTGGGGTTTTTTTCTGGGATGAGAAAAATAAACTTTCAACCTTTTATTGGCTCATGATCCCATACTGCTAATTGTCCGCTTGCAGATGCACTATGGAAGGTAAGAAGAAAAGGAATGAAATAAGCATTTATTAAGCACCTACTATATACCAGACACTGTGCTAAGTGCTTACATATATATCTCATTTGATTATCACAACAACCTTGTGAGGTAGGTTGCTATTATTATCCTAACTGTACAGATTAAAGTCAGAGGTTATGTTACTTGCGCAGGGTCAGACAGCTAATTAAGTGTCTGAGGCCACATTTAAGATTTTTTTAAAAAAATTTCAATTGAATTATATATTTATCAGATTTTCTCCTTTCTTGTTGGGATTGATCCTATAAGCACTTGTAAGGAAGACAAAGTGGGGAGTCTTTGAATCATTCCTTTTAGTCTTCATGAAAAACTTCAATTTCTTGTTTTCCTTTCCGAGTTTTCATTTAAATAACTAGCTATACAGAAGTAGGATAATTCAAGGCTCATAAGGTGACTATATTAATTTGAAATAACCTTACACAATTTTTAACAACTGGCTGCATGTTATATTTACTGATAAAGTTGGTTAATCACATTAGAACATAAGCTCTCTGGCTTTGCTTTGAAGCTTCTCATAAATAATCATTAATGATCCACTATAAAGCAGAACGCAAAGACCTTTCTTTCCCACCATATACTTAAGGAATTAGACTTTTTCATAGGGGGATAAGAGGTGTTTTTAGATAAATTCTTTTAAGAGTAGTATCTACTAGACATTGAATTGATAGCATCTGAGCTTATTTTTTTCTGAGACTGATAAAAAGAAAAACAAGACCTGCTTTGGGAATACTTATTTTCATACATTACTCATATAACAGATGAAAAAAAAAAAGGATGAATGACAAAATACATGACTGATAAAAATATATGCATGTCTAAAACCAAACCCACCATCTTCCCCAAATTTCTTACCAAAATTTTTCTTTGCCCAGTCAAAATTTCAGAATTTCATTCACTTTCACCTAATAAATCCAATTAACTGCCTAGTTCTGTTGATTTTAGCTCTAAAATATCTCCACTAAGTTCCTTTCTCTCCATAACTGCAGTCACACTACATACAACTGAGTTTTTGTTACCTCTTGGTTACTAACACTTCTACTAGCGAGGCTCCCTCCCTCCAATGTCACTCCATTCTCCCCCTAGTCTATCTTGCCATCAGAGGTCTGCCAGCATTTCTCATTTCAAAATCTCCACTAGCTCCCCAATCACTTCCAAATAGTCAAAATTCCTAAGCTGGGATTCAGATACACTTTTCTAGCATTATGTGCCACTATGCACCTCCACTTACCCTTTTTTCTGGCTGAACTGGATGACTTGTTGTTGCATGAATATGCCTTGGGTTTACATAACCTTTCTGCCTTCTATTCAGGTGTTTCTCACCACTTAGAAAGTTCCCCATCTTTGTTGTTATTCAGTTGTATCTGATTCTTTGTGACCCCATGGACCATAGTTTGCCAATACTATCCATTGAGGTTTTTGTTTTTATTTTCTCCACTTAATAGCATTTTATTTGTCAAGTTTTCTTGGTAAAGATACTGGAGTGGTTTGCCATTTCCTTCTCCAATGGAATAAGGTAAACAGAGGTTAAGTGACTTGCCTAGGGTCACCCTGCTAGTAAGTATCTGAGGCTGGATTTGAATTCAGATTTGACTCCAGGCTCAGAGCTCTACCCTCTGGAGCTATGTAACTATCTCCCCAGCTTTGCCCTGTTTAAAAAAAAAAAAACAAAAAAAACAAACCCTACTTTTCCTTCAAATCCAGCCCATCTTAATGACATCATATAAGAAGTTTTCTTTTATTTCCCTTCCCTCTGAGAAATTCTTTTTCCTTCCTACTAACACCCACATTATTTTTAGGTAGCTAAGTGGTACAATGGATAGCGCTGGATCTGGACTCAAGAAGACCTAAGATCAAATTACTTAATACCTGGATAAGTCAGTAAACCTCAACCTACCTCAGTCTCCTCATCTGTAAAATTGGGATAACAATAGCACCTAGCTACCTGCCATGGTTGTGTGCAGATAAAATGTGATATCTATAATGTCCTTTGCAAACTTTAAAATACTATATTAATCCTAACTAGTTATTACTTACCATATCTCTCCTAAGGCCATTATTATCCTGCCTTGTAAGATGGCTGTTTGTATATATTTCATCTTCCCATTAAATTGTAACCTTCCTAAAGGCAGCCTGGTGGCACAGTGGATATAACCATAGACCTAGAGTCAGGAAGACTGGAATTGGAATCCAACCTCAGATATTCACTAACTGTGTGACCCTGCACAAGTCACTTGGCCTGTTTGCCTCAGTATTCTCAAAACTATAAAAATGAGGATAACAGCACCTACCTAAGGGGGTTATTGTGAGCTTCCCATAAGATATTTGTAAAGCACTTAGTATTAGTGCCTAGCACACAATAAGCACTTGCGTATCCCCTTCCCCCATCCCCATACACCAAATTCAACCCCATAGCCTGAGAAGTCTAATATGTTGCCTTTTACCTAGCAGAGGGGCTCAATAAATATTTGTTGAATGAATAGTGGAGATCCCCAAATAACCAGCTGGTAATGGGAATGAGCACTTCTACATTTCTAAGATGAGGATTTTAAAAATCGTATTCTTACAATCCATTTTCCAGTAACTAATAGCTTTCTAAAGTTCTTAAAGTTGTCAGAATTCAACTATAAATAAAAGTGACTCACAGACGCACAAGGGTAAAATGTGCCACATTTATTTACATATGAAATGTGTTTAATACAGTTATAACGAACGTAGTGTATAACATCTGACAGCAGCAAGACCCTTTAAGGAACGGAACAATAACTACAGTATATCATGCAAGTATCTATATATACACAAAAGTTTTTTTTTTAAAAAAAAGTACAAAACTTGTTTAGGGATAAATACAAGATATAAAATGCAAAACAAAAAAACACAAAAAATATAACTCTCACAGAGAACTATATGTGGAAGGGACAGAACGGTACCTTTGCTGTGCTTCATTAAAGCATAACTACCAAAGTTAGATATACTTATTGAAATGGCGGAACAAAAACCTGGCAGCTGTGTGCTCAATCTGAAATGGCCAATTGTGATTCTACAGGCTGCTGTATTAACACATCGATGGGCAGCAGCTTCAGTTGTGCATCCTAACTCTAATTACCAGAACATTTGGCATTAGCACCCAGAATAGGAAAAGTCAATTTTTGAGACAGCACAGGGTTAAATGAACTATTTTCTTCCTTTAAAAGCCAAAGAAATACTTGTTTTTTATTTGTCTCTATGTTTAATAAATTACAAGACAAAAACCAGACTGTATAAAAATCTATTGATCTAGTTACATATTTGTTTCTTCTACAGCAGTCCAGCCCTTTCATCAAGCTTACATCCCTGTGATCTTAAAACAGTCTTGCAAATATATATGAAAAAAAATATGCCAGCCCACAACTTTTTCTGATCTAATTTTACAATGGACTCCTACCCTTTCTCTTCATAGACAACATTAAGGAAAACATCATTCCCTTTTACTTGCCTGGTCTAAGTTGTTATCCACCAGTGGGTTATTTTCAAGTCTGCTTTAAAAACTTTCTCTTATGGCCCTAAAAATACCTAGAGATGCACAGATATGCAATGATGAGTCTCAAGGCGCACACATACTTCTTTCAAAGTAGATACACTGAGTACTAGTGCTAAGACACTTGAAGAGTCTAGTGTTCTTGACACCTAAAACCAGCTACAATTTATGTAGTGAATTCTAAAAAATAAAAAATACTAAAAAAGGCATTGTGTTAGCCTGTAATTGAATTAGCTAAACCATTCAAACTCATGGTGTACAAAACAGTTTATCTGAATCCAAGGAACTGCCCCCAGTGCTAAGAACTCTGTTTCAAAGAAACTTAGTACAAAAAAGAAAAATTCTAAACAAAAAAATAACTCAAAACATTATCCACTAAATACTGATACAAACACGTAACAAAGAGTATAAAAGTTATTAGTTTAAATATATACAAACTCTTTTTAAACTCAAATACTGTTTTAATACTTAATTAAGGGTATATACGATGAGGTGAAGAGGATACATTTAAGGAGAATATATTGCAACAGCCTAAACAGTACTGTCAACTCTATTATACTGCAAACTTTCTGTAACAAAAAAGAGTCTTTTCCATTCCAATGTGGAGAGAGATTTTCCTTTTGGAATACTCATTTTTCAGCTGAACTCATTCTTTTAGACTTAATGAAGGCCATGCCATGTGTTCTCATGTGAGTATTTAAGGCAGCTTCAGTTTCAAATGTCTTTGCACACACTTTGCATTTTCTGTCTGACATTAGGCTATCAGATGATTCATCTTCATGACTGGGTTTGTTTTCCTGTTGATTATCTTCCCCAGAACCATTCTGCTTAGACACTGGTTGAGGTTCCTTTAATTTGTGGACTATGAAGAGATGCCGGGAGAGAGATACATGGGAGGTGTAGCAAAGGCCACATTCTCGACATTGGTAAGAAGAGCCGTCAGACTTATGCTGAGGGATGTGTTCGTGAAACTGCAGAAGATTTTCTGTCGTAAAGCCACACACAGCACACTTGTGAACTTTAAAAACATTTATCTTTAGTTTCTTCAATGGCTGAGTAATTGCTCCTCGTGGGGGTCTGAATTCTAAAACGGGTTCTTCTAATTTCCGCTTTGGACTGGGGGCCTGATAAGAGATAACAAACAAAAAACATTGATCAGATTAAAAGAGTCCTGCTATTTTCCTAAAGAACGATCATCTCTGATTGAGCTAAAAGTCAGTAAGAAGATATGATCAGATTGTGCCATTAATTAAAAAAAAAAAAGACATGCTTCTGCAAATGTTTTACCCTGTTTCCAATATTAATGTGATCTCACCCTTACGCTGTCCTTAATCTTCTGCCAGTCACAGTTCAATATATGGACATCTTATCTCTGGCTGAGGGCAGCCAGATGACACTGTGGATAAAGTGCTGGGCCTGGAGTCAGGAAGATCTGAGTTCAAATTTGACTTCAGACACTAGCTGTGTGACCCTGGGCAAGTCATTTAACCCTCTTTGCCTCAGTTTCCTCATTTGCAAAATGAGCTGGAGAAGAAAATAGCAAACCACTCCAGTATCTTTGCCAAGAACATCCCAAATGGGTTCACAAAGAGTCAGACACAACTGAAACGACTTGACAACAAAACTCTCTCGCTGATAAGAGTACTACAAAGACTGTACCCTAGCTCTGAAACTTATTATCTGTGACCCACCTTACTATTTTTGTCACCTAACTACTCTGCATCTGTTTCCTCATGTATAAACAAGAAGGCTGGACTACTTGATGTGTAAGCCTGTGCTCAGTTTACCCACAACTTCCCCAGGGAAAGGTAATACAAAGGAAATGCCAAGCTCATTCTACTTCTTTCAGTTGTAATGCTTATTTTAGGCAATGGTCTTGTGCTTTAAAGGGTGAAACTATTGCCAAATGCTGGAAATAGTTCATTAGTATTCAGGAAGAGAAGCTGGTGTTCCAAGCCTGCTGAAACCAGGGACCTCAGTTGCAATAAAAACATGTTTTTGAATCTCCCATGTCTCCTCTCCCAGTTCTCCCTTACACCAACTCTATGCTCCACCCACTATCCCCCCTCACATTTGTTCATGCTGTTCCTTTTCTCCTCCTCTCTAATTAAATCTTATTCATACTTCAAGGCCTAGCAGCATTACTTTTCTAGACAGCCCCCAGCTGGCAATGATCTCTCCCTCTGCATTCTTCTACCACTCCCTGACTGTACCATTCAATTGGCACTAAATAATTGATTGCTTTGTAACATTAGTTCTCTCCCCACACGTGTCTTCAACAACTTCAGTTTAATTCCACAAATATTTATTAAGCATCTTCTATATGTCAGCTATTTGGCACAGTAGATAGATTCCTGGGCCCAGAGTCAGGAAGACTCATCTTCCCAAGTTCAAATCTGGCCGCAGACACTTCCTAGCTGTGTGACCCTGGGCAAGTCACTTAACCCTATTTATCTCAGTTTCCTCACCTGTAAAATGAGCTGGAGAAGAAAATGGCAACCTACTGTAGTATCTTGGACAAGAAAATCCCAAATGGGGTCATGAAGAGTCAAACATGCCTAACATAACTCAACAACATATCTCCCATACCATGGGAGATACTGAGAGACTAAAAAACAAAAACAAGTATAGTCCCTGTTCTTCAGAAGCCTAAGATTGAATAGGTGGCTGATGCACTTTTACATAAAGTGAAATAAAATATGACCAGGCCAAGATCAAGACAAATCTTAGAGAAGAGAGAGAGCTTACTTTCCCTTGAGAGGGAAAGTGAAGTATTTATGCAGCATATGGATTGGGCTTCAAAGAAAGAGAAGGATTTCAACAGGTGGAGATGAAGAGGAAGAACATTTCAAGTGTGGGGGAGGATCTACATAAAAGCACATCAATGAGAGGGTACGGGATGAAACTGGGAAAAAGACAACAATCCGCTGCGACTGGACCCACAGAGTGTATAAATTTATCCACAGAGTGTATAAAAGAGAGTAGTATGAAAAGGGTACATTGTAGCTAGATTGTTGGGGCTTTAACTGGCAGGTTAATAGTTTTATTTTATCCTCTGGGCCCGGGCTTCTTCAACTTTTTCCACTCATGACCCCTTTTCCATTTGGAGTTGCAACGCCTGAGAACATGCTTTGTGTTCAGAAGCAAGGCTGCAGATAACACCTCAGATTCATTACATGTTTGATTTTTAATTTGGTCATTATGCATTCAGAAATCTTTTACTGTTGCCAAATTTTTCATGACTCCATGTGGGGTTCTGTCCCACAGTTTAAGAAGCGCTGCTTTAGGCCAAAAGTTCTCAAAAACTGGCCCAGAGGTCCCGGGCGGGGGTATGGGGGTGGGAGGGGGTCTGAGACCCTTTAAAGGGTCCCTGAGGACAACATTATTTTCATAATACTAAAATGCTTTTATTTCTAGTTTAATAAGTATTAATAGCTGTGACCCACATAAAGAAAAGCTCTTTGGGGGATCCTCCATAATTTTTAAGAACATAAAAGGGTCCTGAGATGAAAAAGTTTGAAAGTTGCTGCTCACAGCAACAGGAAGAATCGATATTTGGATTAAAGAGGATCAAGATCCTCAAGGTAGAGACCAGTTAGGAGGCTATTATAATATATGGTGTTATATTATATTACATGTATTATATTTATTACATTACTGGGTGACCACCAATAGCACTACACGGGCTCTCAGTACCTGACTCACAGTACCTGGGTTCCAATCCCAGCTATGATATGACCTGGGTGACCTCGAGAAATTCATTTATCCTCCCTGGGCTTCAGCTTCCTCATCTCTAAAATGAGGTAAATGGACTATATATTTATATTGTACCGTATCATATCATATATCCTATCATAGCACAGTTAATATTAGGACAGCTAGGTGGCACAACGGATAGAGCGCTGAGCCTGAAGTCAAGAATATTCATCTTCCTCAGTTCAAATCTGGCTTGAGACACTTACTAGCTGTGTGACCCTGGGCAAGTCACTTAACCCTGTTTGTCTCAAGTTTCCTCGTGTATAAAATGAGCTAGAGAAGGAAATGGCAAACTGCTTCAGTATCTCTGCCAAGAAAATCCCAAATAGGGTCATGAAGAGTCAGACATCACTGAAACAACCAAACAACAAAAATATTATAATATTAAATAGTCCAGATGATGTTAAAGGCCTGAACTAGGGTGGTGTGATAAATTAAATAACTGAAGCAGAGGGGATAGGTATAAGAAGTATTGTGGAGGCTGAATCCTTAGAGGAGGAGTAGGGGAATGTTAAAGAAGAGGAAAAAATTTTAAATGTCTGAGATTTTAAGTTTTGCATGAATCAGAGGGGTGAGAGTGTCATCAACAGATACAGAGAAGTTGAGAAAAGAGGCGAATGATATTCTGAATACATTAGGTTTGAAGTGCTAGTGGGACATCCAGATAGTTACATACATACAATTATGTGTGTGTGGGGCTTAGGGAAGAGACTCAGGTTGAATTCTGTAAAAAACTTATCTTTCATCTTCAACTATCAGCTTCTGAGGGGATTAGAACAGCAAGTGGTGGTGGGAAATGAGTGAACCACACTGACTCCATGTTATGACTCAATTCTAAAGCTAGCTCGGTTCCCTTTCTATTCAATTATGGTCTAGTCCAATTTTGTTTTGTGAAAAAACTTTATTCAATTGTGGGAACTGAGAGAAAAGCTTCTCTTTCACCGGCCACAATTCCTAAGTACAAAGACCATATCTTATACTTTTCTCTCTATTCCCCATAGCACCTGAAACAGTCCTCTCTGCATAGAGAGGGCATTCGAAAAATATCTGTATATCTGTATATGGATTTAAACTGTAATTATGATCTAAGCCCAAGAGACAGAAAAACTGTGAAAATATTGGGATATTGTACTTCATCCCTGACATCAATAAATTTCCAAGTCCTGATTTATATTTTGTGGTTACAGCTAAGCAATTTGTAAGAAACATTACATCAAAGAGGATCATTGAAGCATTTTTAAAAATGCACAGAAGATAACAGAAGGAAATTCAGAAAGAAACACAGACAAGCTGGACAGATGTGAAAGTAACAAGTTGACATTTATTATATTCTTTGTTTAAAAAGTAAGCTTGTACACAATAGAAAATTGTAGTTTCACATATAACCTCTCTGTTCTACTTTGTATACGGAAAGGTCCTCTCTTTTATTTGTGGAGTTCAGAATTTTAAAAAATTAAATTAAAAAAAATAAGTAATATGTTACAGTGTTGTATAGTGGAAAAAGCACTGGACTTAAAGAGTCCAAAGGCCTGGTTTCAAATTCCCTAATAGCTTTTCTCAGGACGTTTATCAACCGAAGAGGTGAGATCAGATGACTTCTAGGGTACCTCCAGCTTTGACATGCTATGATTATCTGTTAAATATCTGTCTTTCCCTGTATTAGAATCAGCATTCAGAGATAAATCTACCTAGCTTCCTATACTAATATTCACTGCAAAGAGAGCAATTCTTATGTTTTACCTTGGTCTCTTCTTTTATTTCTGTTTCCTCCACACTGGTAGATTCTGTCATTTCTTTTAAATCAGGGTCCTTAATCCCATGCATCAGCTGAATGTGTTTCTCTAGCATTAACCGTTTTGTAAATGTGCGCCTTGATTCGGGGCAGTGCCTACATAAAACAACAAAAGTCATGTATACATTTTGCTTATAGGGATTTTCAAAAGAACTCTAGGCCCACAAATATGTTACTGGTCTTCAAGATCTTCACAAGCCAATTTCATACTTACCAGTATCAAAGGCATAAGAGAGCAGCAACAGCCTAAGAGCACTGGCTCTGGAGGAAGGACCTGAGTTCAAATCCCATTTAGGACACTACCTGGGTCACCTTGAGAAATTCATTTATGCTCCCTGGGCTTCAGTTTAATTCAGTTCATTTCTAAAATGAGGCTATTGGACTAGATAGGCTCTGAGGTCCCTTAGAAGCTGTAGATCCATAGTCTTGTTGGTCTTAATTCACATTTTATTAAACATTTAAAATTGTTAGTGTCACTTTTTTTTTTTTGTAAACTCAGATCATTTTGGTTCAAGTGCCTTATAAAACATTCCTGGTTAGCACTAGTATTCTTTAGTCTCCTGAAAAGGAGAAGCTCTCAATTTAATTTTTTTTTCCTTTAAGATGACTACAAGAGCATTCCTGCAGAGGTGCTTTAATAGGAAAGAAACAAGGAAGAAGACGGTCTTCTACCAACTATTAATTAGTGACACCAGCTATATAACACAGAGAAACCTGCTCTTTATCATCTGAAGCATGCAGCATGGGCAATTCTTCACAAAAATAATAATCTAATAAATACATTAAAAATTTTAACTTTATGGATAAATTGTTTTTTAGTGGCCAACCAATGGGTTAAAATGCAAGCATTTAAAAACATTGGTCTATGTTGAGTGAGAGTATCACAGATAAAAGGAAGAGTACAATAAGCTCCAATTTAATATTGTACTTTACAAAGCGGAAGCTCATTGACAAGAAGTGATGTGTTCATGGTCACACAGCTAGAAAATGAACCTAAAGTCTTGGGACTCCAGTCCAGTACTTTTTCCATTTTACTACCCCTCTTCTCTAAAAACAATTCTGTAGTAGCAAGGGATATATCCATGTAGACATTATTTTGTTTCCTTTTTTTTTTGAAGATGAGAAATCATCAATTTTTGGATAATAGCTTCAGAAATCCTAGAGTTTATTAACTCAATAGCTACTTAGATATGTACATTATAATGTAGACACCAAGAGCAGTGAAGAAACAAATAGGTGATTGAAAATTCTATGGGCTTTTTCAGAATTAGATTTGCTACCTTCTTGAAAGCTCAGAAGAACTTGATATGGGCACTAAAAAATAACTGAAGTATTTTCTAAACCCTTCTGCGCAAGCAACAAATGAAGCCAGCACTGATACATAGTGTGACAACATTTTTCCATTCAATCATTTTCAATGATTACAATTTTGCTATCACCAATGAGTTTGCTGGATGTTTTTGTGAGTCTACAAATGGCTTCCCAGTGCATTAAATATAGTGATTTTATGCTTCTACATCAAAAATACTAATGTGTTTCAAAGCTAGTGTTTCACTAGCGCCACACTCAATCACCTTAAGGTTCACACCTTCTTCTATTTCTCAGTCAAGTCTCTCTACTTATCCCCTTCTGAGCATCACTCTCAAACTTTAGCCTAACCCCTGGCTATATTCTATTCATAGAATGCAGTCACCTCAATAAACTCTCACTCTTTTTTCCTTTTACTCAGAAAACTCCCATGTCTTCTGTGAAGTTTCCATGACTAACCTCAGGAGATGCAGGAATTCTACTTTGCCAATTCCTTGTCTAAATATGAAATTCCCATGACTCTGTTTCAAGATATAATGTCAACTTACAACTTCTGTATTTACTGTGTGTTGATGAATATATATACATTTATACACTCAATTTCTTTACCAATAAATTGTATTTAATATGTATGTACATATGTCCATGTCTGATGTTTGTCCAGTTCTTTTAAGCATCTAAAGGGAAGGTACCACGTTTTCTCAACTCACTTTGGACAAAAATTAACACAGTTAGGCTAACTACTTCAAAAACTAACTACTTCAAATTAACAAGTAGGCTAACTACTTCAAAAACACTTTTTACTGATAATAATGTAATGACACTTCAACCTTAATTACCAAGATGATACTAGTGACTATAGACTGATGATGAATTTAGGTCAATTTCTCTTTTTACTGATTCCCTTTGTGACCAATGCCATGAACTGGCAAAACAATTTGCATGGGTCACAGCTAGACATCTCAGGGCATGGAAAAATGTTTCAGATGAGGAATGAACCCACGACCTTATTCTTATTGGCATAAAGCTTTAAACAAGTAGGCAATACTGAAGATAAGGTTTTGCAGGTTACAGCTTGGCACAGTGACTGCAACTTCAATCAGTTATTCTGAAGAAATATTTTCAGTAACACAATCTATCGCCATATGATGCAGTACTTTTTAGGTCAGGTTAATATATTAGTACAGGGCAATCAAGATTATAATGATTATTTTACTTTAAAAAAATTCTGTTAATATCACATAGCATATCAAAGAATAAGGTGACAAAATTATGCAAAAATCAAATGGGTTGAATTCTGAAGCAAAACAGAGTGGTACAGTGAAAAGAGCCTTGACTACAGCTTCAAAGAGCAAGGATTCACATTCCCTCTCCAATGTTTACTCCCTGTGTGACCTTGGGCAAATCCCTTAACCTCTCTGGTGTCAGTTTCCTCATTTGCAAAGTGAGGAGAGTGAGTTGAACTAGATGGGCTCTACGTTTTCTTCCCTTTCTAAATCTATGATCCTATGATCTATAAAAATGAAGAGGCTAGATAGATGACCTCTGAAGTCCTCTCCTGGGGCAATGTAGGTGATGTAAAAACAAAAGGTATCAATAAATATTAACTTTAAAAATAAAGAATCAATATAAAGTCAAATAAACAAAAGGTCTTCTTTTAATTCTCTCATGACCTTTATATTAACAACCATCACTTACGAGCAGGTGTAAACTTTCCTAATGCCTTTGTGTTTGATTCGATTATGGCGACAGAGGCTGTGCGATGAGCTGAATGATTTGTCACACTGGCGGCAAGGATGCTTCTTCATTTGCTTTATTAAAGAAAAGAAAGGAAAATGTCAGCGGCAGGTCTTTAAAACCAGAACACACTTTTAAAATGAGAAACCCTGTGTTATAAGTTGAATTTAACAGGTGTCTGGTAGGACTTGACAGCTCTTCAATGAATGCACCTAAGAAAGAAAGAAAAGTTTGGTTTCAGAGAGCTAAAGGAAACTTTACCAGGAGAGTGGGAAATTAGGATTTTCTAGGAAGACTCTTTTTTTGGGGGGGGGGATGGGAGTTAGATGACTTGTCCAGGATCGCACAGCTGGTAAGTATCTGAGGCTGGACTTGAACTCAGGTTCTCCGGACTCTAGGGTTGGTGCTCCACCTATTGCACCACCTAGCTGCCCTTCTAAGAAGACTTTTAAGTTGAATATCCCTTTCAAAACACAAATGCATGTTTTTTCTAAGTTATACCTATCTGAAATGAAAAAAAAATATCCTTTAAACTTTACCACAAAAGCAGGCAGTAAACACAGTAGTGCCCTTTCAAATACATGCCCAATAAGCATGGTATGTACATAGAACCCATACTATTTCATTCTGTGAATCATTTTAAATTAAGTCCATTACAGAGAAAGTCTACCTTACTAATTTTAAAATTCCATTTCCCTCATCCAATAATATATTGATGGAGTAAGGACAGAATAGAGCTGAGGTTTCACTAGTGTATAGTGAGGAAATTCCCTTTAACAATGAAGATCAACAACTTTTATGGGCTCAGTGCTCTGGGGCACTGAGATTAAAGTGACTTGCCCAAGTTTACACGATTACTACCTTTCAAAAATGAGACTTGAAACCAGGTCATCCTGACTCTACAGGAGACAATGCCAATGGTTTGCCAAAGGCCTTTCCTCTGTGTGTGTGTGTGTGTGTGTGTGTGTGTGTGTGTGTGTGTGTGTGTGTTATTTAAACAGAATCACTAGATTTCCCATGAATACTAACATGCAAAATTTCCCCAAAGTAATAATTTTAAGAAAACAAAAATAACCACATAACATAAATGTAGTCAAGTTTCATTTCCACTCTACCCCTGAAAAGAATGACAGTTTATCCCCTAAAACATATTTTAATCCAAGAATTGACTTTCATACCTCTGAAAACTCAACTTCAAATAACTTAATCTCTACAAGTATAAATTGTAGAGCAGTTGCTGCTCTGCATTGGTAGAGGAAGTTTCCTAATTGGGGTTCCCTGACCAATGATGATAGCCCACACCACTTCCCAAAAGTGATGATGATGAAGAGATACAAAAAGCAACAATGGTGCACTGGAAAAAAAAAAGGCATTAATTCTAATCTGACTTTTCTATTACTTTTCCTCCTTGAGCCTCAATTGGAGGGTGACCTTTTAAACTATTCTAAGGTCCTTTCTAACTCTAAAATTTTGTTATTTTCAGACACCTCTGTTTCTCTTCTTCATCTTTGTTAAAAGGTAAACAAATGCTGTAACACAGGGAGTGCAAAACAATAGTCACAAAGTGTACAGTCCTAAAAGTGTTTATGCTGTTAAGTGAGGAAATTATGCAATCTCAGGAACTTTCAGCTCTAAGATTTTATGTTCTTAAAGCCTATGGCTCTATGGATCCTAGAGCACAGTGCAAAATTTACTTATTTTGGTTCAACAAATAAAACACGTAGTTTCTACTGGTTTATACTTCTAAAAATCTTAGACAATTAGATATACCCAAATGTATTCATTAAAATGTATTTTTAACATGACAGTGGCCACTGATCAAGTAAAAAATGTGATAATTAGCGACCCCTATAGGAATAAGGTGAGTAACAACCGCCATGTGGAAACCCATGATAAACAGGTGTTACACATGTCTTACCAACTTTTTCTGTGCAAACTCTCAACTCTCACATCACATTGCAACCCTTAAAGCTACCCTCTCAGCGAATATATTTTCACAGAACTGTTTTCTCACCATTGCCACAATCTTATTATACTTATGCAGTTTATTTCTAGAATCCAAATACAGGATTTTTCACCTCAACGTATTAAATTTAATCTTAAATGCATCTCATTGTTTCAGCCTATTAAGATCTTTAGGGATACAAATTACCATCTGGCTTATACACTCAGTAAACCAGTAGTTTATACTATTGAAATTAAGAAATCATTCAACATAATAGTTATCTTTCCCAAGCTTCGTGTCATCTAGTAATTTGATAAGTGTGCCCTAAAATGTTCAACTAAGTCATTGATAAAAATGCTGGGTTGAACAGTGCCAAGGAAAGAGCCCCATGACATCACACCAGAAAGCTCCTTCCAGACTAGCATCATTACATTAATCACCATTTTATGTGGCAGAGTTGTTCATCCATTCAAAGCTCAGCTCAAGTGCCACTAACTACAGGAACTAATTCTTGATTCACCCAGCTCTTAATGGTATCCCCATCTCACTCTACCCTGAAGTGAAATGACTTGGTACAGCACATAGCCTGTGTATATGTTGTTTCTCCTACCAAATAGAATGTATCCCCACAGCCTAGGACAGTGCCTTGTACATAATAAGCATTTAATAAATGCTTGCTGAACTGAATTTAACTGACCCTTCTACCTTCTAAATGATGAAATTATTCAAAAACAAGTAAAGCTTTTTTCAGTTTCTTTACATTTACGAAAAACATCTCGCAGAAACATAGATGGTGACATCCTCAATGTCTAGTATATCTTGCCTCCATGCCAATTTTCTAAGCTGCCATTTGTTCCATCTGGTTGAGCAGCTGGTATACACTGCCACCACATCTCTTCTTTTGTCTCCTGTTCTCCTTCTCCAAATGATCTTCATCATGCTTCTTCCTTTTGGATTTCCTATCTCTATCTTCTTGATACACAGTGCTATTTCAGTAACCCCCTTTTTTTCTGTTGAATAAATGCCTTCCATCGCCTTACTCGAGTCAGGAATAAAACCTCATCAAACCTCAAGGATGGCAATGAGTTTGTATTTTCCTCTCTCAATTAAGATTTCTAGTTTCGCTTTTTTCTAAAGTACCCATCCTCAGTGTATTTGGGTAGAACATGTTAGGGCATGAATAATGTCTTCAATGTTTCTTGTGAATTAACTATTATGCCATACCTGCCACTTTCTCTGGCTTAGTCCTTTATGTGGGCAGTTTTCTCTCCTCCACTTACAGTATAAAATCTCCTTGATGAGATTGATAAACCTCAGACAAACATTCTTCCCTATCCTCACTATATCTGAAAAGTCTTTCATGTTTTCCATTGTGTACCAGATATGCTGGTCATGTAATCTCACTATCCTGTGGAAGAGTCACCAAGTACCTTTCCTTGTGACCAGTAACAGAGGTATCTATGTAGCTTCACTATCATTACATGACACGGAGGCCATTTCCTCCTCAGATGGTCCAGTTCCATACTCTAAGGGTAAGCCTTAAATCTCTTGAGAAGGTTACTAATAATTTACTAATGACCAAGTCCAATGGTTTTTTCTCAGTCTCTGACCCCTTTAACCTCTCTGCAGCATGTGACACTAGTTACCATACCATCTTTCTATAGTTTCTATTTCATTGCATTATCTTGGTATTCTGCCTCTGATAAATCTTTTTTAAAATCTTCAGTTAATCTTCTTTCTTCTCTTGCCCCTTACCTTACATTTGTCATTCCTCAAAGTTTTCCATTCTTTGCTGTTTTCTTCCTATTATATATATATATATATATTATATATACATATATAATATATATATATAAATATCCTCTCCCTTGATGATCACAGCCATTCCCCAATGACTAATTCCTAAATCTATATCTCCTGCACCAACATCTCTGCCAAGCTACTGTCCCTCATTTTTGTCTTGGGGGCATAAATTGTGTATTACATCCCTATAATACTTGCTAAGTGCAAATGCTGAGTATATACTTTGTAAATATTTGTTGAATGAATGAGCCATGTATAATGAGATTAAGATGATCAGAAGTTGAACATTTCCAAGGTATGAACGAATGAATGTCCTGCATGAATAGTTTTGAAAACACACATTGTACCTACAGCAGGCTTATATCCAAACCAAACAAAAGGCAGGAAAAGAACAGAAAGATAGCATCACTCAAGTAATTCAGCAACAGGTTAGAAACTAAAAGACACACAGTTCTAACTTAGGCCTTGCCTTTATCTTAGTTTTTTATTTTGAGTGAAACACCCTCAGCTTTAATATTCCTGTCACACTCACACAACTCCTTTTCTTCCCATTTGCCTTCTTTCATTCTACAAACCTCCTACTTACCTATTCCACTCCCATTATTATCATATTTGCTTTCCTATAATATAATCAGATAAAACTCAAATAAAGTGGGACTATACTATGAAAATTTTTAAAAATATATTTATTAACAACTAAAAACTTAACAAATAAAGAAACATAGATATGAAATTTTAATCTGAAAAATCTTAAGGTAGTACTCATTTTCTGACTAAATAAAATCTAAGCCTACAAAGATATTTTTGTATCACTACTTGCCCCCAAAATTATAGTATAATTTCATCTATATATCAGTTCATAAAATTCTTGTTGTTTTTTAAAGAATTTAAATTTAAAGAATTTCTCACATTCTTTACTTGTTGGAAGGTATAATATTTTGCTTCTTATGCATGGCTTTTGTTTGCTTTCATACTTAGTTTTCTAATCAAGTTTAAAATGTAGCAATACTTGCCTAAAATCTAAGTGAATTAAGATCTGGCCTTTGGGGCCATAACAAGAATAGCTCCTTTTTACCCACATGTACAAAAATATTTATAGTAGCTCTTTTTGTAGTGGCAAAGAATTGGAGATTGAGAGGCTGCCCATCAATTGGGGAATGGCTGAACAAGTTGTGGTATATGAATGTAATGGAATACTATTGTGCTGTGAGAAATGATGAGCAGGCAGACTTCAGAAAAACCTGGAAAGACTTGTATGGTCTGATGCTGAGTGAAGTGAGCACAACCAGGAAACTATTGTTCACAGTAACAGCCACATTGTGCAATGACTAATATTGATAGACTTAACCCTTCTCAGCAATACAAGGATCTAAGACATCTCCAAAGGCCTCATGATAAAAAATGCCATTCACATGCAAAGAAAGAACTATGGAGTTTGAATGCAGATCGAAGCACACTATTTGCTATTTTTTTTCTCCTGTTGTGTTTTGTTTCCTCTTTCTGGTGGTTCCTCCTATTGGTTCTAATTCTTACTTACAACATCACTAATGTGAAAATATGTTTAATAGGAATGTATATGTATAGCCTGTATCAGATTGCATGCCATCTTGAGAAGAGAGGTGGGGAAAGAGGAGGAGAAAAATTTAAAACTCAAAAGCTTATGGAAGTGATTGTTGATAAAGCAAAATAAATTAATTGTCACCTAAAAAAAAAAAAGAATAGTTCCTTTTTGATCTTTCCTAGAAGTATATAAGCCCCTTGACTCCCCTCTCTCTTCCCTAGTACATAATAATGGATATCCAAGGGCTGGCCTCAGAGTGTGGATGATTTAAGTTCAAGTCAAAGACTATATTTGATACATATCTAACTTGAGGCAGCTAGGTAGTACAGTAGATAGAGTGTTAGACCTGGAGCCAGGAAGACCTGAGTTCAAATCCTGACTAAGATACTTAATAGCTATGTGACTAGCAAGGCATTTAACCTTTCTGCCTCAGTTTCCTCATCTGTAAAATGTGTATGACAGCACTTACCTCCTAGGGTTGGTGTGAGGATCAAAGGAAATATATGCACAGTGCTTTCCAAACCTTTAGAGTGCTATATAAATGCTAGCTATTATTTATTTGTTATTAATTTTATTTATTATTTTATTTGTTAATTAATATTATTTGTTACTATCACAAGTCCTTTAAATTTACAGTATTGCAGGAAACTCTCTAAGATCATAAATTGCAGAATAGCTGCTGATTTAAATTGGTAGAAAATTTCCTCACTGGAAGCTTCCTATGCCAATGAAATCACAGGTACAGCCCAAAAATAAATATGATAGATATAAACATAAATATGAATGTAAGTATAGAGACAGTTACATGACTATGTATTGTTAAATGTGATGCTGCAAAAAAAGGAATAGACAAAAAAAGACCTTAAGTAGCTAAATATTTCAGGCTTTGTAATTAGAATTTACAAAACGGAAAAATAGGCATAATATCTGAACACAAAAGAACTTTCAGAGTCAGGATTCATAGACCAGTCTGTAAATTCATACAAGCATGGATAAAAACTCTTTGCCCATCCATGTCTATCCAAATCTTCTCTTCTCCAACAGAAGTATCCCCAGATCTTTAATCTGATTCTCATGACACTTCTCTAATCCTTTTACCACCTTTGACTACTCTGTGTTCTCTTAACTTAGAGCAGGTCTGCACAATACACGGCCTGAAGCCTGCCTGCAGATCAAAGGATTTTCAGGAGCCCCAGAAAAATATACGGTTGCCACTCCCTGACATTCCTGTTTGTCACGTGACCCATAGCAACCAAACATAGGCAATCTGTCTCTAGTCTAATCTGTCACGTAACCCACAGTAACCAATCATGGGCAGTCTGTCTCTATAGTTTACAGGTTGTGCAGGTCTAGCTCTGAGAGACCCTTCCCAAAACATGTCATGTTGAATGGAAAATAATACTACATACATGGTCTAATTAGGGTAGAACTATTTTCTTCTCTCTCTCTCTCTCTTTTTATGGGCAGGGCTGCCAGGTTAACAAATAACAAGGAAATGAGATAATAAATGACTTTAACAAGGGAATTTTACAAGATAAACTCATGAAAATCACCTGTTTTTACATGTTACTTGAAAAAGACCAAGAACTAAGAGAAAGAAAAATAGGCAATATTTACAAATATTTTAATACTATAAGGATCTCTAATTTATAATTAGTACTACTTCCAACAATGAAGATTATAAGCCCACCACAAATTAGTAGATGGTCCCAAAAAAGAGGCAATGGCAAAAAAAAAAAAATATTGCTAAACCTCTCCAAATTTAGTCAGGACATTTCTCAAGTGATAAAAATATAGTCCATCACTGGGTGGATACTTAAAAAGTCTTGCAAGTTTGCTGGAACCTTGGCAAGCTTGACAAACTTGTGTGCTATCTGCCTATCCTCTAAGAATCCAGAGTCATATTCATGCCATAATAATACACTGCACTGAACTTTATAGCAGAGAATCAGTTATAAAAATGACCAGAAAAAAAACTAAATATATGTTGGTATTAAACTACGAAAGCACATATATAATGACTTTAAAAGTTTTTTTTTCTTTTAACATAAAGGAAGAACCAAATAACTGCAGAGATATTCCCTGTACATTCTTAAAATAATCTATTACAATAAAAGTGTCAGTACCTCACATATTAATTTATAGATCTCATATAATACTAATGAAAATACTGACTTCTGGGTCATGTTGAGTAAAAGAGATGGCAGACTACAATTTTCTCTGATCCCTACAACCTCTCAAAACTCTCCAAAACAGAAATTATCCACCAAAGATAGAGCAACTTCAGTTGTTTTTATAGTCTAGGACACCCAGAAACCAAAAGAAGATTTTTAAACTCTCCCCAAGCCCAACAAAAGATGTCCACTGACTCTGAGCTCACTTAGCACCCAACCACCCTGTTCTCACTCTACCAGCAGCAAGGTTGCACTAAAGACCCAAGGACACAATACAGGCTTACATCAAAAACCACCTTATGCCCCAGTCCTCCTTCCCTCTTTCCAATGCCATGGATAGCGCCGTTCCAGGTTGTAGAAGTTTCCTTAGGCTTCAACAGCCAACTTGGTCACAGCCCTTAGGGAACAAAAGCCTGCCAGAGGTTATAACCCAGAAGCACCATCACTGTAAAGCTCTGAACTATCAGTGCCAGAAAATCCATGCTCTAAATTGCCAGTGCTAAGCCAGAAAATTGAGGAACAGAGGCAGTGGGACAGGTCACCAGAAAACACTGTGCATGTAAGGGCTGTGTAGCCTTCCATCAAGCCTGAGGGAAAGAGCATAATATCCAGCTGAAGCCAGTTCTGAACACATTAAAGTCAATGGAGGAGAGACCTAGGCTGGGAACTGTGAATTGCCCAGCACTAGAGAAGTCAGAGACATTGAGATCAAGCCCTCAAGGAAATCATAATCAGAGGGGAGAGAGTCAGGATGTGAATGAAAAGGAAAATAAAGTAGGGGATGGAGGAGGGGATCCTAAAAGTGCCCAAGATTTCAGGAAGAAAATTCTGAGACTTTAAACATAAACAGATAAATTAACAGGAAGAATAACTACAGAGGGATGTCCTCTGAATCTAGTAAACAAGTTCAGTCCTCTATGAAGAAACACTGCAATATAAACAAAAATGATCAAACATCTGATGAGGCAGAAGACCCTGTGAAATCTGAGAACATGAAACCCATTATTTCTAAGTAGTTTAAAAGAGAAATGATAATTATGAGAGCAGAATTTATGTCTTTTACAGCAAAAATAATGAGATAAACAGAAAAACTCAAATCTGCAATGGCAAACCTCACCAAAGAAACAAAAGGGAAACAATAGATTGGGAACGCAAATACGCAGAAAAGAAGAAGAAAAACAAAAAACAAGAACATAAAAGAAAACTTGTGCATTCTACAAGTAACACGTACTGAACTCAAAGACAGGATACACAGATATAACCTCTAAGGATCATTGGTCTCCCAGAAGAACACAACAGGACCAGAAAACCCTAACACTATAATGAAGGAAATAAGAGAACTTCCCAGGAAATTTAAGCATAGGAAACAAAATTCCAATTGAAAGAGTAAACAGTTCACCTCCGGAAAACAAAAACAAAAACAAAAACGAAGTCTGCAAACTCCAAGACACATAGTAGTTAAATTTAACTTCAATTCAAAGACAACAAATTCTACAAACCATCAGGAGAATGACCTTCAAATACCAAGGAGAGGACATTCAAATAACGCAAGACTATTTTGCATTCATTAGAAAAGAGAGAAGGGAAAGGGATGTGTTCCAAAAAGCAATGAAGTCATAATGTAACCCAGGGTGACCTATCCTGCAAATTTGAGGCTAACCATACAAGACAAAAATGAACATTCGAGATAAAATGATCAAATTTTTATTAACTATAAGCAATTCTTAAAAGAAGAAATCTAAGATCTCTAGAGCTATAAGAAAAACATTCTCTAATTCCTTAATAATTAGAAAAATGTAAATTAAAGCAATTCTGAGGTTGCACTTTCCACCCATCAGACTGGCAAAATTTACAAAAAAGAAAAATGACAAATGTTCTAGGTTCTTTGGGAAAAGAAGCACACTGACAGACTGTTGGTAGAGTTATGAACTGGTCCATTCATCTTGAAAACTATTTTGGAATTATGTCCAATAAGTCATTAATCAATATGCATCCTCTGACCACCAACACTCCCCTCCCCCAAAAGAAATTTACTACTTGGCCTGTTTTCCAAAGAGATCAAAAAAGGAGGAAAACATCCCAAATGTACAAAAATATAAATAGCTGTTCTTTCTAGTGTCAAAGAACTCACTGTAATTTCTTTTGATTAATGAGTACAAGGGATTAGAAGAAACAAATTTAAAAAAATTTAAAGCTAAAAGGCAAGAACATAAATGAGAAACTATATTTAAAAGTTGAGGACTCAACCTTCCAAATTTCAAAATATACCCTATAGTAATATTTATGAAAATGGTTACTGGATTAAAAAAATAGAAAGACAGATCAATTGTACAGAATGGAAAACACAGAAAAAAAGAATCAAATATCCACGTTTGTTGTTTGTAAATTCAAGATTATAAAATACAATAATAAGAAATAACTTCAATAAAATTATTTTAAAATTTGAAATAATATGATAAAAATGACTATAGGGCTAGACATCACACTGTATACAATAATAAAGCCCATCTGCATCAATGGTCTAAACATTTTTTAATTAGAAAAAAATTGAAAAGGATAGTATTTATCACACTTGTAGAAAGATACATTTTTAAATCTATCAAACAAACAGAAACATTACAGGAAGAAAAAATAAATGAATTCCACTATGTAACCATTTTAAAAATTCTGCACAACAAAAATAAATTTTAAAAAGTGAAAGTTTAAGATTTTTAGCAGGAAATACATTTAGCAAAAATCCGAAATCCAGATTCTTTGAGGAACTCATAAAAATGTATAAGAGTTAATGTTCAATCCTCAATGGATAGCAAAGGACAGAAATAATTTATGAAAGTGGAAACACAAACTGTACAGACTGCCATGGGGAAAAAATTTCCAAACAACAAAAGCAATTAAGTTTAAAATAATTTTCAAGGTCACCGTGTCATTATTCTGTATGTTACAAAAAAAAATGAAAATGAAAAAAATTCAATGATGTCAAGAGTGTGGGGAAAGAGGCACTCTATTACAACTGTTGGAATTATAATTTGGCGCTATTTTTTTAGAAAGCAATCTTGGCAATGCTTCATAAAGAACTACAAAACTGACTATAACCTTTTACCCAGTGAACTCATTAATAGGGGTATACTCTAAGTTTACAAGCAAATTTCTAAAAAATTTGTACAAGTAATGTACAGTTAAACTGTGAACTGGTTTGGCCATCTTGGGGAATAATTTGGAACTATGCCCCAAAGGTTCTTAAAATATGCATAGTCCTTGACTCAGAAATATCACTCTAAGGTTATTGCTAGGTCTCTATCCCAAAAGAGCAAAGGAAAAATTTCCAAATGCACATAAAATATTTATAAGAGTTCTGATTACCTTGGTAAAGAACTGGAAACAGAGGCACTATCCATCAACTGAGGGATGGCTAAACAAGTTATGGTATAGGAATGGGATAGAATACTATTATGATACAAGAAATGATGAAGGGAATGAGGTTTTTTAAACTGAATTGTATTTTTTTTCAGTTCCAAATTCTCTCCCTGCCCTTCCCCTACTCATTCAGAAATCAAGAAAAATAAAACTCATTACAAATATAGTCATACAAAAGAAATTCTCACATCAGCCATGTCAAAAAGAAAAAAGAAAGAAAAGTAACTTTTTCAATCTGCACTCCAAGTCTATCAGCTCGCTATCTGGAAGCAGATAGCATGCTTCATCATGAGTCCTCTGGAATTGTGGTTGGTCATTGCACTGATCACAGTTCTTCAGTCTTTCAAAGTTGTTTCTCATTATAATACTGCTGTCATTGTATAAAATGTTCTGTTTATTCTGCTTCACTTCACTTTGTATTAATTTATACAAGTCTTCCCAGGTTTTTCTGAAACCATCAAAGGGGGATGGTTTTCAAACAGGCCCTCTCAAGACATTTATCTCAGAGGAAGTTTTCTCTCAAGTCCTCAGAAGTCTGTGTCTCTTCTTAAGCATTTTTATCTTAAAGGTTACTGGTTTGCAGCAGTGTTCTTTTCAAAAATTTTCTTTCTCTGACCTTTTCAGTAACCCAAAGATCTCTCAAAAATTACCTTGTTCTCAAAATATCAACTCTCCCCTTAAATGTATTGGTCATTACCTCAACTGGTATTCTACAGGTGAAAATTTTCACATTAGTGTAATGTATACCTTAGCAAGAAAACTAACATTATGATAAAAGCTTTGACCAGGAAAAGAAAAAAGAAAATCATACAGTATAAGCCAGTTTATTTTCTCCTTGTACTGCTTTCCATTAAACCAGAAAGACTTTCAATAAAAATGGGCACATGGGTTTCTATCCATGGAAATTCTTACCTAAAATTACCATCAGTCATTTTGTAAACCACTGAGTACAAGAGAAATGAAAGCCAATATTTAGAAAATCATTGCTATTTTAATAGCTCTTCATTTTTTATGCTGTACTTAAAAAAAGTTCTGAAAAGAGTAACAAATTCTTCTAAAGTGTTTTTAATGGGTTTAATCTTTACCAATATTAATGGAAAATCTGTCAAAAAGAAAAATATTTGGTTCAATGCAAATGTTCATTAGTATTTACAGGAGAAAGTATGCAAGAAGAACATTTAAAATGGATTTAGGTGTAGGATCAGTGAAAAAGTTTGGAAATCAAGAAAAATATACACAGAGTAGCTTAGCTATGCAGCAAATAAAATTGTTGATAGTAAGTTCAATGTAAAAATCTGAACTTAGAAAAAGAACAGGAGATTTTTAAAAATGAAATTATTGTAAAACATATTTTCCAAACTAATAACTTTGGTATGGGATCAAAACAAGAAAAAAATGTACTATATTATAACTGTATACGTTTAATAATAATTATGTTGACCAATAAGGCATCTAGGATCTGTAGGCAGAAGATGAATGCAAAGATTGACTTGAAAAGCTTTATCTCATGGCTCTTTGAGGCCATCATGTATTGCATGATTTAGACAAAACCTTTGCCAAGGTCTTCCGTATTATAGTTAGCTGAATGTGACCAAATTATTCACCACTACATACACACACAAACACACACACAACATTGCATTATTGAAATCATTTATACATTTTTGGCACATAGGTTAAAAGTATCTCTGAACTTGTTGCAATATATTTATAGTATTTAACTTAATCAGAGTCAAATTAGATCTTCCCAAAAAAGTTTGTAATCATCTAACTTCAGATCAGTGGGAGAAAGGACAGAGGGATGGTGGTAAGGTAAATGGAATGTTTCAATTGGACTCACATGGCAGAATAAAATTGGCTAAGCTAACAATGACATTTTGTGCTGGGGAGTTTGTTTTTTTTTAACCTCTTTCTTAGATCAGAATATACTAGTAGTTTAACTTGTGATCTAAACCAGTTATCAGTAAGAATAAATCACTATTCCACAAGGCATGGCCTCATCTTTCAATTCTGATTTCTAAATTCTATAATATCACACATTTTTCTCCCTTTGATTTCACTGTCATTCAATACTTGCACACACACTGATACATGTAGGCACAAACATAGACATCATGGTATCAATGCTAAAGCATAAAAGGAATACATTACATAAGAATTAAATTCCATTCTAGGAACTTTTTGTTCAAGTTAGTCTTTCAACATCAATGGTTTATATCACTAGTCATTGATCCAAATTAGTTTTTAATTTTGAAAAATATTTTAAAATAATTTCTGTTTGTTTCACTGAAACATCTATTTTTTGTTTTACAACCTGCTAAAAATCGTTCTTAATTTTTTAAACATGTATAATTCTGCGTCTTTGGTATACTGCTATCAATAAACTCCTAGAATACTATAAGTCATATCTTATTTATCTTTGTCTCTCCCTGCAGTGCCTATTAGCTACATTACAATGCCTGGATTTCAAGGACCTCCATAATCCATCAAAACATTCCTTTCTAACCTCATTCCATATAGATTTTCTCCATACACTCTTTACTCCAGGCAAACCAGGAAATTGATCACTTTCCTTATTTACTCCCAGACTCTCCTTCCTCCATGACTTTGCGCTGTTCCCTATACCTAGAATCTCTCAAACTCTTCAACTGGTGAATTTCTACTTACCCTTTAAAGTCCACTTCAAATGCTACTCCTTCCAGGAATTCATCCCTCGCTCTCCCATTAAGTCATCACTTTCCCTATCTCAGTTCTCATAGAGCACAACTTTGTTTGTACATCCCCTTCTATACTAACTTCATATTATTATTATTAGATTATAGTTCTGGTGTACGTGTCACTGGATTCTAAGTTCTATGAAGAAAGTAAGCAAGGCCTTGCTTAATTTTTTTTAATCTATTTCAGACACAGCAGAGAGTTATGCTGACAGGAGAAAACTGATGTCTATTGACTTGAATTACTGAGAGATTAAGGCATTTTCTCAACAGCTAACGAGTAACAAAGAATATATTTGAACCCAGGTCTTCTGACTCTAAATCCATTGATCTGTCTTTTTATACCACACTGAATCAGAACTGGGATGATATTCTAACCCTCCCCCACTCAAAAAACAAAAACTGCCACAACTTGACAAGAACCTCCAAACCAAGTCAATATATGCATTGATACCTGAGGACTACAAGAGGAAGATGGATACAAGACATGATGGCAAAAAGTATATTGAAAAACATGGTCAGGATCAATGAAAAACACTAAAGAGTACACAAACATCTCACAAGTGTATATGTTGAATACTTCTTCAAGAACAGTTGAAAGGTGCTGGATATGAAATAAAAAAAATGTCAAAAATAAAACCTAACTCTATCTTAACAGACTGGAAGTGATTAGTTTCCAATGTGAGAATGATTTCAGAACCAAATGTCTGTGTACAGGAAAACCTTCAATTAGCTAAAGCAAATGTTAAAATAAATACCATAAAAAGTATAAAGACGGGGGGAAATATTGTATATAATCATTATTCAAATGTTATTGATGCAAAAAAATGGAACATACAAACTACACTGATGGCAAACGATTATCACCATTTTCTTTAGGAGCTTAACTAGATAAAACAAATTCCACATCAAAGAAATTAGAAGAATGCAGAAAACACCTCCATCAACAAACATCTCATCTCCTTGCCAAGCAGAGAGACATAGATGTCAAGGGCAGTATCAGTTCAAAATATAAACATATTTGCAAAATGTGAAGAGAAGAGCGTTGGAAGATCACAAGGGATATCATCTCACAAAACAATGAAGAGCAATTAAAGGAAAAACAAGTTTGTAGAAAATTTGATGTGAAATGCAACTAAGTTCAATCACTGTAAGAGCACATAAAGATGAAAGCGTCAGCAAGCAACAAAAAAATCACAAAATGCAAAAGATTTGACAGTCTTTCTCTAGCAATCTATTTTCATCATTTTGATGACAAGGGAACCACATTTGGAGTCAGTGTGTATGTGTGTTTATGTATGTGTATTCACACATACATACACACATACATATATGCGAATGAAGTAGAAATAACACTTAAGATGGAACACAGGAAGAACAGCTGGATCTGATCAAGTACATACAAGATATATGTGTGACTGGCAACATAATTTTGAAAGCAGTGAAACATTCATTTTAAAAACATCTGAAAAATTCGAAGATGAAAAAACGTCAAATGATGGGGGGGAAGGAATATAAGACAACAGATCATTAAAAAAAGTGATCTAGATGACATTAGTAACCATTAACACATATCACAATCTCATCTTAGTAAGAACAATGCACGTGCATGTCAAGAATTTCCTTTATGAAAATAAGTGAAGGAAATAAAAAGGTTTTCATAAATGGTTTTCTATATCAGATAATACTTTTATAAACACATAATTAATGGAAAGTTGTAGAGAATACAAGATTTAGTTATGTGTATATTAATATAAAAACATTTGATTCAATAATGTATTTCTTGATCTAGAGCTGGAAGGTATTTCTAGTACCTTAGGAGTAAACTAAAGCAGTTTTCCTCAGTGACCCGGAGTATCATTATCAAGCATGGCATAAAATAGGATACCAATGCCCAATGAAAGTATTTTATCAGTGTCTTAAAGAATATCTTTTACAAAATCCAAATGGAAGAATTCTTTGCTACAGATGTTGAGGACCTCCAGATGTTACTGTTTGCACATGAGATTATACTGACTGCATCAAAGCCTACAACTCCACAGAACCTTCTCAATGAGCTCCAGAACCACTCAAAAAAAAATCAGCCTAACAATACACAGAGGAAAAAAAATATGAATCAAGAATGTCTTTTGTAGGCTATATTACACAATTTTTTGGATAGACTACTGAGTTAAGTCCAGTTCATTTAACATGGACAGCAAATTAAGCCTAACACTGAATTAGAAAAAAAAAAAAAGAGAGTGGAACTAGATCAAATTTTTGAAACTGTCGTGCTTTCAATGGTCCCTAGTTGTCCATGACATGGAAACTCATATTTTTAATGCCAATATTCTTCAATTGCTATTGAGCAATAAATATTGGAACATAATAATCTCCAAAGAATCAAAATTTCATGTGATGCAAAGAGCAACGCAGAAAAATACCTGGTGGGTATGATTAGGCTGCATTATATTACAAATGTTGACTTCCACACAATAAATGACACTAAAGATACCCAGGAACTGTATGATTGGAAAAGGTCAGTCATGAATCAAGAGCAAGGAATAATAGGATGACTCTGGTACCCCAGTAATATTAAAAGACCTAGAGAGGAAGGATATTGGAATGTTGCACAAGCCTCCATAGATTAACTATGGAAAGTCAGGGGTAAGGATCACAAAATGAAGAGTGGAAGCATTGTAATCTGTACCACTGAAAGGAATACCAACTTCAATAAGATCCACTGGAGAAATGAAATATAAAGAAGTGTTCTCTCTCACAGTCTCTTTCCCTCCTTCTGCACTGTCTCCCACAGACCTCTTCTTTTTTCCCTTTCTTTCTTCTTCCTACTCTCTCCCTTTCCCTTCTCCCTTCCCCCACCTCCCATGCTATTTCCTCTAATAGATTATAGTACAGAAACATTTTAAAATTTGATACTTTTATTGAAAGGGCACACTTTTATGTTCTGCGTTAACATCAATAGATGACTTCATTTAAAAATTATGTGAGTTAAACATTTTATCCATCTCTTTTCTTTCTTTTTTGAGGCAGTTGAGGTTAAGTGACTTGCCCAGAATCACACAGCTAATAAGCATTATGTGTCTCAGGCCAGAGTTGAACTCAGGTCCTCCTGACTCCAGGACCGGTGCTCTATCCACTGTACCGCCTAGCTGCCTTGTATCCATTTCTTAAAAAACAAACACAACAAAAATATAAATGTATTTCCCTTGTGTATTGCCATCAATTCATTTTCTTCTTTGATCCCTGGTATAGATGGAGAGACAAATCTCAAGATCCAGAACTAAATTATGATCTCTCATTTTTTTCTGTGACTATGTCTCAGAATATCTCTCTTTATTCTCAACTTCCTCAGCTAAAAAAAAATAGGTTGGCAGAAGAATATAGTTCAGATATCTAAATGCTAACAATAAAAATAAAAAAAAAAGAACTGTGGACTCACAGAATATTATAAATGAAAAAACCTCATACCACATCTAGTCTAACCCCTTCAGTGACTTGCCCAAGATCACACAGCTAAGAGCTAGCTAGCAAGCTGCAGTACAAGTTCTGGTATCCTGATTTCTGCTCCAGCGTTCTTTCCATTTTAAAGGTAGAAGAAATATTATCATTTTACTTACTTTCCCATGTTCTTTCCTCATGTGGGTTATGTAAACATCTCTCTGAGTGAACAGGCGGTCACACTCCCAGCAGGTCCATCCAGGGTTGGCTACTTTCTTGGATTCAGCTACTTTTTTCACAGGAGATGGCAATTTCTTTTCAAGCTTCTCTTTCCCATTGATGGATTTCGGGTCTTCTTTGTTATGGCTGGCTGAATTTTGAGTTGTAGGCTTAACGCTAAAGGGCAGGTTTATTCCCAAGTTTGGAGGCCCTTCAATACTTTTCAGTGTTCCATGCATAGACTACATGGGGAAAAATGTAGAAATCACATCACTAAAAGTATAAACGTTTTCTTAAAAACAATACATTAATCCGTTATCAGCTTTTTGCTAGTTTATAAATCACTTTTCCTAAACAAACTCCTTTAAATTATGAGAAATTAAAATGTGCAAAGTTAACTTAAAAAAAAATAATTTGCAACAAAAAGGGGGTACAAAGGATTACTTCGGAAGATGCTACAAATTACATATTTTAATTCCCTATAATCAAAAATAGTTTTGCTATTAAAAAAAAAACCTGGTCCAAATCTAATCTTGCTATGCTACCTTTCCACCAGTTTGTGGCAATTCTCTTTTAAAAAAAAGAGAGGGGAGGTTATTAAGCTAGTTAGCAGGGATGGGATTGGGGAGAAGACCAGTTTTATTAATTTCAATTTCCAGCATAAAAGGATCTTCTTCAAATCTATTCTGATGCCTCTAAAATTCTTGCACCAGCGTAAAATGGTTTCTTTTCTTGGGATTTTAAATCATTTTCTCCCTGATCTTGTTTTGTTATTGTTCCTATTAAGGCTTTTTTAGTCTGATCTTGTGATTTCATTGGTGTGGTAAATTTCTGGTATGTAAACTCCTTCCACTGATGCAGAAGGCTAAATATCAGTAACTTAAAATCTTAAAGAAATGCTCACGGCACAAACAGAGAGATTAAGTGACTTGTTTAGGGTCACAAAGCTAGTATGTGTCTGAGATGAGACATGAACGCAAATCTTTTTGACTCCAAGTCATTCAATCCACTATACTAGCTGCCTCTGTGTAAGCTAAATGACTATTCCTAACATTGTGCCCAGCACATAAAAAGCATACAAAGAGCTTTCTAAATAGATCAATTAATTCACTTTTAGTAAACCTTTTCTTCATAGAAAGTAGAAAGGTAAATTTCCACCTAGCCTTGACGCACATGATCTCAAATTCTCTTGGAATCAAATGAATGAGTAAGGCTGCCTCTTTCTATTCTGTTTTCAAAGCTGTTAAAAACAAGAAAATAAGAAGTGCAAAGGACAGGAAGAGGACAATTTGGGGTTTTAATGAACAACCCACATCTGAACAGGAGCTTTTTGTAATATAAATCTTCCGAGTTTGCTATGACTCCTTTAGACTTACAAGGAAGCCAAAATAATATCCCTAAAATAGTTAATATAAATGCAAGTCTTTTATGTCATTGAAATTTTATACACATATATTGGTTATATAGACAAACACACTTACATAACACATGTATACATTTAACTTCAATAACATAAGAGATTTGCATTTATGTAAACTACTTTAGACACTTCTTTCGATATTGTGTTGTCTAATTACAATCTGACAAAAAAACTTGGAAGATTAATGTGCCAAGAGGCACCTGCTCAAAGTAAGACTGTTCATTATAGTAAAAAAAAAAAAAAAAAGTCTTCTTTCTGTTCTATGTGCTTCCTGTTTTCTTATTTAAAATGTCTGCCCTAATCTTTAGAGGTTAACTATTCCAATGAATGCTACTGGAAAATGCCCATTAATTTTCATGAGATCTAGCCTTGTGCCATAGTAAAATGTTCTTCAAGCATAGAGGATATACCTAACTCTTTCCCCATTGCTTGTACCCTCGTGAGTGGGATTATTTAATTTTTTCAGCACTAGGAGTTTCATTAGTTAAAATGACTACTAATAATCCGATAATGAAAATTGTCTAAATTAAAGTTTTATACCATGTTCCTTTGCAGAGCATAGGGAGAAGGAATGGGTAAGTGACATCCAAAGGCTATGTACTGGGTTCTTTTCAAAATGAAAGACCTATTCCTTTTGTGTTTAAATGGCCATAATAAGCCATACTTTTTCAAAATCAAAAGTCAATGCAAACTTTCTTCAAAGTCCATGATTTCTTTTAAATCATTTAAAACACAAAAGAAAACAAAAAAAAATCATGCTCCTAAAAACCTATAACACATTCTAATTTCAAAATATGAATAGTGAATAAAGAACTAATTCTTGTAATGTAAACCATAACTTGATAACATAATAATATCTAAAGAAAACAAATGAGAAATTCTGACATGGGAGAAGAGGACATGTATGAAGGAAAAATGATTATACTTTGCAACATCTGACAATTTTGTGCATTAATAAAAGTATTATTCATCAGTAACAACTGCTTTTATGTATAATTTCAACCAAATACATTTAAAAATTACTTTTCCCTAGATGCTACAAAAGCAACAATTCTAATAATGTGATCTTAGTTTAAAGTGTATGTGACAAAATTGGGATGCAAGGGTTGTAAATTTATTAGAAAACTTGTCACTTGAACAGATCAAAGCAATGATGGAATTTTGGATTAAATTGGACTAGCAAAGATCTACCTTGCAGATATACCTTGCAATGCTTAAATGAGGAGAGAAAGAGACACTTTCTCTCTCCTATTCCTGATTAATTCCTTTTCCATAAGGACCTACGCAGGTAAAGAAATTTCTGGTGGCAATTAAGTGAAATGGAGGGGTAGCTATGTATGTCTCTTGAAATCTTATCTCTTTCCTATCTTCTCTCCCAAATAAATGTAGTAGTATAAAATATACACGAAATGAGAATGGCAAGAGAATATTCTTATTGTTCTGTATCCTATAGCTCTGTGAAAACTCAGATAAATTAAAATATACTCTCTCCTTGTGCTCATTGGATTTCACCACTCCCTTTCAGTTTCTATTTCCTAGAAACTCATATTCATTCCTCCAGATTCACAATGAATGCAACAAAGACCTTAATCACAACAATGATGACCCCATGTACAGATTTAAAGATGTGTTCTAGAAAGAAAATACATTTAAAACCCTCTTTAAAATATCTGCCTGTAATTTCCCCCCATTTATTTTACATTCAAATATGCGGTAGCAACTAAGTTTTTATTTTCCTCTTTAAGATTTCTGTGAAAGAATTTTTCATAAGCAGATGGTCCTACGAAAAATGACTTTTTAGTGAATGAAAAGTGAACATGTGGAATTTATCTTTAGTTCACTTTATTCACATTTTGTCTTGCTACAACCAGTACCAAGCCAAAGACACACCGCAGTCTCAGAAGAGCATGACTAGGCTAACGGGTTTTGTGAAATAATTTCCTACCTACAATGTGCACTGTTCAGTCATGTTCAAAACAGAGGGCTTCAAAGGCTAAATATCTATTCATCTGGTGACAAAAGCCTAGAATAAATCAGGGACTTCATTTGTTTTTGAAAGTGGCCTGTCTGAAGTTATGAAATTTTACCCAATCTCTAACTATAGCATCATAGTGGAATTAAAATTAAAAGTTCTAGTTTATTTTTTTTAAGAGATAAGACCTTGATTCTATGGAAATTCAGGACTACTTGTTTTTCTTCTAAAAAAAAAGGTGCTTTTAGTATGTCTGAGCACCCAATAAAGGGTATCATCACCTAATCACACAAAGAACAAGATTGCTTAACCAGTCAGACTGGTCATTGGAAAGGTTGGGACTAAAACACTGGCCTTTTGGGGGAAGTCTAAGTAACTCCAAGTGCATTTAGATGCCTGTACCTTTTTTGAAAAGTCCAAATAGGTCATTTATTGGCCAGTTTATTTGCAGGCTTCAAAGAAAGAACCTAAAAAGATCAAGGGATGAATAATACTACAATGAGAATTTAACAACTTAGGTAATAATCAAGAAAAATTTTCATTTTTCTATATATATACATATTCACATCTACATCAATGTTTTCTCTACAAATTTATTAGTTCATGAAACCATAAGGTAGGTACAGTACATACTTCTATGATGTACATAGAAATAGCACATTGCTATTCTTCAGTAAATATTCAATAATAATATTCATAATTGGAATTTCCACTAAAATGAATACTATGTTTTTAAAAAGTTATTTTATAGAATTGTAATTTATTTTTGCTGAAATTTGGGTTATCTACTGACTACTCAAATTCAAGTCATCTGCTGACTACTCAGTATAAAAAAAAACGGCATTTCATATTTCAACTGATTACAAAAGTCTGCAGCTTACTCCTGAATAATTAATGCCTTGCATCCATGCCTATCCTCAATAGTGCATGCTTTAAAATAATTTACAGCCTCAATCTATAACCAATGAATGTATCTGCCAATTAATTTAAAGGATAGGAATTGATAGATGCACACACACCTTGATATGGTCCATCATAAGTTGCTTCTGTGCATATAAAAGGGAACAGTCTGGACACTTGAAAACAGACACCTTCTGGTTTTCAATGTGTTGGTCAAAGTGGCGATACAGCAAGGTTTGCAGAGTAAACACAGTGTCACACATGGAACATTTATATATTATTCTAAAAATAGAAGAAGTGTGGTAAAATAATGTCAGTCAGCCTGATCGCTCAAGTTAAAGGAATTGCGACTTTATAATTTTGCTTTCAGGAAGTACAGGCACAGTGAGAACAAACATACATGATAAAATTAACAACACAGCTTGGCTGAGGAACAAAAACTTTAAAGGCAACTGTTATCAGTCAACATCTGATCAACTTTGTCATTCTAAGTAAAGGAGTAACTACCTGATCTTAGAAGCAAAAAATAATGACCTTTACCCCTCTTACAGGTTTATAAAGTAGCATTGGCCTAATGTTTTGGACTACTAATAGTTGAACAAGCAGGCACACCCAGGATTTTTTAAAGTTGCTTTTGAGCATAAGGGATAGTCCCATGACTACATTATCTCTGAGTGTTGGCATCCTGGCCTTGATGAATAAAATTTGTTAAATTATCTAAGTGGGTTGCTATCCTCTATCTGCCTGAGTTCATAAAATGGACATTCCCTTTTTAAAATTAAAAAAAAAAAATCCACTTCTGTATCTAGTCTCACTACAGTGAATAACTATTCTTTGAAAAAGAAAAATAGAAAATACACACATAAATGTCATTAAGAGGTTTTCAATACCCAAAGGATTTTTTTATTTTGAACAGTTATACTAATCCCTATTAAAAACTATACTGTCACATTTAAGGGGACTACTAGACAATTTATACTATATTCTGCACCTCAGTGGTCATTACCACTGCCACCCATCATCACTTACCAGTGATGCCCTGGACAAGAATTATCTAGAAGAGTTCTGACCTCAAATTCTTCCTACCACCAACCTTCCTCTTGAAACAGATTTTATCAGTCACTTGTCAATGGTTCTACCCACAGTAGGGGACCCTTCTGTCAGCCATTGTTCAAGTCCATGTTGGTCATCATGGGAGGTCCCATGAGAACCTGAACCTTCTTTGAAGGGCTGTGGAATAGGCACAAAGAATTCTATGGGGCAATGAGGAAACCTGATGGAGAAAACAGGAATGTGAAGGTCATGGAATGAAAGAGGGGGGGGGGAAGAGTAGGAGCCCCCCTTGGTTCATCTACGGTGAAAGTTAAGAAGAGAACTTGCACACAAAAATACAAACTCCAGTCTTTCACAAGGCAATTTTTGCCTGTATTTGAAATCCTTCATGGACTACTTCTCATGTTGAAATAATTTTTATAAGATTTTTGCTGTTGGTAGAATTTTTATCTTCTGACATGATTAATTTATAATTTTAATTTGGGGGGTATTTTCTTAAAGTTTTGTATTAAAAAAAACAGATGTCTCATGTAAGAAGTTAAAATTTATCGGCTATTCATAAAAATTTTCAGGATCTAGTCTCACATTTACATTACACTCAGAATGGTGTAATTATATTAAAAAATGTTGTACTTACAGAAAGAACAATAAGTTATTTGATTCTTTTCTTTGGGGAGGTAGAATTTCGAAGGCAGAGAAAGATCATAGGATTTACTTAGTTGGGTACTTTCTGGTATATTTCCCGCCTCCGAAGTATCATAATAATTCTAGTTAAGTTGATAAAACTATACCCCTTGGCCCCTCAGAGAACATTCCGGCGTGGGGAACCTGTGGCCTTGAGGCCATATGTGGCCCTCTAGGTCCTCAAGTGTGGCCCTTTGACTGAATCCAAACTTCATTTCCAAACTGTGAACTTTGGATTCAGTCAAAGGGCCACACTTGAGGACCGAGAGGGTCCAAAGTTCACAGTTTGGAAATGAAGTTTGGATTCAGTCAAAGAGCCACACTTGAGGACCTAGAGGGCCACATGTGGTCTCAAGGCCACAGGTTCCCCACCCCTGTATCTAACCCAAAAAAAGGCACAGGGGTGACTAGAAAATCCATCCCTTTCAGCCATCTTTATTAATCTTCCTCTTCATAAATATCCCATTAGAAAAAAAAAATCACAAGGCAAATTAAGCAAGTAGAAGACACAGTAACGTGTTGGGCTGGAAGACAGAAAAACTGGTTCAAATCTCACCTCTGGCACCTACTAGTGCTGTGACCCTGAGCAAGTCACTTATGCCCTATAGGACCAAGCAAATGCCCAAGACTTATCAACTAAGTCATGAGCTGCTTGTAATCATTTAAGGGTTCCCAAAAAAGAGTATCCACTATGATAAAATGATATATCCTTGGCCTATTGGCCTATTAATTTATTTCACCAGGCAAACAACAGAATCTTTAACTAACCCTAGGAGTGATATAATGCACTCAAAACTTTCCTCAAACTTTACACTTTCCTTTGATATCTACTACACATGCTACTGATACCATCACTTTTTATCACTAGAATGTATTTGTAATTGTCTAAACCATGAAGTGCCTACATCTTTTTTTGTCCCTATGTAATCATTTAAAAAATGTGAGCCAATATTTAAATGTTATGAATAAAATTGGCCCTACCAAAATAAAATTTCTCCATGTCACCATTAAACATTAAAAATCTGAAAATAATATGCCAAATGTTATCACCTATATTACACAAAATTAGAATCACAAATCTAGAATAAATTTTGAGAATCTGCTTACTTCATCAATTATTTCCTATTTTTAAAAGTTTTCATATAATAAATCATGTTCCTTAATTTTTACTTATTTAAACTACAGTGGTATAAGTAGGATATATTTTAAAACCATAATTAACATTTATTTCAAGTGAGGTAGAAAGGATAATGAAACTATGGCTTTATTCATTCATTACTAGGAATAAGAAAAATTATTTTAGTAAAATAAAAATGGTGTTGATTAATAAACCAAACATATAGTATAATATAAATTTCATGATAAAATTTCTGAACATATTTTCCTTTATTCTAATTTATATATAATAAATAACACATGCCATAAAACAATATACTTTTAAAAAAAATTCTTACATTTATCATAGAAAACAAGATTAGAGAAGACAACAGAACACACATTTAAACTATCACTTTGGAATAAAGGGTATTGTGTGTTTACCCTAAAATATGATTTAATGATTCACTATAGTTCCAATTAATGTTGGACAATTTAATTCACCGTACTAAATGATACAAGTTCTGCCTAAACTTCGTAAGTGTAATATGGTTACGAACCCCCAACCTTCTCCCTCAACAAGCAAGCATTATAACAAAGTTTCAAAACAAAAAGATTTAATGCTCCCAAACATGAGAGTTCATATGACTATGTCAACCTTGACTTCCTCTAATTTCCCTCAAAAAAAAAAGATCCAGGATGATGACTACATCACATTCTGAGGAATGGTGAACTTTATTTAATAGCTTTATTTGGGATCACTGAGTAGCTGAAAAATTCTTTATTTCTATGTGTATTTTATGTGTCTTCCACTTTTCTGGAATCCTAATGATTGACTACAAACATATGTGGAGGAAAATGTGCAGTTGTGAGGGGTCCAAACATGTAAACAGTTAGTCAAGTAGGGTGTGTTTTTACATGCACACTAAATCAAATGTCATATGACTAGTCATAACTTGCTGAGACAGCCCTTGTTCATGGGGCCACAAAGACAAGTTACAAAACACAAGATAATCATGATTTTGTGTTTCATATTATCCTACCACTTGTACATTTGTGAAACTAAAACAGATGAGAAGCTAGTTGAGGTGGATATTATTACCCTAGTGAGGATGACCTTTAAGTTTACTTTTTAATAAGCTTATAACTCCACAAAATCCAAATTACCTGTGTTTATTTTTAAAAGTTATTAAACTCAAAAGAAACCACATATGAGACTTTTAAAGTCCCACTAATTGTGTGAAGATTTTTGGATATTACACTAAACAAATATGTAACATAAATTTTACACTTCTACATGTCTGCAGTCACAAGGTTAAATTCAGGCATAATGAAAAACTACTACTATCTTCCTCTTTAGTAAGTAAAATGAACACTGAAAAAGCCACCTTGTTAGAAGCCTCCCCAGGCAATACTTTTTAGTACCTCTTATATGATTATAATCATTTATGCAGTAAAATTTTAGAGTTTATTATCATATGCATGAAACATGCTTGCTGTGTTAAAAATAAATTTAATTCTGAACCAGGCTCTAATATTTAAGGTAGAAAAGTTATTATTACTAGTTATTTTGTCTACACTGGGTTTGATTATATATTGGGCTTGGGAAGTAGGAGTTGTTGAAATATATTTTCTGAAATTTTAAAATAAAATAGTGAATCAAATTTTTTCCACCAAAAATAACTAGGTTTTTAAAAAAAAAAATGCAAACCAGAATGTTCTAGCACATTCCCTCTATTAACAGATGTGGGTATTGGACTTGGATTCAGGAAATATGTGTTAAAATTCTGCAGAGGACAAATCACATGACCTCTCTGAACCTAAGATTCCTCATTTGTAAAATGGGGCATTGTAATGGTGCTTGTACTGGTTATTGTGGGGAAGGTGCTTCGTAAACCTGAAAGCATCGTATCAACATGAGTTATTAGAATAGATTACATCACTGTCACTGAAGTAGCTACTGCAAAGTTGACATTCATGCTTTCCCATCCCCCTAAGGCACAATGGAATCCTCCATGTACCTTCAAGGTAACTATCTATGCATCAGTACATCTAGGGATTTATTTTCTTCTAAGCCTCAATTGTTGACATTTTCTCCAAATCTTTAAAACTTTATAATTTTTGTCATTTTGGTCATAATTTCACTAATTCTCCAAACTTGCTTAATTTAAAGATTTAATAAACTTGTTCCCCAGTGGGCCCAGAGAATGATTTTGAAGATCAGAAACTTTGTTTGGTTTAAGCAAAAGTGTCCTTTAAAATCCATATGTGTGTATACATGTATATATGTGTACATGCATATATATGTGTATGTATGTATGTATGTATGGACATACATATGTAATCTGTTGGACAGAGAGGCAAAACCTTGATACTACATTTCCCAAATGTTTGCTGCCCCTTTTAGTTATCTTTTATAAATAGTTTTAATAAATAGCAATATATTTACAGAATTCTCCAAGGTTTGTAAAGTATTTTCTAAGCAGTAACATTAAGAAACAGGTAATGAAAATATCAGTCTCCTCATTTTGCAGATAAGGAGGTGGAGGATGTGAGATGTGTCTGAGGCAGGATCCTGAATCTGAGTCCAGCACCCTTTCCACTGTGCTACAATGTCTCTAAACTAGTAACATTAAATTTAATACAAAAATACCAAGCTAGTAATAATTTAATTAGAAAAGCATTTATTAAATATCCATTATGCCAAGGGTTAGGAATATGAAGAATAAAAAAGAATTCTTGCTCTTACAGAGTTTATAGTCTACTGGATACAAATAAATGAACAAAGAAAAGCCTAGAACTTGTAATCTGAATGATTCTACTTTGTGGAGTAAATAGAAATTTTTAACAAAATCCTAAAGGAAATAAATGATTTATTCCACATAACCCTCCAATCTCTTTTGCATTTGTGAATATACTTATTAGTTTATGTTGTTATCTTTGTGTATGCATGTATTATGTGTGTGCATATGGACCTTTCATATACCAAAGGAGCACCAGAAAATGTCAAAAATCAGTTAGTAAGCCTAATGCCAATCTATCATAAAGTTTGGCAATAACACTGTTAATGTTTTCAAACATTACAGCAATTATTGTCCTTTTATTCCTGCTATAACTCTTCCTTTCTATAATAGACCTGTATCTGACTCCAGCTCCCTTTTTTTTTTAATCTCACTCACCTCTGGTACAGTTTTAATTTTCCTTATTTCTGAGAAAAAAAAAAACCTTGTCATTTTTCAGTAGCCCTAATTTTTACTTTAGTTTCAACTCCTGACTTATACAGATGCAAGTATACTCTAAAAAACACAAACACATAGACTCATACTTCCTAAAGTGGTGTTGATCACTTGTTTCCTCCCTCTCCTCCTCCCCAACCCCTCTTCCTCCCCCCCCCCCCCCCCTCTCTCTCTCTCTCTCTCTCTCTCTCTCTCTCTCTCTCTCTCACACACACACACACACACACACACACACACACACACACCCCTCAACCAAACCACCAAATGTGACACAGGTACAGGACAAAGAAGTAGCAATATGGAGAAAACATAAAGCAATGTAGGAAAGTGGGAGAAGTGACTCTGCTTCCCTCATTTTCACAGTACCTATCACTTAAGAGGTTTATGAATATATTTTCCTCCAGAGGAAACCTATGTATCCTGCTTTGAGAACTCAAGTACTTGATTTAAAAAAAAAAAAAAAGGTCTGTATTTAAGCTCAGGGACTGCTGTTGGTTAGTGCCCATGCTGTGTCATGTGATATGAAATTGGAAATTAGTTTTGGAATTAAGGACTAGATTCCTATGCACATCATACTGTTTTCCTATGAAGAGGTTTTTTTTTTTTAATGAAGAGGGGTTAAATGAAAAAATGAGCCCTTTGCTATAGTTCATTTTGTCATATTCTCTTTTTAAAAAATATCTCCCACAAAATTAATTTTCTTATTCAGAGGTGTTTTTGTCCCTAAGGGAAGAAAATGAACTCACACAGTTTTAAGCAGTAGGTGAAATTCACTTTAATTCAAACACTGAATAAATGTTTGTTGAACTGAATTGAATAATCATTAATCAATACAACTATTAATACTAATAAGAAAGAACATAATAAGTATAGCAATGCATAAATATGTATATAGTGCTTTATAGTTTACCAAGTACTTTCCTCACAATCTTAAGGCTGGATATAGCGTAAAAATAATTTACTCTATTTTCAGACAAGTAAAATAATCAACAATGACACTAATGAGAACAAAGTTAAGAAGAAAACTGAGCTAGACCAAATACAGTACAGTATACAAAGATGAGGTCCATGTTAAAGATCATACAATTTTTAGGGCAATGAGGAATAGAATATCAAGATATCTCTGAAAGGTGAGGCTATATAATATGATTGGAAATATTCAAGAATGTTATTACTATCTCAAAAAAAGCCAATCAAAAAGATGCCTAAAACTATCAATCCACGTAACCTGCATTCTCATCACTGCAGAGCTTTATGAGAATTATTTATACATTATGTCTTTGATGATGATGAGAAAGTGACATTCTTCCACAAAAGATATTTTACAGTAGACAACATCTTTACAGTTACAGAAATAGATTGAAAACTATAGAGAATACAATATGCCATTGTGTTTGTTAACTATAAAAAAAGCTTTTGATTCAGTAGAGCCAAATTTAACTTTTAAAATCTCCCTTCCAACAAGATGTTCCCAGTATATAAGTTAAGATCATTAAACATTCCTTGATAGATGCAACATCAAAGATAACTTTGTTTAACCAGCCTTTAACTATTAACAGCAAGCAAAGCATAAAACACATGCTTGCCAAAAATGCTTCCCACTGTCACAGAGGATGCCCAGGGTAGACCTCAAGAGGAATAATGTAGTCAGTGGGTGAGGTCTTTCAGATGCTCCAGTTTGTGGTTAACATTATGTTGACTGAAATAACAACAGAAATATCACAAAGCCTCCTAAATGGGATCCATAATCACAGAAAAGAATTTGGCTTAACAATCTATATAGGAAAAATGAAATGAGAGGATTTGGGGGTCACATGACCAATAAGACCACAGCGATGGAAAAAACTTTGACATTCAGACACAGAAGGGAAGGGAAAGATAAAAAAGGTAAACATGAATGAATAACAATAAAGAACTAAACAAAGATAAATTCAGCACTTTGGGAAATGTCAGTGAGGAATTTGAAGGAAATATGAATCAAGTATGAGCCTATATGTTATGTCTTTTAGAGTATACTAAAGTCAGGGGTTGAAACTAAAGTGAAAATTTAGGATACAGTAAAAATGACACTTTTTTCCCCTCAGAAATCAAGCAAATTAAAACTGTATCAAAGGTGGGTGAGTTAAAAAAAAAAAGGAAGATAAGAACCAACTTGTAAAAAGAGCCATTCCCCAAAGGGTAAATGGTCAAAGGATATAAATAAGCAGCTTTTTTTTTTTTAAATTTGGTTAGGCAATAGGGTTGGGTGACTTGCCCAGGGTCACACAACTAGTTAAGTGTTCTATGTGTGAGGCCAGATTTGAACTCAGGTCCTCCTGAATCCAGGGCCGGTACTCTATCTACTGTGCCACCTAGTTGCCCCAAATAAGCAGTTTTTAGAGAAAAAAAAATCCATGCTACCAATCACCATATTTTTTAAAATGCTCCAAATCACTATTAGAGAAATACAAATTAAAACAACTCTGAGGCATACCATCTCACACTTGTCGGATTGGCAAAAAAGGAAAATGATAGATGCTGGAGAGACTAAAGGAAAACAGGTATACTAATGCACTGTTGGTGGAGCTATGACTAGTCCAACCATTTTGGAAAGTAATTTGGAACTATATCCAGAAAGCTATTAAACTGTGCAATACCACTACTAAGTCTATGCCTCAAAGAGATCAAAGAAAGAAGAAAAGAATCTAAATGCACAAAAATATTTATAGCGGCTCTCTTTTTAGTGGCAAAGAAGAAACTGAGGACATGCCCAACAATTGGGCAATAACTGAAAAAGTTATGCTATGTAATTGTGATGGAATACTGTTGTAATGTAAAAAATGATGATGAGAATGGTTTCGAAAAAACATTGGGAAGACTTATGTGAACTGATGAAAAGTGAAGTGAGAAGAACCAGGAGAATAATTTATACAGTAACAGTAATATTGTAAAAAATAATCAACTTTGAAAGACTTAGTAACTGATCAACACAATGACCAACCACAATTCCAAAGGACTCATGATGAAACATGCTATTCACCTCCAGATAGAAAACTAATGGATTCAGAGTACAAACTGAAATATATTATTTTCTTTCTTTCTTTTTTGCACATGGCAAATATGAGAATCTGTTTTGCATGACTATATATATGTATAATTTTTTTTTCCTTTATCAATGGATAGAGGAAAGGAAGAGAAGTAGAAAACAATTTTAAACAAAATAAAATAAAATTGAATTTTAAAAATTTTAAATAAAATGATAGTGATAAAAAAGATCAGCAAAAACTTACTTTAAAAAAGAACTATCTTGTGTTGTTTTCTGAGGAAATCCTATAGAGAAGTTTATAAAGAGAATTCAATGACAAGCTTGAGAGAACCTGACTTTCCTGTGATTACTAAAAAGACAGAAATATTAAGATGTTTAATAGACTTTATTAACTGAAATGAGTTGCATAATTTGAGATTGAGTATATAGACAAGTGAAAAAGAATTATTTATTGATATATTGAGGGTTTGAGGTGATGTGGGTTTTGATATTGGTTATAGAAATATCTTAGTATTTATTCCATTTGCTAATAAATCTCTCCATTAAAAATTAATCTAACACATATTTACTGAATTAAGTGCTTGCAGCAATGCCAGGAACTATGGAGAGTATAAGATGAAGAGTAGCAATAACGTTAATATTTGTTTTGTATATTTAGTTTTCCAGTCCCATTGTCCCTGTCTAATTTGGTAGACCTGCTTTAGTACCCCCCAAAAAAGGTACCACAAATTACAGCGTGTTTGTACCTTTATCTAAGAACAGAATCTGGAGGATGAATTATACAATTCCCTTTAGGATTTGCCCCCAGCCTTCCTTTAGTGATAACAATAACACAAAGCTTGAAATCAAAGAACAATTTATTTTATGATGGAACCCCAGGAGTCAAAGGGCTCTTCAGAGGTCATCCATCTTCAGGCGGAACAATACTTAAAATACCCCTAGAGACTAATCTGCCATCTCTACCTCCACAGCTTCCCTCAGAAACCAACTTTAATAGCGTAATGTTCTCTCTCCTTCCTAACCCAAATCACTTCTTCTGAAGCTTAGACCCATTCCTTTTTGTCTTGTCATCAATAAAGGAAAAAGAGCTACTTATTCTCCTTTACAGTAATTAACCTCAATACAATATGCAGTTACACAAATGTAGTTTATATATTGACCCAAGATCATCCTGGTTTGTTCCTGACACCCAGAAGACTTTCAGGTCCTTTTCTCACTGCCTTCAGTTAGTACATGCAAAGGGAATTCAGAGTAATTTTAATTATACCTGAAGAAAAACATAATTAGCAGGATAACAGTTATAGAAAGAAATCACTATAAATGTAGAAAACCAAAGCCAAATACAATAATATTCCATTTTTGGGCATAAGGAAATGACTGTAACATTTTTTTTAAAGCATCAGTTTTTTTTTTTTGTTTTTTTTTAAGAACAGTCATTTGTATAGACAATTTAGCATACTGGTTATATGGCTGTTCTTGCCAATTCTTTATTATATCAATAAAGCAAACGATGCATAAAGTCCTGTGGAGAGTCACACAATATTTTATATTACATTAAGACAACGACATATTAGATAGGGTATTAGAAGTCAAGAAGACCAAGGATCATTCTTGCCTCTAATAGAGTAGCTGTAGATCCACAGACAAACTGTTTAGCCTTTCAGTGCCTTGGAACATTCTCTAACACTGTAAGTTGGAGAGTTGCTGATATGAATAAGTGAAGGAAATTTCCACGCTATAAGTCTCCTAAACTAATGAAGTCACAGGTCCAGACCTTCCCTCCCCCCCAAAACACAATATAAACACCTTGAATTTATAATCAAATGCATAATATTAATTATTAATAACTACAACTTTTACCCCATGAAAAACTGATCCTTAAATTTTCATATGGGTATATGTGTATTTGTTCCCTACCACAACTTATATCTTATATTTGGGAAAAAATAGTAATGTCCCCATTAATCTGGAGGTCAGATTCTGGCAAACTCAATCCTCTAAAACATAGCCTCAAATTGAAAGTAAATGAAGAAGGCTTCATGGTTTTTACAAAGCCCCCAAATTAGCTATAAAATTAATTCCTTAAGTTCTCATTCAAAATTTTCTTATCTTCTACTTAACACATCGGTTGGGTTTTTTTGGGGGGGGGCAGTGAGACAATCAGGGTTCAGTGACTTGCCCAGAGTCACACAGCTAGTAAGTGTTGTGTGTCTAAGGCCAGATTTAAACTCAGGTCCTTCTGACTCCAGGGCCAGTACTCTATCCACTGCACCACCTAACCACCCCCAACCACCCAGCAGTTTCAATAAGCTTGATTATGTGGTTTCCCCACTTATAGCAGAAAACAGAATAACAAACTAGAAAGTGTTAAAGAATTGCTGTTAGAGGAAATCCCTGAAAAGTAGACATATAATTACCTCACAGCCCCAAAGCAGATATCTATAATGATAATCCTAAAACATCAAGAATATTTATTTAGAAAGCGAGCATGATGCAGTGGACTTCAGATCTAGGAAGACGTGAGATTAGGGCCTGCCACTCATATAAACTAACTGTATGAGCCTGGGAAAGTCAGCTGACTCAGACAACTCCCTAAGACTATAAACTGCAGAACAGGTACCAATCTGCATTGGAAGAGAGTAATTTCACCTCAAGTTCCTACATCAGTGAAATCAGAGATCTGCATTAAAAGGTAAAAACAAAACAAAACTCAAGAATGAGTGTATCCCAATCAATGAAAGTAAAAAGCCTAGTGCATTCTTTCAACTATTTAGAAAACAAACATGTGTGAAAATACATAATTTCCAGTGTTCCTGGATAAATGAGAAACTACTATAAAATTACTTGGCGATTGTCCACTTTTTCTGGTTACAAAGATATAGAAGAATGAAATGTGGAATTTTAGTCTCCCTTCTTCCTTAAAAAAATACTGCTCAAAAAATTATGTAAACATTTTGAGTCCGCTTATCAAGTGGGTTAGAAGGAGCTAAATCTCTGCCTGTCTTCATGAAAATTGGTATCTGCCCCCACAATCTTCATGGAGCCAGTCGCCCAAATAAATATACATGAGCCTGGATTTTCCATCAACAGATGGGTGGGTGGCATTTTTAGATAATTAAAAACATTAAGTTGTTGTGTACACTGCATCTCTTTAATGTAACAATAAGATTGCAGGGATGCCTAAGAGCCTCATGGCCATGCAGATGGAAAACTAAATATGGTGGTGATTTTACCAACATCTTGAGAGACAGGAGTTCAATTTCTACTAAATATTCTTTTGCCAAATTTGTACTCCTTCTGAAGTAGCCTTTCTTTACCTCCATATCTCTTTACAAAGATCAAAGCAGAGGAATTAAGAGAACAGAGTTAAAAAATCACATAATTTGAGAATTGGAATGGATGTAAGCTACCATCTCATCTAATCCATACACAGGGAATTCCTAATTTCCTGGTCATCAGGGAATGACCTGATGGTCCTTCAATGGTTATCCAATTTCCATCTGAACACTGTCAAGGAGGGAGGTCAACGACCTATCAAAGCAACCCATACAATTTTTGGACAGCTCTAACTGTTAGGAAATTTTTCCTTACACCAAACCAAAACATGCCTTTTTGCAACTCCTCTTAGTTATGTACTTTAGGATTAGCCAGAAAAAGTTTCCTCATAATGCAGATCAATACTAGATCGAATCAGAGATATTACTGGTCAAACTATGTCCCTCAAATCCCTCAAATGCCTACAGCAAAAGCCCAGTGTACACGACTGCCTACAAGGCATTAGTCCTATACTCAACACTCATGTGATAAAGGAGTTCCATTCTATTTCCTCCAGATACTCTCACATGACTTTGATATGATTTGTAAAATATTTTTATTGATATCAAGGATTCTTAACATGTTTTGTATCATGCATCCCTTTAGCAGTCTGGTGATGCCTATGGATCTCCTCTCAGAATAATATTTTTAAATGCTTAAAATTAAATATCAAGGATTACAAAAGGAAATCAATTGTACTGAAATGCAGTTATCAAAATTATTTTTTATAAAACCAAGTTTACAAATCTTAAGTAAAAAATTCTCCTGCTATACAATCAAATGAATGAACCTACCATAACACACTTGTAGCAAGTACTTTCCACAATTCTTTTGTATATGAAAATTTAAATTTAAATTCAGGCTTTAACCATGTAACAAAATAGACAATTGGGACATCTGAATAGGTAGGACAAAGACAAAATGAGAACCTCATCAAAGTTGTACAGATTATGAAAAAAATTTAGTAAGCAACATTCCCCACCACTCTTTTCCATTCTCTCTCATTAAGGAAAAACGAAAAGATACCTGATTAGAAATTCATCATACCAAAAGTAAAACGTATAGTTAAAATATTCCCTTTCCTACAAATTTTATCTATTGAGGGAAATTTTTAAAAAGGAAGGGGGTGGGAATGATTTTTAAAAACCTGCTTATTTGTTATACATTCATGAAAAGAGTATATGTAACATATTACATCATTTATGCTCATCATTCAAGAAAATATTAACTTTCAATTAGCATGTAGCAAAATAATCACAATGTGCTAGATTTCATGTTGCATCAACATATCCTCAAATATCCTTAAACATACTTAGCAGTCATAACCTCTTTTTATAATCAAAAAGAGGAAGAATCACAAATTAATATAACTTACTTTGGTTCTCCTATCTTAATGCCAGGATGTTGTGTGTAGGCATGTGAATGGGTACTTGGAGCAGATTTAAATGCCATTGGACAGATAGGACACTTGTAGAAAACCTCACAATGAGAACCTTGAATATGAGACTTCAGGGCTGCCACATCAGAGTACACAACATTGCAATGTACACATCTGTTTAAAAAAAAAGCATTAATAGAAGACAGTTAAATTAATTCCACATAAAAAATGAAATCACTAAATCATTTTTTAAAAATTCAAATGATATATTTTATTTATCTTTTTAGATAGCCTTTCCATGAGTTCATTTTGTTTTTTCTGTGCAGTAAAACTCTTTTTGAGGATTGAGGAACACCAAAGGAACTAGTAATGCTATTCAAATGGTTCATTTGTCACACAACTCTAAACTTTGCAGGGACAAAGAACCAGACTAAGGTGATACCAGGGGACAGATCTATTAGTTTGAGACACAGAGGCAGGTTGATGTACTGAACAGAGCCCCTAAGAGGAGCTGGATATGAATCCTGACTTTGTGAATTCCTAAGTGTGTGATTAGGTTAAGTCGCCTCATCATTTTAGACCTCAGTTTCCTCACCTGTAAAATGAGTAGGTTTCAATACATGGCCTCTAAGGTACCTTCCTTCTAACTCTAAACCCTATGATTTGTTAAGAGCAACTCTGTGCCCAAAGTGATTCTTATGTTGGAGAATCACTCTGCAGTGTGGGTCAGTTGTATGATCTTGGGGTTTTTTTTTTGTTCCATCACTACAGCCCAAATCACATTTTCAAATGGGGAATGGGGGTAACTCACATTCTACTACAAGGTGGCCTACGAGAACACACCAGCCAAGGTCAACTGACACCAATAACATGGCTGATGCAGACTTCCTGTATTTGCTTTCCAACCATATGTTCGCTGTTAATATGTCAAATGATTTGTTCCACAGGTACAGAAAGATGTTAAGCAAAATTAACCTTTTACTGTATTCCCATCTGGCTTTTATCTACAGAGAAATATTTTTCATTATACTGGTCCAATTTAATAGCAAAGCTTTTAAATGACAACATTAACTATAACCCTGAAAAAATAAGTATTCTTGGACAAAAAAAATTGCGTCTCCACCTTCATGACATTATTCTTCACACGTTATCTCTTTTATACTTGGCCATCTGTCTTTTTTTTCCTTCAGGATCATTTCTCTAACTGCTAAATTTTATTTGAATCACAATTACATCCTGCAAATTTTGTCTTTACTTCCAATCCCCCCTGCTTTTACCTTCATTCAGGGTAATTCCATTCTTATTATGCTCATTATGGTCTTTATCTGACTTGAAGTCTTTCTTTTCTAAGCCTTCAAGGTAGCACACATCAGACATTTTGTGAAGTCATTTTCATTCTGTTAACACATGTCACGTAAAGCTTCTATTCAATTTATTATTTTTACACTATAGCAGTAGTATTACACAAAGAATATTATTGGTTAAGCATAAATATCATTAATATCATCATATCCAATATTAATATTAAAGCCTTACCCACCTGAATTAGTCTTTAGGGTAGAAAAAGGATGTAAGCAAACTAAAATCCTTCTGGGTTGTAAGGGACTAGTATTAAATTAAAGAGAGAACCATTATGGTAGAATTGAAAGAGCACTAATTGGATAGATATGGTAAGGAGACTTGGGATCCTCCAAGTCTGATTCACTACCCCTCTCTATGTCTCAGTTTCCTCTCTTTTCTAGCTGAACCAGAGAATCTCTAAGATTCCTCCCAACTCTGAGATTTTATAAATGTTGTGATTCAATGACTCTAAGATTAAGCCAATCCTACTATTATTCATGAGTTTTAAGTAATACAATGATTTGCTTTACAGTATAATAAAACACTTTGTTGTGGGTCCAAGTTCTTTTCCTGAAGGCACGCTTACTGTACATGACATTCTCTGAAAATGTCAAGAATCACTAGAATGGCCAAAGCCTCATGCACTCTGGGGCTCACTCAAGGCATAAACCAAAGGCTTTTCAGCATATCTCTCTTCAAGAAGAAACACAGAAGCATAAGAAGAAGTTCTTCACGTCTTTGTTTTGAGTCTTTCTGAATATTGACAGAAGCGTATTTAAATAACTGCTCTTGTGGAAAATCTCCAGTACCATCCAATCAATACATTAAACTATAAAAAAGCCAGTGATTTTAAACAAAGAAGTAGATGACTAGGGTTAGGTCCATATGTTGAAAAGCGATGTGACCTAGTGGAAAGAGTGTTGGACTTGGAATCAGGGGACCCAATTTCAAATCCCCTCTCAGATCTCTATTAAACTGTATGACCATGAGCAAGATATTTATTCAGAATCTCAGTTTCTTCATGTGTAAAATGGGGGTAATAATCCTTCTATATCCTATCATGTAAGATTGTAATAAGTGAAGCACTTTTAAAACCTTAAGCAACTACATAAATGTGACTTGTTATTCATTTTTAGACATGCTTGGTGGTCATGCCAGGGGACAACACACAAATAACACACTTGCAGAATGATGAACAATGAAGAGGTAAATAAAAATAATGTGAAGTTAGGTAAAATACAAAAATAAAGGGAGCTCTAATGAGACAGAATAATTTTTTACTCTAATGTAAAGAAAAGAAACTCCCATTCACAACTAAAAAAAAAAGTCATCTTTAAAAGGGAGTCCAGAGTTGGACAAAAAGAAATCTATAGAGTAAGAACAATTCTCTGACATGAGCTAGGAGGAGGGTTAGTCTTTTAAAAAAAGAAAATCTGGGAGTCAAAGTATCTTTAATACCAAAATCAATATTTCTTTGGAATATTTTAGGGTCCTTAAAATCTAAATTACATGGAGCACATGGGAAACAGAACCGCATCAGTGGTGGCGCAAGAAAGTAAAGTCATAAATAAGGACTTTAGGGAAAGGTGCTATGGTATTGTTAGTGAGATGACCATGGTAAAATTTGTGGGAATAGATGAAAGAAAAGGAAACTGTGGGTTTCTGAGACTACAGGAGCAAGGGGGTAATCTGAATTAAGAGAGAAAAACAGGACACAGACCTCAGCCAGAGGAAGATCCAGTTGCTCACCAAATTCTCTTCTATCTATGAATCACTTCATGAATCTCAAGTTGCATTGTGTCAGGTACCATCAGGGTAAAAAGAGGGCATATGTTTAAAGGGTACAAAGATACAGTCATTCCAATGAAGAAAGTTTCTGTGTAAAGAAAAAGCCACCAGAAGCAGATCCAGTGTAACAAGTGGGTGGGAACTACAGGCGCCTACCTGACCAAGCAAGTGATCCAGAGGTCACTTTATATTGGCAAACACACTTAGGAATGGAGGAACTGGGAGGAAGCAGTTTTTATCATTGAGTCAAAGTATTAGTCACCATTAACCACCACCATGCAAGCAACATTGAAAATTAATTGCATTGCTTGGGGTGAGGGTTGGGAGTGTGGCCATAGGAGAGAGTGTCTATGCCTTAGTAACAGAAAGGTATTTCCACAAGTATTTAGGCAAGAGATTTAGGTATGGTAGACCCCAACTTGAAAATTCTGTGATTAAAGAGGAGTATTTTTTTTTTCTTTATAAAAGGCACAATGTATGAACAGTGGAGTGCTTGAGCTGGCTCAGATGAGATCTCACAAGAGTCAACTACTAAATTTTCAGGGTGAGCTTACAACTTGAAAACCAGCAAACTACAAATAAGGGTTTGACTTATTGTTATGTTTGATTGTTTAGACTTAAGAAAGTGATGAAGAAAGTGTTAATAATGCAGACTAACTTAAAAGTGTATCATGCTTATTTTTCTAAGAGTCTATTTTTAACATTTACCAGTATACTCTATCTACAAACTATAGTGTAGAGAAGACATGCATATCTCTACAGGTCCACAGCCTCAGGACAAGACGAAAATTTGCAGTTTAAAAATACTTTTACTAAAAGTTATAATGCAAAATAATGTTCCTTAACAAGTAACTTGAAAAAAGTAAATGGTGTAACAATTCTGTGAAAGAGTCAAGGACAGAGTTTATAAGCTAACTTATTTCTTTCCATATACTCACAGGGATAATTCTGAGAATTAGAAAAAGAATAAGGTGTAGTTAAAATCAGTTAATTCCACTTTTCCTTCTGAACTCATTTCAACATTTTCTACTTCTAACATGTTCCAGACATAACAATATTTCAGTTAATATTTAAACAATATATAATCAGTAGCAAAATTTAATACCTGTTAAAATCTATGGGAAAATGTTTAAAGTTGGTTTTTATTAGGAAATATTAAATATCACAGTAACCATTAAAAGTATATGACAACTCAAAGGAAGTATTCTATTTTTATGTGAATTTTTTGTTAATACATTTAACATAATAATTAAGCTACCTCAGATTTATACCTTTCTTTCTAACAACACAATGATTTTCATAGCAATTATTTCATTTTTAATCTAGTATTACTATTATGGAATTAAGATATCACCACCCCTATTTTATGGGTTGGGGCATCATGCATAACTCAGTTATGTGACTTGTCCAAGTTGAAGGCAAACCCAGAACTAAAAAACCCAGGTCTCCTGATTTCTAGCCCAGGGCTCTTTCCACAAGATACTGAATGAAATAAAACAACATATCAGGCTTTTGTAGAAGGTAAGGCTGTAGTAAAATAGGGACTACAGTATAAATGTAGGGCAAACTTCATAGTTTCAGATATTAGGAAAGGGAAAAGGCTATTGTAGATTCAGAATTCAACCATGAGCAAAACTGAGCTCCCACAAAATTATCCCATCATTGGTACAACTTAATTTTAGTGCATTTAAGTAACAAAGCTTATAATAATAAAACCATCTTTGAGTATAACACTTTAAATACAAGAGTACGACACATATACAATACTTATTTTATGTTTGATATAAAATACAGTAATACCTCTATTAACAAGGAGCATGTATTCTATAAGCTTTGTTCTCAGAAATGTCATTGCCAGAGGCAGATTCTAAGCAACATATATCAAAAAATAAAGGAATTAGTTTGTAAATATCAAATGCTAATTAAATATGTCAGAAAACAAACTATACATCTGGACATTGTGGAACACAAAAAAAATTAAGGTTAGGGGTTTGGGGAGGTATGCTACACTCTATCCAAAAGATGAGGCCAGGGAGAGATCCAGAAGGGATCTGTCCAGTAGGATGGGCCCTAAGGCTCCCATCTTTAAGAGACTAGTGGTGACAGTACAAATACCAGATCTTTTCTTACAGTGAAAGAAGATACTATATGATTTAAGTGAAGTGAAAGAGCCTATATCAACATGGAAAAAGAAGAGTAACGGAAGGACACCTAAGAAAAGCTTCACCAATTTAACAATATTTCCTAGCATTATCTGTGTTTGTTTCTGGCTGTGCTCCATGCAAAAGCTGTGTGCTGAAGTTTAGTTTGCTTGCTTGTTTGTTTTTGCACAGCTCTACATAATGCATCACTTAGCAGAACACTGCCACTGAGACCCAAGGTGCACATCAAGGATGCTCAGTATATATGTGGTTTTTTCATTTGTTTTATCACTGTTATTTTACAGAAAGCTTAAAACAAAGTTTAAAAATTGTTCCCAGAGGATTCGTTAATTGAGGTATCACTGTATACCAATGAAAACTGTGATAATTCAGCTTAATTCAATTCAACCAACCTTTATTAAGCACCTACTATGTGCAAGGCACTGTGTGCATGGACCACTCAAAATGAGATCTAATAACAAACAAGTAAATATTACTTGCACACAAGCAAATGACATACTGACCGAAAACCAACTCTCCGAGTATAGTGCAGACAGTTCTTGGTGACATGGGTCTGGAAGTGGACCGATCTGCAGATTGCCCCACACTCAGGGCACGTATATGGAGATTTGTGCTGATGGATTCTCTGGTGTGATGCAAAACTGCACTGGTTAGGAAGCAGCATCTGGCAGATATTGCATGTCTTCTAAATAAACCAAAAGGGGAAAAAAAAGTTTGGTCCCACTATGTATTTTCTAATCTTCAAAGAACTTATTAAACCTCAAAAAAAAAGATCCATCTTATTTTAAATATTATTATTACTGAGGTTAAGCCCAAGGAAAAATGCAAACTAAAGAATTAAAAATTAAACATGTCACTCCCTAACTTGTGAAATACAAAAACATATAATGTATTAAAGCCAAACCAAAAGTGGGAGCTAAAGAATACTACTAGTTTGACATAGATTTTTTAATTTTGTTAGTTTGTGGCACTTGCTTAATGCTACCAAAATGCAACAGTTTGTACTTAACTTTGTCTTGTAACAGTGAGGAAAAAGCATTTTACCTACAATTAAAGGTTAGAGACTAAAGTTTACTAATACTCACACAATTAAAAATCATGCTTAATTTTTTAATGCAGACTTGTACCTTGGCAGTAGTAACAATACCAACCAATTTTTTTCTTTAAAATACTTAGAATAAAGTTTAGGCTAATCCATTCTCTGATTTCTGTCATTTCAGTCACATGAAATCCAAAATACAGGAGTGCAAAAGAACATCCACACTAATTAGCTGTTCTTTTTTTCTGTAACTTAACTGGTCTTTAAACTGATAAACAGACCTTTTTTCCTTTTCCCTTACAAGTGATTAAGATTGCTGATATCAAGGTCAGAGATTAAATTCTATAGAAGAGCTTTAAATTACAAGACTGTTCATATATAAAATGAAAATATGAGTCAGTATGACACTGTCTTTAATTTTAAAACCTAATTAAAGCCAAAATATATGAATCTAGGACTTAACTATTTTCCCTCATTGAAAGGTATGAAATACATTTTGCATACAGGATCATAGATTTAGAGCTGGAAAGGACCTCAGAGGTCATGTGGTACATCCCCTCACCTCATCTGACAGATGAGGAAAGTAAGGCTCAGAGAGGTTAAATGATTTGCTTTAGCTAACATAGTCATAGCTAGCAATTGTGAGACAAGAACTGAACCCAGATTTTTCTGACACTAAGTCCAACACTCTAATCACTGTACCACACTGCCTCCTATGTACTAGATTGAGGCTTTCTAGAAAACCTAATAAAACTTGACAAATGTGTTCCCTTTAGTCTAAGGCCTCAAATGTGGATTTTTCCAATCATTTTGTTCACATGTCAAAGAATTTGGAAGTGAAAAATGTGTTCTATCATTAGTCAACTTTTGGCTTTTAATTATAAGTCTGCTATTTAAATTTCAAATTTAACATAATTACAAAATTTTGTAGACTAAAAATAATGTGCAAATGAATTTTATATTGATTTCTCCATAAAAAAGGCAGCACAGTTTGGAGGCTACAGAACCAGTCTCAAAGACAAGAAGATGTAAGTTCAAGTTCCAACCCTTAAGTATATACTATGTGTGACTCTGGGCAAGTCATTTAATCTCTCAACATTCTAGGAAACTCTCTAAGACTGTAATTTGAGTTGAAGACCTGCATTTCTAGGGGGAGTTTCCCACAGCAAAAAAATTATAGGTCCAGTCCCTTTCCTTTTGGTCTTAATATTTTTAAAGTCATACTTTAAATTCATTAAATAATAATTATCATCAAAGAAAGACAGAGCTTGTGAAGATCTTACAAATCCATTTAACTCAATCCTCTCCTTTTAAAGATGAGTGATTTGCTCAGTCACTCAGTGACAAAAAAACGACTATAACCAAGGGCTCCCAATTCTCATTATACTCTACTTCCTACCACAAAGCAAGGATGTTCCAGATAGTTTTCATGAGATACAACCCCATTAAAAAGATGGCAATCTCCTATCTATGTAAACACAAATAAACATAAACGCAAATCCATTCATCAGGATCCTCTCTATAATTTCACTTTTAAAATAACCATTTGTTTCTTTGAAATAAAATCTTCGGCCTTCATTGTAGACTGTCCAATGTCTGGTACTGAATGACAATGATTGAATTTCCACAGTATGTGAAAAGTTTCTTTAATTGTCATAGGTTGAGGCTGTCAATATTTTCACATGTTAATCTCTAGAAGTAAAGCACAGGTCTTATTTAAGCTAACAAAGGTGTTATGCTTTGCAATATACAATCATAAATCAAATTTGTTAATGGTTTCCCCTCTGGCAAACCTGAGTAACATAAATATAATCGTTGGCTTGTTGGTTGAAAGGAAAGTTTTATTGTTTTTAACACTGAATGTTATTAATTAGTGCCAGTCATTCTTTTGATGTCAGACAATTCAAAAAATGCACTTTTTTCTGAAATATTAAGAATCATTACACATAGGGTTCTCTACTAAAAAAATGTGGAAAATGTTTTTACGGTCTGCATGTGCATTTTGTGTTCATCAAGGTCATTCAGATGCCAACAAGCCTATAGAGCAGAAACAAATGAGTAGGAAGAGAGTTCTCACCAGAATCATGGTCTACTTATAATGTACTGGATACAGGGGCAAAAGTAACTAGTGAAAAACTGAAGTTAAGAAGAAAGATTGGCTCTTATGTCCTTCCCCACCAAAAATGCGTATATAACCATGCTTTTAGCTGCTTTGAACTCTATTTTTTCCTTTTTATTTTTCTAACAGATTTATACCCCCTTCCCTCATCAGCGGGAGTATGGCAGTAACAGGACAATAACATAGCTTACTCTGAATCCTTGATCATCCTTAAATCTGGGGCATCTTGTGGGATATTTAAAATATTTATTTCTACATACATATATATAGACCATATTTATTCACATATTTCTTCTCTTCAAGTATTTTCCTTTTTTCCCCCACCACCATTCCGAGGAAAATTATTTAAATTTTCTCCTTTATTCCCTACATCACATATTTGCAGCCCCAAAGCTGCCTTTAGCACAACAGTTGTCCTAAATCCCAAATGGCCTGAATAAACCTAAGAATTTTTAACTTAACTCAACACTTTCAGCACATAGAGAACCAATTCTTGTACTGAACAGAGTTATGATCTAGATCAAGAGTTATTAACCGTGGGACCTATGAACTTAAAAAAATTTTTATCACTATATTTCAATGTATTTGGTTTCATTTGTAACACTGTATTTCACGCATTAAAAAATATTATTCTGAGAATAATGTCCACAGGCTTCACCAGACTGTCAAAGGCATCCATGACACAAAAAATATTAAAAACTGCTGATACCAGGGCTTAATATGAACTGTCACTCTTGTTTTGTGGGGGAAATAAATCTCTTACTGATATAACATTCACAGAAAACGGTGATGTGTTTTCCTAACAGTACTGAGGGAACCTATCCTGCTGACTTTCCTGATAAAAGTTTGAATTCATGGCACTGAATGGCACATGTGTTTTGGTAGGAGTATCCAAAGTTTAAATATTTTTCAAAGCCCTATAAAATTTTGATTAACTCTGCTAACCCACCCATGATTCTCCTTGAAAAGACTCTGGAAAAACCATATTATACTCATCATTTTGATTATTTGTGTAAATGGCTCATTATCTTTCGGATTAATTGGGTATTGGTAGGTATAATACATAACAGTGAACAAAAAATGAAAATTGGGAAAAATCACTGTAATTACTATTTATTAGAGGCAGGTAAGTGGCACAGTAGAGAGAAAGTGGGACATTGAATCAGTAAGACTGGAGTTCAAATCCTGCCTCATTCACTTATTTAGCCAACATGGGTTAAGTCCTTTAACCTCTCTGTGCCTCAGTTTCTTCTATAAAATAGGAATAGCATCTACCCTACAGGGTTATTGTGAGGATGCAATGAGTTAACATATGTAAAGCACTTTACAAACCACATAATGTTATTGTTGTTGTTGTTGTTAGTAACAGCAGCATCTTCACTGCACTTATCAAACCTTCATAGCCTTGGCTGTACAGGGAACCTCTAGTGTCTACAGCTATGCAGTATCATGGGGACATGGTATACTATGCCTGCTAGGTTTCATTGTCAGAGGGACATGACAATAATTCCACACCTCTGACTTCCTTCTCCCAATCACTCTTTAGCAATAAAATACTTTTCTGTTATGGTGGAAGAGAAATATGCAAGCAAATGTGGCACATATTTCTTTCTGTTGAGAATTCCAAAACTGACCTTCCACACAACATGAGCTCAAAGTAGACTATATTAGCCTGAAATCAGTATTTTAATTAGGGATCTAAAGATCACATAGATTCTAACAGTTTAATATGATGGCTCAAATTTTTAGTAAATTGGTTCTGTTTCCTGACTGGTCAGGCAATCTACCATGTTACATCTGATTTTTAACAGATTTATATACTATTTTGTTTCCTGACTTTTTTTCTAATTTCAAAATAAAAACACAAAGCATTTCATTTAATTCTCCTGATGTGTACTAAATGTTTAAATTTAAAACATTTATATATAAATTCAAAGGCAATTGTAATTTTGTAAAAAGAAAATTCTATGGTTAAGAGAAATGCTTTTAGATTTTGACTTATTTTGTCACAGGCTCAATTAAGAGCAAAAACCTAAGCAGAACTCTGTTTAAAATTGTCTTACCACATTTATTGAGCTTCAGAACCAATGCCACAATTTATCTTTTGCCATCTATGCATTAATAAGTAGCAATATAAAAGTGGAGAATCTGGAGTATTCTTTGATAACATAAGAAAACGGCAAAAATAAAACTTCTTATTCCAATAATAGAAACATATGGATATTTTTTCATATTCCTTCCAAAGCATCTTTCTTTGCAGCACTACAAAAGAAAATCTAAATGTTATGCCACAGAAAAAGCCACAGACCAATCATATGAATTATCTTTGAAATGATTAAGTAAAATAGTTTACAGTACTAACAACCCCACACTTACAAATCCCTACCTCTACTGTTAGTGTGGGCCATAATTTGGCTACTCATAAAAGAGGTAGAAGTGAAACTCTACGAGCTTTTGGGGGGAAAAAACCTTTTGTTATTGAATATTCAGTTAGTGGCTAGTTTGTGATTACTTTTCACAAAGATTAGGGACAGACAGTGCATTTTTTATCCCCAAACCCCTTATCTTCACCATTTCAGTCTTGACAACAACTATATACTGTCATTACGGGACTAAAAAGGAGCAAAAGTGAAGAGACAGAAAAGATGGAGACAGAAAACGAAATGACATTTCTTTGGTCTATTGTGTTTCTAACTCTTATGACCCAAAGCCCAAATGATAATCACATATTAAGTCCACCATATTCAACTCTAGGGGCAACTATACTTTAAAATTCTTCCAGATATGCATACTTTGGAAAATAAACAGTATTTCTTGGAAATGTTTCTCATCTCCAGAATTTCCTTGCCTAGTCTGAGAGATTCCCTGTGTTTTAAGCAGCAAAGCAAAGAGTAAGACTTACCTTTTTTAGTTAACCTATCCTGATGAAGGAGAGATATGAAGCTTCTGTTATTAGCTTTCCTATTTCACAAGTTATCCATTATGGAGGGCCCAAGACAATTGGGGTTAAGTGACTTATCTGAGGTCACACAGCTAGTGAGTATCATGTGTCTGAGGCCGTATGTGAACTCAGGTCCTCCTGACTCCAGGGCCGGTGCTCTATCCACTGCGCCATCTAACTGTCCCCCATGCTACCCATTTTGGTCATGTTACAATTACTTCTTATAAACATTTTTAATAAAGGATATTTCACTAGACCTACATACATACTGGGGCTTTAAGAAGAAAAAACAAAATTTATTTATTTGATGAAAGAAAGATCAAATAAGATAGGATAGATACAGGGAAAATGTTTTCAGATAAAAAGGTTCAAGGTCTCTACTTGGATAAAAAGACATTTTCACATTCATTCTCAAGAAGACGGCCATCATCAGAAGGTGATGAAAACAAACCGGCAACTTCCTTGGTTCCAAGTACTAGAACCTTTCCAGGTTTACCATCGTTGACAATAGGGTCAGCACTTGGAGCTTTCCCAACAGGTTCGTTGCTGTTTTGTGGAGTAGGTCTCCCTCACTTGACATTTTCACCTTAACCTGACTGCTTACTTCTGCCTCCTGTTCCCTCTGAGACCTGAGGGTCTTACTAGGGGTTTGGTGTAAAGGCTGAGATAACCCACTGCTGCTTGAACCTAGTGAGGAGTCACACCCTCCCATAGTTCCAGAGCACAAAGAACACAGGACAGATTTTTTTCTTGTTCAGATACATCAGCCTACACTTGTGTCACTACAATCCACTTCAGTTCAACTCAGAAGCCACTGAATATCAACCTAAAAAAGACCCAAAGGCATCATCATTTTTTCTCATTTTACAGATGAAGAACTAAACTCCAAAATGGGGGATGTGACTTGTCCAAGGTCACAGCACCAGCAGTAGAATTCAGTTTCTCTTACTACCAACTCTTTCCATCTACACTATCCAGATTCCTTAAATGTCAGAATCAAAGATTTTAGACCTAGAAGAGATTAGGAATTCACTATGCAAACATGCTTTAATCAATGAGTTCAATGGAAATGTTTTTTAGTTATGCTCAATTCAACCACAAGTCTAAAGACACATTCTTAAATATAAGCTAATTTCCATTCATTATCAGCAACTTCTTAGACTGTGCTTTTGTTGGCCCTTCTATTCTAAGGTTTATTATTTATTTATTTATTTAAGTACAAACTGCTGTTCCCATGAGCTTTAAATCAAAAGAATTTTTAAAACAAAAGCAATCAGGCTAGAATTATCATTCACAACTATAATGTATCACATGTTGAGTTTCAGTGAACTTTTAATATGTCAAAAACCACTATTAAGGACAGTAGCTACCAACTTAGTAAATTAGAGATTTGGGACAGAAATTACATATATGAACAATCTATTAATTCTCAGATTGGTGAAATTCCATGTGGTCTAATAGAAAGAGTACTGAATTGTAAGTTAGGACCTATGAATTCTAGTACCAGATCTGAGACTAATTGATTTTGTGACGTTGAGTATGTCAAAGACTCTGGATCTCCCTTAAACTTTTAAAATTCCTTAATTTCTGAATTATGACAAAGAATTCATATTTTTCTGTGGCTAACCAGACTATTCTGGCTCCAGGCCAAGAAAACAGAGTGTGAGCCTATAAATCTTAAACACAATATTTTGAAGATTCAGAACACATAATTAGAAAATGGAGTAACAGCAGGAGGTAAGAGAATGAATCTCATTTTGCATTAATCTATATCTATCTACAATTTTTTTATTAATTAATTAATTTTTAGTTTTCAACATTCACTTCCACAAGACTTTGAGTTCCAAATTTTCTCCCCATCTCTCCCCTCCTCTCACCCCAAGACAGCATGCATTCTGAATCCCCTTTCCCCATCTGCCCTCCTTTCTATCAACCCCACCTCTTCTGTTATCCCCTTTCCCTTCTATTTTCTACATTAAAGCTGACCTCAAGTCCTTAGTACTGCTTTGCAATTTAAGAAAAACACCAAAATATACTTATTAAAATGCCTTCTTTCTATACACAGAACAGACCCAAATCTAAAGACTCATTCTGCTAATTTATTCTTTAAAAAAAATCTTACAATTTTAGTTTTAGGAAGCTGAGCTCTCTAATCAGAAATTGAAGAAATCTCAAATGAAGTCATAGCAACTTAAGTATGCCCTTCTCTGTATTAAGAGAACATACTGGATATCAGCCCAGGTAGGGTCAACATTATTCATAATTAATGTGCACAATTTAGTTGAGTACCTATTGGCTGATTCTATATAAGAAAAGTATTACCAAACCACCCATGTTGTCTGGCTCAAAAACATTTGGGTTTGTTTTGTTGTGTTTTGCCATCTGTGTCAAAGATGAAGTAGCTTGACAGCCAGTCACGAATCTTCTGTCTAAAAGAATTCTCCCTTCCACTATGGCAAAAATGCTTTGAAATTAAGGTGAACAAAAGATTACATCCACATGCCTTAGTTTATCTGCTGCCAAGATTCTGGTGTGTTACTAGGTAGACCAATCCACTGAGTATAACAGTGGCCATCAATGCTAACATTTCAGCCTTAAGTCCAAGTTTTACTATTCAAAAAATCATGAGAATTTGAAATGTTCTAACTATTCCACTTTTTAACCCTTTTTCAAAACCAAATTATATGTACCTGAGAGGATGCTCTTTCAGCTTTCCTCTGCACTACTGTATAGCATTCCATGGCTCTCTTATTATACATTATGTCTTGTGTTTTACTTTAAATGCCTTATTTCTCCAAGTTGACTGCAAGTTCCTTGAGGACAGGAAGTATTTCTTATTCTTATTGCTGAAGTCTATGGTGTCTAAGACAGCACCTCACACACAGTAAATGCTCAAAAAATATTTGTCATTTGACAATGATAATTGAACACGTGTCTAAATAAGAATCTATATATAAAACACACAGAAACATACATAATACACACATTAAAATCTTATTCCAATGGTTTATATTTATCCTTGGCTCTCAAAACCTATGATAGTAAAGAACAACTTCCTATAATGTTGATTGAGTATGGGCTCAGCAACAAAAGACCGTATGTTTTGTTCTCTAAACACCAGCCTAGCTAAAAAGTGGAGAAGCACATCATGAGAACACTGGCTATCCCACAATTATTTTTTTTGGCCACAGCAACTTGTGACGACCACCTACTAAATAAATCCTGGAGAGTGGGGATAATCTGTGGTAACAAAAACTTCACCAATGAAAATATTCATCTTTCAAAGTATGAGAGTATGTGCCTATGTGTTATGTGTATATATACATATATATATATATACACGTATATATATACATATGGATACACATCTGTGTATGTGTATGCATTATGAAATTAGAACTATGACAGAGATCATGACTTACTGGAAGAGCCTGTCTTATCAAGAAGACCTGGGTTCAAGATCTACCTCTAATACATACTGGCTCTGTGACCCTTGGCAAGTCAGCCAACCCCTCAGAGTATCAAACAACTCTCTAAGACTATAAACATTGCACAACAGTTACTAATCTGCATTGCTAGAGTGAATTTCCTTAGCAGGAATTCATGGAAGCAATGAAATCTCAGGACTGGACACCCTCTCCAAAAACAATAACAAAAATCCTTTCATACCAGAAAACCAAGCTCATCAAATATTTTCATGTGATAATCCTCTGATCAAATCAGAAGCCTCAAACAAAAGATTAGCCTCAGCATACACATGTACACAAAGCACATTTGTTAGCTGTTCCGTAATGTCTACATTAACATTTTTACTCTGACTATACTAAAACATATTAATAATGCACTACTAACAACCAATCTTAAGATCTAGAAACTACTTTAGTAACAGTATTATTTTTAAAGATTTCTAGAAATAATTCCATATTTTGGGTCAAATTTCTATAATTATGAAAATGAAACAATGGCATTTTTTTGACAACTTGAAAGTATCTTTTTGTCAAAACACAATCAGAGATAGTCTTTTTGAAGTCAAAATATGCTTAATGTTAAAACAGTTCTGTTGATTTATAAGTTATTCACAAATATCATGGCCAACCTGGCATTAACAGCTGAAAATGGAATGGAGAATTAGAAACCAATCAGATCTACACAAACTTCTCCGTCTATTCCCTGAAAAGCAGATCTAGAAAATAATACTAAATAAAATATTTCACTTTGCCAAGGTTAACTCTTCTACTTATGTCCTCAACTCCTTTCCTTCTCAACTATTTCTGGTTCTTGAGCCATTGATCATTCCCCTGACTCCTCATTACAAATCTCTTCCTATTCATTTGTTCCTGACTCACTGCTTACACATACAATCCACTCCTATACCTCCAAATGAGTCAAAGAAAAAAGAAAAGTAAACACACGTGCAAAAATAAGTTATAGTAGCTCTTTGTTTGGTGTTTAAAAAACCTGGAAAATTAAGGGGTACCCACCAATTGAGGAATGACTTAACAAATTATGGTATCAGAATGTAATGCAACACTACTATATGGTAAGAGACAATAAATGGTTTCAAAGAAACCTGGAAGGACTCCTGTGAATTGATGAATAGTGAAATGAACAGAACTAGGAAGAGGACAATCTATATAATAGCAACAATGTAAAAAGGAGAAATTTTGAAATATTAACTCTGATCAATGCGATGAGCAATCATATTTCCTAAGGAACAAAAAAAGGAAACATGCTGCCTATTCACCACCACCTGATCAAGGGGTGATAGATTCAGGACGGAGGATAGGACATACGTTTTTGGCAAAGTCAATGTGGAAATTTGTTTTGCTTGACTATGAATGTTTGTTTAAAAGGATTTTTTTTTTTTGGTTAAGAGATTGGTTTTCAATTGGGGAAAGGAGAAAAATAAGTACCTGTTGATTGGGGAAAATAAAAGATTTTTAAAAGACAGAAATAAAGGGAGGAAAAACATAGTTCACTCTCCTCTATCCTTGAAAAATCTTTTCTTCATTCTGACAACCACCATCACCCTTGATCCATCCTCCCTTTCACTGTCAAATTTCTAGAGTCATCTGTACTGGATGCCTCTATTGCCTTACCGGGGATTAACATCTCAATACTCTAGAATCTGGCTTTTTAACACATCACTCTTTTGAAACTGTTCTTACCCATGTCAACAATGGTCTCTTATTTGCTAAAAACCAGTGGCCTTTTCACCTCAACTTTAACATTTCATCTCATCTCTACACATCTGTAGCATATATCCTCCTCATCAATACCTCTTTGAATCTTTATCTTCTTTCAAAGAATCACTTTCTGGTGAAGCCTTCACTGATTCCTATGCCTTCTTCCACTCCTCTTCCAGTTCCTAATGAACCTGCCCTCCTCAAATTTACTTATATTTCCTTATCTGTGTAAATATTATCTTTTCCCAGTAGAATGTAAGCTCCTTAAAGGAAAGGCCCACCTTTTATCTTTCTGTTCCTGGAATCTAACCCAAGTAGGTGCTTAATTAATGTGAATTTGACTTTTTAAAAATCGGTTTAACTGGAGAAATCTTTTATCTGTCGATATAAAGAAGGATTAAAATTAAAAGATTTTTTTTTGTGCCTTCCCAAGTCCCTTCCCTAAGATATCAAATTTGACAACATTTTTACAAAGAAATGGGAGGAAATACACTAACTGAAAACCAAAGAAGAGAAAACTGTAGTTAATACATTTAGACTTTAATCTCTTTAAGATGGAAAGAAATTCTGCCTTTTGATGAAGCGGTGACACTGTAAGAAATTTACCCAACTGAAAAAACACCAAGCATAATCACTAGAATATCCTAGGATATCACTGTATTATTCTCTTCATTTTGACCCATCAAACTGCCCTACTCTTCTTTAACGGCTCACTATTACAATAGAATATAAAAACTGCAAAAATGCTGTCAAAATTTAAAGGCTGAATTACCGTGATACACTCAACACCTCTGAAATACAGTGGAATGCCTCCCAATAAACTTCCTTTAGGAAAGGTGGGAAAAAAAATTCAATATAACCTTCAATATAATCTTAAGGTCCTAAAAAAGCATATTTTTTTTGTTGTGGGGGGAGCTATCTTGAGCTTACTGCATTTTGTCAACTAACTTTAAAAATAATACATGACTACTCAAATATTTTAAAAGGCTAATCTCACTGATCATGCACTCATGGAGAGAAGCAGCAGGAAACGAATAAAAGGCTGCCCACTGGGAAATTTATTTCACTAAATATCAATTCATACTTGTTAAACTACACCCCCCCCCAAAAAAAGGCTTGCAAACCCCAGCAGGCATTCCATTTAAATGGAAGGAGTGCCACTTATTCCTAGATGAGATTCACTGAAGTGAAATATATTACTCTGAATTTAGTTCCTGGCTATCGTCCCAGATACACCATTAAGCAGGGCACCAATTAAGTGTATTTGATTGTACATAGAACCTCCAAAAGATACAGCTGAATTAACATAATAAAAATATCCAAAATTTGTCACTGATGCTAAGAACCTTTGACAGTGAATCTGGACCCTTAAGCATATAGTACAATATGAAGAATAGTTAATCTATCTAAAATCCCAGGTCAAACCCTAACCCATGTTCCTGTGAAAAGATTTCTTTCACTTATTCTAAACTTATGGTATAACTATTGTTTATTTACTTATTTGGCATGCCAAGACATTCATTTGTTTAAAAAAACCAACTTCCAAATAGTAGGAAAAAGAAGCTATTTGTTCAACGTGGCTTATAACTACATACTTTTTCTATAAAAGTGTGCATCTATTATACTCACTTTCCCCAGCCTCCATTTATCAAATCATAAATTCATCTTATATTTCTATTGTACACATACTGAGATTTGTGGCTGAAAACATGGAAATTTAAACATAAGATACTCTACTTGTCCACTTGTGTCTGCAGCCTGCTGGAAATGTGTAGCCAGCGACGTCTCATCTTGGAAAACTTCATTACACTCCAAACATTTTAGACTATGTCTACAGAGTTTGGATGGGTCTTCATCTAGAGGCATAGCCGGAATGACAGGTGTACTTGAGGGAGCTGAGATGACTGTCCCAGTTATGCCAGACTGAGTTTTTGTTACATTATGAGTGCTACCTCCTGCAGAGCTCTGCAGAGTAGAGGACATTGCGGAAGTATTGCTTGAAGGAGAAGCTATCATTTGGTCTGCTGGGACTGGTTTTAAAATTAAATGGGAGCACTGCATCACAACTCCTTTTTCTTTATGTCCACGAGCGTGGGAAAGCAGACTGCATTTGTTGTAAAAAACTAAGTTCTTTGTACAATGGTTACACGTTACTTCGATGCGCACACTCCGCCTGTCATAATGCTGAGTCAGACTCTTTTCCAGAGCAAACGAGTCACCGCATTCCAAACACTTGTAACCCCGGGTTGGTAGCGTGATACCCGCATTAGCTGGAGGACTAAGGTTCGGGATGTAAACAGGGACTGGGTTGACGCTACTCAGCACCTTGTTGAAAGCTTCTACGACAGAACTTTGCAGGGAAGATACCACCTGGACTCTGGACACCTTTTTTGGTGGCTGTGAGGCTGCTGCAGAAATTATTGCCTGCTTTATTTGCTGCTGAGGTTTAGTGAGCACTTGGCGGAGTTCAGAGGTGGCCTGGGCACCTTGAGGCAGAAGATTAAGGTTGGCAAGGTGCACAGTCTTTGGCACAAGCTTAGCATTAGCAAGGCTCGATGCGGGGACCACCACCGTTTGCTGCTGAATAGCATTGGCAGCTTTTATGATGGCACTGCTGGCACTCTGGACAGAAGCAGCAGAGATGACGGTGGCTTTCACTGTAGTATTGTTAGCGAGTTTCAAATTAATCACTTGGGACCCTGCCGTCTTCACTGCTGAAACAGGAAGGAAGGCAGTAGCCACAGGCTTGATAGTGACCTGTTTGGGAGTCAGTTCTGCAGAGGTAACTGTATTTGTAACCACAGCGGACTGGAGGGGTGCTCGTGGGGGAGAAGCCAGGACAGTGGCAGAAGTGGGTGAGGACAAAAGTGATGTCACTGAAGCCACCATGGGAGGAGTCTGCTCCGAAGGCTTTTTTCCAGAGTCTGGGTCAACTTCAGGCAGAACCCTCGTTACCGTTCTTTTGATCTCTCCAGAAGATGTCTTGATGGTTTTTATGCGGACTTTAGGGATTGCTGGTGTTGACCCTGCAGGAGAAGATGGAGATCCTTTACTGCTGTTTTCACTGGAGACACTCCTGGGGCTATCAGGTGGCTTTATAGATGTTTTTTTTGCACCATCAATAAGACTCTGAGACTCAGGGGACTTTTCAACAGCACGAGGGCTATCACTCGATTCTTTTGGTAACGGAGAAGGTTCTCTTGAATTGGCCGCTGGTTCCTTACAGGTGTCTGTGGCAGCTTTTTTAGCACTGAGAGCCGCAATTGCAGCAATGCACGAAGATAGTTTAGCTGATGATTTTGCCTTTGACTGCGCAGCACTGGCAAGACTGGCTTCATTCTTCTCAGAGCTTAGCTTTCCATCAAGTACCCTGTTTTCAAGCAACTTTTCAGAGTTTTCTTTCAATTTATCTTCCACTTTTCTAACTTTGAAGGGCTCATACACGCCCAGGGTTATGGAATTTGTTTCTGTTTCTCTTTTAATAACTTTGTTTTTGTCTAAGGTGGGAGCAGCAGGAATTCCCGGCTTGATTAAGGTTTCCCCTCCAAGTGCTTTTAGTTTTTCATAGTCCTGTTGGGAAATTGATCCTGTCAACACATTTGCTCTGAAGTTCGAACGAATTTCCTCCTTATCAGGTGGGTCATCCACCTCTATTTTCTCATCTTCATCAAACTCTTCTGCACTTGAGATAGGACTAAATTGATTGAAGGTTGTCTCTTTAAGTTTTACCTCAGGGGCTGGTCCATCATCTTTCAGAGACTTTGTTCCATCTTTATTATAACTTTCCAGTGTGGACCCTGCCAGGAACCCATTATGTAAACCATTGCCTGTAGAATGGTGCCCATCTTTATCAACTCCTTCAGAAGAATCAATGTTCCGGACATTTTTAACAATAACACTGACACCAACATCGGAGGATGATGGGGCATGTGAATCCTCATCAACATGAGCACTCTGTTTTATGTGACTTTCATGGTCATCATGGCCAGACTCAATAGCTGCTTTAGGATCGACCATATCTGGGATGTCAAAAGCTGCAAGAAGATCATCAAAGTCTGGGGTCTTCATATCCCCCATGGTCATGAATTTGTTCAGAAGATGTTCTGTAAAAATAAAAGAAAATAATTTCATTAGCACCTGAATAAAACATACATCTTTTAACAAATATACCAGAAAATGGATAACTATTAAAGGCAGTTGTTAAGATAATGGTAAATGTGCTTATTAGGACTGGACTGGCAGTCACAAACTCCTAGGTTCAAATCCTGCCTCTGAAATTTGCCAGTTTGGTTTGTTTGACCTTGGACAAGGTCACCTGTCTGGGACTCAGTTTCTTCACTTATTAAATGAAAGAACTGACTAAATAGCTAACTTGACCTAGAGCAGGAAGAATATGCAGATTTTGTTAGTGGTACATATGATAAAAAAAAAATCCAGGTGTGTGTAAGGGGGAGGGGGGTTAGGATGGAGGGGTCTTATGATTTTAATGTTATGGTTCACAGTAGCACAGGCTGGGCGGGAGCTTAAGGATCATCTAGTCCAATTCCCTCACCTTGCATTTTATAAACCAAGGCCCATAGAGGTAAAATGACTGAAATGACTGAAACGACTAAAGCAGCAAATGGAAGAGCCAGGATTTGAACCTTGACTCTAAATATAGCATTTTTTCCATTGCTCTTTACATTCAACTTTAATTATAATTACTAATTGTTCCAAATTTGCTACCATAACACCTGTTTACACAACTATGGTGGTAGGCAGGTGTTTAGGTCCTGCTGTTCCACCGCTTCACCAGTGGGAGCTAATTAGGCAAAGAAAAAAAGTTTTCTGTTAAAACTCTCAAGCAAGAGGATTATGATCTACAACTTGGACGCCAAGGTCCTAGAAAAAAACCAATGATTTGGGAGAATCACTGTAAAATGTAAAATCTGTCAGAGACACTGGACAGACTGCTTTCCTAAGCTTTTGCTTCCAGAAATGTTACAGGAACACTTCACTTTGATTGCTATTAATTCAGCTGACAAAAATAATCATTATTAAAATCCTCCAGATTTTTAGCCAATATTAAATTTGACTCCTCATATATTTTGGGTCACTGAGTTTTAAAAAAAAATATACAGCAATAAAACAACCAATTAAAGATTTCCACCCTCATTCATGGAAGGCAGAAATTAGTCAATAAAATGGACCCAAAGGATATCTCTTACTAGAATTAATTAAGCGCTATCAAGGAAGCTAGATGGCAGTGTGAATAGAGCACTGGCCCTGGACTCACAATTACCCAAGTTCTAATCCTACCTCAAGTATTTACCGTGTAAGCCTAGGCAAGTCACTTAACCTCTATCTGCCTCAGTTTCTTCAACTATAAAAGGGGATAATAATAGCATCTACCTCCCAGAGTTGTACTGAGAACAAAATGAGATAATATTTGAAAGGACTTTGCAAACCTTAAAGCACAATATACATTAATTTAGATTAACACTATATGTTGTTGCTCAATCTTGTCCAACTCTTCATGAACCCATTTTGGGATCTTCTTGGAAAAGATACTGGAGTGCTTTGCTGTTTCCTTTTCCAGTTCATTTTACACATGAGGAACTGAGGCAAACAGGGTTAACTGATATGTCCAGGGTCACACAGCTAGTAAGTATCTGAGGTTGGATTTGAATTCATGAAGGTGAGTCTTCCTGATTCCAAGCCCAATGCTCTATTCACTGTACCACCCAGCACTATATAAATTAGCATAAATTAAATTAGGGCACTGGACTTGGAGTCATGAACCCCTAGGTTCAAATCCTGACTCTGAAATTTACCAATTTTGTAACCTTGGATGAAGTCCAAGGTTACAAAATTGCTATTATTCCTAGCTATTTTTCCTATCTATTATTAGGGGGGAAAATTAAGTCCCTTTTTTCTGTGTATCTTTACCCTGAGTTTTTCTTTTCTCCTTTAAACGTCATTAGAATAAGTCATGCTCGCTCCTAGGCTGAAGGAAAGTTTTCCCTCCACCCTTCCCCTTTGCTGTGAAGTACAAGCAGCAAGCTGACTTTCCACCTGCCCTCAAATTATCACTCAGCTAACAGAGACAAACTTCTGACCGAATGGAAGCTGAGAAAAGCCCCTTCCATAATTGATTTTGAGCATGTGAAAATGGGCACACAAGAAGAGCTATCACTGTACACTTCCTGGCTAAGAGGGAAAACAGATCAGGAGTTGCCAGCTTTTGTGAAGAGTTATTTTCCATTTCCCTGAAACTGTGAAACCAAGGAGGTGGGGAAGGAAAGGGGTTTTTCAGAGCAAAGTGTTTGGAAAGTGAAGTATTTAACAGGAGCTGGAGAGGGTGTTGACCATCTAAATCCCTGAATGAAGGAGAAGAGAAAGCCTTGCTTCTGAATAACCCTTTGTTTTCCCCCCAACCTTGTAGTCCTAAAAAAAAAAATCATGGAGAATGCAGCAACCATGGGACTAGGTACCTTAATAGGTAAAGCCTGGAGATTTTGATCTGCTGGTTGGGGATCCAAAATTAGCTAAACATTAAGCTTTATTCCAAAGCTAAAATTCTATCATTTTCCCTACTCAGGATGTTAGGAGAAAAGGCATCAATAAAACATAAAAAACTCACAAACAAAAGTAAAAGGGAGTGAAGTTAAGGCAGTGTTGGTACAATATCGGCATCATCATATAAAAATTAATATGTGTATTTAAAAAACAAGTTGTGAATCATGGAGTCATATATAACCTACTTTTGCTATGCTTTGTATACTGAAATGTTTCAAGTCTGATATTATTTATTAAATTCATCATTTTAAAACTTTACAAAAAATAAAAAGGACACCATACTTTGAGAGAACTGGATTCAAATCCTATCTCTAACACTTACGAGATGTGTTACCATAGTAACAAATGTAGGAGAGTCAGAAGGAAGATAAGCACATCAAAGCACAAATGTATTATTTTTCAAGTACTCTAAATATAAATATCCATTGACATAAAAAGCATATGCAAGATGAACATAACTGGCAATCTGCTATATAGACTCCAAAAGGAAGAGAGATCTCTTGTGGAAGGTCAATTTTTCCAGATGTTTCTGTTCACAAGTGACATTTTGTTAATTGAACAAAACCCAAAATACTACAGGGCTACTTCCTAAATAAGATCCATAGAAAATGAAAGATCAGGCAATATTCTGAAGGAAAAAGTAAGCAGACAAAGAATGCCTGGATTGTACTATGTCATAGGATTGGGCACCTCAATGAAGCAGTCCATCAGTGCCTATGTCTTAGGTTATATCGATGGTGGGCAAGGAAGGGACTGGATGCAGAATTAATCAAGAAGGCAAGAGAAGAGAGCTGGAATGAATCTGGACTCTGCTGGCCTTTAAACAATTTCAAACTACCTTATATCAAAACAAAACAGAACAAATCTTTTTAACACTAATTACATCCTTGTGATAATTGTAAATCATGAAAATCTATTATTTTCAAAGAGTGAAAACTGTGGCTAACTCAAAGGGCAAGACTGAAATGTGGGGCAGGGGAGGGTGAGGAGTGGGTTGTAGCCATATACCCAGTGATGTGGCACAAAAAAACATGACTAGGGAAAATTATGATTGGAGAAGGAAGTGTGTCAATTGTGTAGCATGAGTCAGGAAGGATAACAAGAATACAGTTTGGGTGCTGCACAGATACCCACAACATGTTAAAATATTGTTGTTTCAGTTGTTTCTGACTCTACGTGACACCATTCGGGGTTTTCTTGGCAAAAAATACTGACGTGGTTTGCCATTTCTTTATCCAACTCATTCTATAGATGAGGAAATTGAGGGCAACAGGGTTAAGTGACTTGCCCAGGGTTACACAGCTAGTGTCTCAAGCCAGATTTTAACACAGGAAGATGAGTCGTCTTGACTCCAGGCCTGGCATTCTATCCATTGCCATCTAGCTCCCCTGTTAAAATATTTACAGGAGATGTTAGTCAGCCCTCTATGGAGAATTTATTCAAAGACATCTTTAAAAAATCAACCAAGATTTGAAGGGATAGATGAGTTAAAATCTGCAATAGTGGAGGGAGGACCTTCATCAGTGAAACCAAAGGATTGAAGTCATCAAAGTACTGAAGTCAGAAACAGGAGAGTAGAATTTATTATCTATGCTTTACTGCATTTTAATTTATTTTGTTAAATATTTTCCAATTACATTTTAATTTGGTTCTGACTACACTCAGGAGTGTTCTGGGCTTAGGGTGGTGTGTGATCTGATGTAGATCATTCCTTTCTCAATAACCACCAAGTATACTACACTTAATTCTGCACTAGAAATCACTGATACATTGTCTTCTATATTTTCCCCATGATATTTACTAAATTTAAAACACGCATTTATATGCATGTATTCTATATATATGTGGGATAGCATTAAAGTTTCATGAATAAATTTTACCTGAAAATATCTGCTTAGTCAACAAGTATTTTTAAGCATCTACTATAAGCTAGAAACTATGCTGATGCCTGGGATCAAAGTGTGATGTGATGCTGCACAAATGAGACAATGGATATAAAGCATGTTACAAACCTTAAAGTGCTATGTAAATGCCAATTATTATTATTATTATTATTACATACTATTAAATAGAATACCCCAGATGTGCTTTCTGAGCAACACAAAGCATAGTGAGACTTTCATCTTCCAAGCCATAGATATTGTTCTTCTCTTAATATTATTCTAAAACTGCACTACAGACATATATAATATGGCCAGCCTATACTGCAGTTGAAGCCAAACTCTCCTCGTCCCTGCCACCTGACACAATCTTTTTCAGATCAATTTCTGTTTAACATGTGAGATCAGAAACACCTCTCATCTGATAGGTGCACATGTGTATACACACAGATATGTATGTATAAAATATGAACTTGTGTGCCTAAGGTAATGCCCATTATAATAGTAGGAGCTAGCATATGTAACATCTTAAAGGATGTAAAGTGCTTTATATGTTATCTCATTTGATGACCACCTTAACCATAGGAGGGAAAGACTATTATTGCCCCCATTTTACAGATGAGAAAACTGAGGCTGAGAGATATTGTGCCCATGGTCACAGAGCTAGAGTCTAAGATAGTATTTGGATTCAGATATCCTGTCTCCAAGTCCAAAAATTTTATCCAGTGCACTACCTGACTGCTACAATAAGACTGATAACTATTTCTAAAAATTCAAAGGACATTATGTGAGACTAGAGATATGATGGTCCCACTATATTCTGCCCTGGTCATATCATATCTGGAGTATTATGTTTAGGTCTTGGCACATTTTAAGGATACTTATTAGCAGGAGCACATTCAGAAACGAATGACCCTGGAGGGGAAAAGTCCTCAAGATCAAGCTATATGAGGATTCCCTGAAGGGAATGGGCATACCTAGCCTACAGAAGACTTGACTGGCATGTGATAGTCATGTTTAAATATCTGAAGGGCTACCATGTGGAAGAAGAGACACTTATTCTACTCGATCCCTGAGGGAAAAAAAACTAAGAAAATAGATTCAAGGTGCAGAATGATAATTATAGGCTTAATGTAAGGATAAACTTACAAATAATCAGAGCTACCAAAAAGGTAACTGACTGAAGGAGGAGAAAGTAGGTATCCCCTCACAAGGGATTTTCAAGCAAAGGCTGGATGACCACTTGTCACAAATATTAAAGAGGAAGCTCTTCTTCTGCTATAGATTAAATGGGATCTGAAGTCCCTTCCAACTCTGAATTTTTGTAACATAATCTGTAAAATTGAATTTTTTTTTTTTTTGCTCTTGGAGGCAAACAGGGTTAAGTGACTTGCCCTGTATCACATAGCTAATGTCTGAGGTCACATTTGAACTCAGGTCCTCCTGACTCCAGGGCAGGTACTCTATCCAATGTGTCACCTAGCTGCCCCTAAAAGTGAACTTCTTATCCTTGAGACACATCGCATATTTGCCCATATCTCTATCTTAACTCACAATGTTGTTTTGTTTTTAACATCTCTGCCAGCTTATATCCTACCTAGCCTTCAAGATCTAGGTCAAATATCATTTTCTCCCTAAAACTGTTCTTTATCTCTCAGTGGGAAATGATCTTTTCCTCAACTGAACTGAAAAATACAATCTTGCTACATAATATGTAGTTTTATATTCTAATTAATTTATATACCTTTCCCATTATCCCTATGAAATTTATTAAATAATCCTCAAGATTAGTGACTGTTTTATGTTTTCTTCTTTCTTAGTATCTAACAGAGCACACTGAAGGGTTTAATTAATATTTTTGAATGTTTATGAGTAAGAAATCTTTATGTCAACCTATGTCATTAAAGATCAATCCCTCTGTCTTTCACTTAAAACCACATAAACCATATAGCTACCATTAGGAAAACATTCTCTGATTCATCTTAACTAATCGTGTTTTCCCCATTTTGATAATAAAAGTCCATTCTTCCCCACTTTCCAACTGCACTCAGTTTATGAAATTAGTTCCCCCTTTATAAATGTAATCTTTTATGAAAACTGAATAAAAGACATTACAGAGTATCAAACAATTCATAGACTGTCAGACCTTCTCCCAGATAGAAGTCAGAGATGAATAATCAGTAGGTATGGTAACCAGAATATCCCATGAGAAGGTGAATACTTAATAAAAATGTTTTCTGATGGTAATAAAAAAAAAAAAGACATCAAATAACACACAGGGGGAAAAACCCTAGTGAGCAATTAGCTATGTTGAGGTAAGTACTGGTTGTTTTTACATATAGCCAAGATGCCTTGATAAAACTTCAGACAATGTGTGAATACACAGGATTTTTATGTGTCAACAATTACTTATACATTCTACTGACATGCTTGATGGTTATTATGGAAGAGGAAGAGGAAGGGGGGGAAAGTTGGGCAGGGAAAAGGAAGAGGAAGAAAAAGAGAAGAAGAAAGAAAAAGAAAGTCAGGCTACTATAGCATTTAGTAACTGCTGGTTTGTGCTTCCTAATAATCAAAACACCTTCAGTTTTGTAGCCCTTAAAGCTCTCTTCTCACAGCAACTCTGAGGACTGCAAAGTCAAGCATTACTATTCCCATTTGACAGACTCAAAAAACTCCAATCCAGGTCTCCTCATTCTAAGTTCAATGCTCTTTCTACTATGTCATTCTGCTCAGCTCTTTTGTGTTGGACTTGTCCAAAGTGGCTTTTCTCTCTTTCCTTTAAACAGTGTCTGAAACCACTGATGAAACTACTGGAGATAGTTGTCGCTTTATGTAAATTCAATTCAACTCCCCTCCCTGCCTCCAGCTTGGGCTCCTGGTAGGGCCCCCAGCAGCAACAGGGGCCCCAGGCACTCCAGCTGCTGGCAGCAGAGCTGAGAAAGGGGCAGAGCCTTGCAAAGCCCCATGAGGGGAGTGAGAGGTCTGCAAAAGGGTCCACTTACGTGAAGTGAAGACTGCCAAACTCAAGGTTAAGTTCACAGATCCGTGCTAGGAAAATATTGTTTTTGGTATCACACTGCACAGAAATTCCTTGTAATGAGGGGAATTTAGGGTCTGGCAACAAGGAGAGATGCACTACTGAACCGAGCCTGTGTTAAAGATGGGGTCCTAAGACATTCAGTTCCTATATACCACTTTCAGAAACAAGAGGCCCTTCCTTGTGCACCGATCAAAGCCATTTCTGTCTGGCTGCAATGCACTTCACAAGCTACTTTTCTACAAATGGCTTAAGCCCATTTCTTGGAGGAAAGGGGGAAGGAAAAAGAGGGTGGGGACAAGTGAACCAAACTAGGGATGAAAAGTAACGAAACATCTTGGAAAGATGGAAGGTCTGCAAATGGATTTTCAGTAGTTTTGAGAAAATAGGAGTTGGCTTCTTTCACTGACCTAAGTTTCAGCTATAAACAAAAAATGCATAATTGGCATAATGGTCTGAGTACACTGGTCAATTTAGAAGGTATCACATTGTCTGAAACATAAGAAGATTGCTTTTCTGAAGGTTGGTTCTTATCTCTAGGTTTGTATAATATGTAATAAATACTACCATCTGTAACCTCACACTTCTTTTTTGGTTTATAGAAATGTTCTTCAAACCCGCAATCACAATGTCCTATTACCCTTTACCTTCCCACACTCTGGAAGGCAAAATGAAATTTTCCTATTGGGAAAAAATGTTTAATGCTCTCATTTAACCTCTGAAAAGCTATGTCTAATATGAAGGGAAATGCTGATAGTTACAGGTTTCCCTACATGCTACTGTTCTAATTGTTTTCTTTTTAAATTATTACAAAAATAAATTTTGAATTTTTCTTAAGGAAAAAAAAATCCTGAGTTAGATTCCTAAGCCTCTCCTTTCTGGAAAGAATGTTTGAGTTACTAAAACATAATCAGTCTTCTAATCCATCTGTATCTAGTACAACACATCTTCCCCCAAAGCATCAAATGATATCTTTTCATTCAGGTATAAACCCTATAAAAATAACCTACCATTTCACAAGTAAGATCTGCATTTGCATTATATCATTTTATCCAACAGCTTTTAATAGCTCTGCATGCACACATATATACATAAATTTAGACTGGCACAATTTACAGTAAAGGAAAAAGGAGCTTACGTCATTTGTCCAATGTCACATGGTAATCCTATCTGCCATAGAAAGTAATAAAATGAAAACCTCTATAATCCTTTCCATCACCTGTCATAATCATCAAAAACGCAACCTTTCTCTCTCTCTCTCTCTCTCTCACACACACACACACACACACGTAAATACTAACTCTAAGGACAAAGCTGCCAATCCCAGAATTAACTCTCTTTATCTTGCTCCCTCATACAGAACCATCTCTCACAGAATCCATTCCGAATTTCCAACTGAAAAAAAGCTAAGCTAATGCAAAAGGCTCAGGCATGAAAGGAGAATCTGCGCTAGAAACTGCCCTCAAAGAGAAAAGATTACATACCTGAAACACAGCCAGCAAGATGCTGGCACTAAGATACTAGCCAATATATGAATCCATAAAGATTATCCAGATGAGTGGCAGATAATCATTATCATCATTAACTTATTTAATTTAATATGTTTTTAGATAAAAATTAGGGAAATGTAAATCATCCTAATCCATTCTTTTCACTAATCAAATAATATGATGGCAATGCTATATAAATAAAATAATGATAATTCCACAAAATAATGATAGTGCTAAAACAGGTCCATAATCCTCTTCGATGGGGGGGAGGGATGTAGTGCTTTTCTTGTCACTATTTCATTTTTAGAAACATCTGGCTGGCTGAGTTTTGTCAGTGCCTACTTTTTTCCAATGGACCATTAAAAAAAATCATTCCCTCAATAATTAGTTTTAACAGATTTCACTATTCAGATTTCCCTTTATTTTTTTCTAATAGCAGCTTTAGCTATTTTTATTTCGCATATCCATATGAAAATTTCCATTTTAAATCACACATTCGGAGCATTTTATATTTTTAATTTCTCTTCAAAGAGTGAAAGAAGTGGAAAAGATGAATAGAATCAACCCCAGTGATTATTTTTAAAAGATACATGGGTAGGGGAGAAGAAATGATGTTTCTTGTCTTCCTGGATTTTAACAAGTGTCCTTTCCTACATAAAACCTTAGTTCTTTTCTTCATGCTCCATCCCCATTCCCTTCTTATTCTCTGCAATGTTCAGAGCTCTCACTCCTGCTTCATTCATCAAAGGCTAACTCAAATGAAGAGTACAAATCATTTCTACCCCACTCCTTATTCTCATCTGCCCCTAGCCCACCTTGACCAGACTGGATTGCTAACTTAGGGAAAAGATCTACTCACTGAAAGTCCATCTGAAGCCCTAAGCGTGTGCAGTGGCTGTGGTTCCTTCTTCTCAGCTTTTCCTAGCCCAGCTGGGAACAGATGTCAGTTCTGTTGCCAAATGAAAAATAACTGACCGGCTTCATCCCTGGAGCAGCTGGAGTGAACTATGGCTGCAGTGCTCTAAGGAAAAAAAGGTTATGGGTGGCCCTGAAATAATTCCACTCAAAGCTGCCATTCCTCTAGTGTGTGTGTTTATGCATGTATGTATGTATGTATGTATGTATGTATGTATGTGTGTGTGTGTATATGAAATATGTGTGTGTGCATATGTATATATGTAAAGTGTTTAGCCTAGTGCCTGGAACATAGTAGGTACTTTATCATCATCATCATCATTATTATTATATAGATATGTGTGTACACACACATACAAACACACACAGACATAGTAAACATTTTTTGTGAGCTCTCTGCCCCCTCAAAAGCAAACTGTTGTTCAGTTCATGTCTGACTCTTCTCGGCCCCATTTGGGGTTTTCGTGGCAAAGGTACTGGAGTGGTTTGTCATTTCCTTCTCTAGCTCATTTTACAGATAAGGAACCAAGGTAAACTTGGTTAAGTGACTTGCCCATGGTCACACAGTTAGGAAGTGTCTGAGGGCAGATTTTAATTCAGGAAGATGAATCTTCCTGACTCCAGGCCTAGCACTCTATCCACTGTGCCACCTAGCTGACCCCAAAAAGTGACTAAGGACTGTGAATTTTTTTTTTAAAGAATTACTTATAGATCACCTGAGGACCCCACAGAAACTAGGGGGAAAACACTGTTCATTTTGTCTTAAATCACAAATGTGATGAGGTCTGGGCTTTCTGCTCCACAGTCAGTGAGTGCTAAAAAAAGAAACTGGCTTCCATCTTTTCTGCTTGCCTATGGCCAACCAGTCATTTTCTAGTCACATGAAAGCAGCTGGTATCCCACAGGACTACACACCTTCAGCCACATACCTCCTCTTCTCTCTCTCATATTTCAACTCTTGCTAGAGCAGACAGGTACATAAAGAGCCCAGTAACCTAATCTTGCTTAACCACCTACAATACTGATTTATGTGACATGTAATTCAACTGAACAAGCATTTATTTATAAAGTCCCTGCCACATGCAAAGCACTGTGCCTCAAAGCGTTGAGAAAGACAGAGACTCAGAAGATATAATCCATAATTTCATGGAGCTTACAATCTAGCGGGAACATAAAGAAGATGACTCAGTAAATGTTCACAAGTCAACATAAAAGGTGGCCTCCGCTACTAATGCCATTTTTGTTTTGTTTTGTTTGTTTTTCTTTTGAAATACCACTTCTCTCCCAAAGACACTAAAAGGTTGCAGATCATGTAGTACCAGAACACCACTGTTGATGGCAAAAGGTCTTTACTCAACTTTTGGGGCACAGGCTACCACTGAACATTTATTAATTAAATTATTCTATAAGAAAAAAGTTCAACCAGGTAGAGTTTCTCTATGTCTTTGGAAATCTCTCTGATATAAGCCATTCTGGAGTGACAGTTTATAGCTTTCTGAATCAAAGACAAATTTCACAAGATAAAACATATTTACAAGGCATAGGTTCATTCATCATACAGAGCTTATATCATCAAACAGAACAATAATGATTTAAAATGTTGGTGCACCCCTGGAGAATCATTTTCCTAAAACTATTCAATCTTTTTTCTATCACTCCCTCTCAGGATTCTCCTTTCTAACAAAAGTGAACTCAAGAGATACTTCCCTTAACTGAAGTAATCAAAGGCTTTTTTTTTCAATACCCTAATCAGGTTAAGGCAGAGGGAAAAAGGTAATTCTTTTAAGTGAATCAATTAAGGGCCTCCCTGTCATTGTTCTACCATCATCCCAACTCCATGCTCAGGGAGACTAGAATTCCTTCCTGAACTTTTACTCAATTTCTTCAGAGAAAGGCCTTTGGTACGAAGAAAAACGTCTTAAGGCAGGGGATTCCATGTTGTTTCTTCCATTAGACAGTGAGCTCCTTGAGAGTAGGAACTATCTTTTATGCTTCATTGTATCTCTAGTCCTCAGCACATAGGCTAAGTTAGTGCTTTAAAAAGTTAATTAGACACTAAATTCTTTGGGGCAGGTATGTGGCTCAGTGGACAGAGCAGCAGTCCTGGAGTCGGGAAAACCTGAGTTCAAATCCAACCTCAGACACTGTGTGACCCTGCACAAGTCATTTAACTCTGTTGGCTTCCTTTTCCTCATGTATAAAATGAGCTGGAGAAGGAAATGACAAACTACTCCAGTATCTTTGCCAAGAAAACCCCAAACGGAGTCCCAAAAAGTCAGATATGACTAACCAAATTACAAATTCTTCACTGAAACAAGTCAGGAAAGAACTTCAGATTGGAGAAGCATTTATTTCTTAATATTTTAAGGGGGAAAAGGATGCTTTATATATCTCCACATCATCATCTCAAAAAAAATCAAAACTGTAGATGATCCAAAGGAAAATGGAAGGTAAATGTTAGGAATAAGCAAGTTGCCGTGTTACCAATGATGCCTTGCATTTGAGAGTGCAATGTATCATATCTTCAAGGATATTTATAATTGGAAAAGAAGAAGGAAAGGTGGGGCATGATGTTAATGATACAAAGTGTGGCAACAACATCCATGAATTCTTTTTAATTTTTAAAAAATTGACTTTAATTTTACATCTATGCAAAATTTAAAAAGCCTAGAAGGAAGCTTCCAGTACATTCAAGTGGAGGATTTATGTAACTACATAGACAAGACTCACAAAGGATAAGAAAGTGTGGGATTACATCCTGCAACAGTCCCATGATGATATGGTTAAAGAACCACTCAAGTACTGAAGAATAAGTATATGTTGAAAAATTGATTGATTACTCTATGTTCTTCACATTTAATCCAAACCTTCTTACTCTTGCAGAAGCCAAGGAAGGACCAGATCACAGACATGCTAATTGGTACTATAGCCAGTTCTTCCCCGCTCTGAGTAAAAGTGACTTGCTCAATTTTTAGTCTTTCATTCTGGTCTGAAAAAACACATGAGAGCAATAACAAGTTGGGTGAGGTTAAAACATTCCAGGAATGGGGAATGAATGCAATAATAGGAAATGGTTCCAGAAGGTTGAACAGGTGATTTCCATTATTCTACTTAGAGTTAGCAAAGTTTCCCACAGGAAAGTTTCTCACAGATCTTCATGGTAGCAATGGCTAGTCTATCCATTGCCCATTACTGTTCTAAGTAAAGTTCCAGAAAAATAACAAAATAAGAAGGTCTAAAAGTGGCTCAGTGGCAAGAGTAGGACCTGGAGTCTGGAAGACCCTAATTCAAATCTAGCCTCAGACACTTACAAGCTGTGTAACCCTAGGAAAGGCAGTTAGCCCTGTTTGCCTCAGTTTCCTCATTTGTCAAAGAGCTGGAGAAGGAAAAGGCAAATTATTCTAGTATCTTTGCCAAGAAAACCCCAAATGGAGTCACAAAGAGTCAGATATGACTGAAACAACTAAATAACAACAAAACCCTGATCTCATTTATAAATGGCTAGAGGGCTAGATTTCTATTTAATTCCTTCTCAGGGCATATTTAATACATTTATGGATTGGTTTTCTGCTTAGCCCTCTATTCTCCAAGTGATTTTTTTGTTTATTTGTTTAAGTAAGGCCTATTCCCAGTATAACTGGCTTCCCAATATGAAACTTGTGCACTTGAAATATATTTCTAGAAATTAAAACTGTATCATTCACTAATGGCCCCTTATCAAGGCAAAGCCACTTTAATGGGCTTCAATAATAAGTGTAAACAATGACATTCAATTAACAAATGTGTCAATTGTTCTTTCCTGTGAATCTGCTTTAATAAACATATATAGACAGTTCTTGCTTTATGAAAATTTGCATTATACATATTGAATGAAGAAAGAAATCTGTATTCAAAAAAAAAGCACCTATATTAACTTTACTATACAGCACTGTGCTCTTTCTTTCTCCACTCCCGCCCCCTGACTTAGTGCTTCTTGGCCTCTCATCCCCCCTACTAAAAACAAAAAAACAAAAAAAATAAAAACTTAAAAAAGTTTTTAACCTCCATGTAAAAGCAAAAGAACAAGCACTAGGAGATCTCAACCACTAGGGTACAGTGGGATGGGCACTTGGCCTGTGATCTCTGGACATGAAGAGAAGAGACCTACACCCTGTTCCACCCACCCACCTATATCTTCCCATGCTCAGGTACCACATGTCTGTCCCAGGGCCACACATGTTGCTCATTCCCTCTTGTCTGTGTCTGTGTCCAGCCTCCATGTGTCTGCCCCTTCATCCCACATGTTCTTCCTCTCCATTCTGGACAGGCCCACACGTGGCTGGCCGCAGCTCATGAGCTCCTTGTACTGCTCTCACTTCTCTGCCCCAGCTCAACGTGTCCTTACACCATGTGCAGGCCCCCTCCCTCCAAGGGTCCCCTTTCTCCCTCCCTCCCTCCAACCCATGTTATATAAAAATTGCTTTACTTAGAGGTCTGCAGAATGGTCTGCTTATGTAAAGTGAGAACTGCCTTATAGTGTGACCACTTGTCTAGCATTTCCAAGTGAGGAAGAAACAAGAATACAATCTTCTGTGGTAACAACTTCTATATACTGAATCAGGTGCTTTGCTTAAAATAACATATTTTTTTTTACAAAGAACAATTGCCCAGAAAATAATTAAGTCATTAGCCTAACAAAAAGGAGGTAACAGGAATTGGTGGCAGTGGATAGAACCCTAGGACTGGAATCAAGAAGATTTGAGTTCAAATTTCAGACACTTACTAGCTATGCAACCCTTGGAAAGTCACTTAACCTCTCCTTGCCTCAGTTTCCTCACCTTTAAAATGGGGGTATTAATAGTACCTATCTTACAGAATTGTTGTGAGGATCAAATGTAGTAATGTTTATAAAAAGCTTAGCACAGTGCCTGATACATAGTGAGTGCTATATAAATGCTTATTCCCTTTCCCTTCCTGCCATAAAGCTACCTAGTTTTAACAGTCCCTTCCACTCTGGTTTTCATATTAATTTTCTTCTATCATCTTTTTTTTTAAAAATCTATAAAATGAGGAAAACTACATTGACTTGACCACAGAAAGGTTGCATGCAATTTGTTTTTAAATTGAGAATTCTTGAAAAATCATGAAGTCTTTTAGACAAAATTCTGCCCGGTTCAATAAACTACTACAAAGCAATTAGTGCTGGACACTGATTTTCATGGAGGCTATCTAATGTCTTCATCTCTACAAACATCATCTGTCATAGATTAGAGACCCTATCTCGCCTTAAGATCTGCATAACATTTTGGTTTTGTGTTTTGATTATGGGTTAATTACCCTCCTCCAAAAGAACAGTTTGTGATTTAGTCATAATTCTTCCCCACAGACTCTTATATTGCTCCAGAACTACATTCTTAATTCCAAAAAGCAACAGTACTTCAGGAAATTGAGTCAGGGTGGGGGTGGTAGGTGGGGAGGGGGAATGCAAATGAATGAAAATTCATATTCTCTTTTCTTTCAGAGAGAGGAAATTTTTTTTTTTAAAGTCAGCAGCAGCTAACATTCATAGAGTGTGCTGTGCTGACTAAGCACTTTACAATTATTAGCTCATTTGATCCTCATGTAAGACTGGGAAGTAGGTGCTATTAAAGCTGGTCCCCAAAAAGGTTTTTCTGCAAAAAGCAAATGGAGAGAGGAAACATTAACATTTTTCACTCTAAATGTGTATTGTTCTGGTTGCCAACGCTTTAATTAAATATAATATCCTTTTCATTCCCTGAAGAAGGCCTAACTATACCTTAAACTTTAAATCCAAACCTCCAGCACAGATCAATTTTATTTCACTTCAATGTATTGGGGTTTTTTAAACCAAATACTAATAAATAAAATAACAAAAAATGCTAATTAACTTTAATGTAAGCTTTCGCCTATTTAAAAGCAAATTAAAGTACAAAATTCCTGGAAAATATACTTCAAGAAACATAAATAACACACCAAAAATATCACCAAACTGAAACCCAGAGTTTATACCCAGACTCCTTTGTGTAACATGATGGATAAGATTCAAATCACACCCATACTGTACTGTATGGTGCTGTACTGCTCAATCCCTGACCCAAGAAGATACTTTTGTATTTATCTAGCATTAGTCTTCTGAAGATATTACTAGTACAAAAATACAAGTCAAGGGCTCATAAGCCATCTTCTGAAGAAGTTAAGGTGGAAAAGAGAACAAATGAGTAGAGATGACAAGTGTAGAAATGTGTGGGACTGTTCATGAGTTACTGAGAAAGAGGAAAGTGGTATGTAGAGAGAACAGATTGATATGAAGTTGGAAGAAAGCAGTTGAATAGTGTAGAAATGTGTGGGACTGTTCATGAGTTACTGAGAAAGAGGAAAGTGGTATGTAGAGAGAACAGATTGATATGAAGTTGGAAGAAAGCAGTTGAAGTGAAAGAAAGTATGTAATACAGTCCTTCTAAGGCATTCAAAGAACATACCATAATTCGGGTGGACTAATGGTTATGACAATGGGGAAAATATTCCTAAAATGCCTAAATAATAAATAAATGCAGAAGGCGGGCAAAGGAGTTTTTAAATTTCTCATCTGTTATCAACATGCTTCTTCTATTTCACCCATGACACTCTTATGAATAAGTCTCAAGGGCTTATATTCAGGGAAATGAGAACTATTTTTTTTTTTACATTTGAGTTCAAATATGATCTTTTGCATCTAATATTTTCAAATTGGCCAGTACCCACCAGAGAGGAAAGAATACCCATAGACCAGGCTGAGTTTCAGTGGTAGTCTCTAGCATGCCAACCTGATTACTGGTAACATTAAAAGCCTGTATTACTTGCTCTCTTACTCATGCCCTACATAAGCATATGGATGATTAATGTGTGTCTTACTCACTAAAACAGGAATCTTGTAATCAGAAATCAACGGATCATACACTTCACCTTACAGGCCATATAGTCCAATCCCCACATTTTACAGATGAGGAAACCGAGGCTCACACAGGTTAAGTACCTTGCCCAAATTCACATGGGTAACAAGTGACAGAATGAGCATTTGAACCCATCCTGTGCATCTAAATCCAGAAGCTATCCCAACACCAATATTTTTCCTTATCAATTAATAACAATGCTGAATGAGTAATTGCTGTGATCATTAAATAAGGTACGTTTTACAGGAAAAATTAATGTCAAGATTAAATCATAAATTTTTTTTAAAAACGCTGAAAGAAATCAGTATCATCTAGCACATAGGTCAGAGATAAGCTTCAAGAAAACCTAGCATATCCCTAAATGTAGATATTCCTCAAAGTTCAATCCTGGCCTCTCTGGGTTTTGTCAGTGCTTAACACAATGCCTGGCATATAAGTAAGCCATTAAGTGTCAATTGACTCCCTATACTATTTCCTTTGGAGATTCACTCCCACATTTATCATGGCCTCAATTATCATTCTATGTTGATGACTTCCAATTCTAAATCTGTACCTGGTCTAATTTTGTTCCTGAGTTCCAGTCCCAACTCTTGGGGATATATTTCCAACTGGATAATATATCATCACTTTAAAAATCATTATGTCTAAACCAAAATTCATCTCCTCAAATCTAATTCCTTCTCCTATCTCTCTGTATCTTTAAATGCTATCATCTCAAGTGAGCAGAGGCCAGAGCTGAGTTAGGGATGGGCAGAGGGAATTAAAGAAAGGATCACAGATTTGAAGGCAGAGAGGACTTTAGAGGTCATCTCCACTCATTTTACAGATAATGAAATGAATAAATGAATTATATTGTCACTGAAGGTTGAAACCTGAGTTATCCTGAACTCTTCTGTCACCAAATCCTATCATCTCTTCAATGTCTTTTACTTCTATCTCTTTTTTTTTTCATCTTCATAGTCCCCCACAAGTTCAAGCTCTTATTCTCATCTTAGGTATGAACCACTTGCTGCAGTGTTTTGCATCTAAAACTCTTCACAACCTGGCCCCTTACTTTCTTTCCAGTCTTCTTATACTTTACTCCCCCCTCCTGGTAGTCTATAATCTAGCTACAATTTGTGGTTCTTGACCATGAGATTCAATCTTCCAAATCTGCATCTTCAGTTCCAGGATGCATACTTTCAATGCTAACTTGGTAATCAATCTCAAAGAGTTATCAGTTTCTGGTTTACAAAGAGTAGTGTTCCAAAAGTCCACTTGCAAATCATAGAATTTTATAGTTGGAAGAGACTTGAGTGTTTATTTCACACATGAGCAAACTGAGACCCAGGAAGTAAGTGGCACGTGCAAGGTGGCTAAGCTGGGACTACACCCAGGGCTCTGAACTCCTGACTCTCAATTCAATACTCTTTCTATTATCATCTTCCTTAGCTGTTTGGAATTTTTAACACAATCTCATAGTAATAATGTTACAAATAGTGGATAGATTGGAATGGGCACTGGGTTGATAGTGATAAACTGGAAAGAGCACTGAGTTTGGAGTCAGGAGCTAGGTTTAAATTTGAGCTCTTTCTAGCTAGAATTGTCACACACTCACTATCAGCGTGACAATGTGGAAAGTCTCTTCTCTCAATTTTCTCATCTGGGAAAGGAAGTTGAACTGAATTATCTCCAAAGTTTCTTCCACCGCTAAGTAATAAAGGCTAGTATTTGTAAAGCGCTTTAAGGTTTGCAAAGTGCTTTATAAACATTCTATTGTTTGATCCTTACAACAGCCCTATAACATAGGGGCTATTATTATCCCTCAAGTTTTCATGACTCCAGATCCAGAACTCTATCCACTGCACTACCTGACTGCTTCCAAAGTGGCTTTGGAGTCAAAAGATCTTGCTCAGAATCCTGCCTCTACCATTTAGTACCTGTATGACCTTTGGACAAATCATTTCATCTCCAAGGGCTTTATTTTCCTTATCTATAAAATGAGGAAGTCTGACTAGATGGTGTTTGATCCCTTTAAGCTCTAAATCTATGGTCCCACAATTAGGTACTTTTAATTCATTTAATTTTAATTCATCTAATGCCAAATTTACATTGTACTTACTTTGAATCTATTTTGTACATATTTATATGCATACATGGCTTTCCTCCACGGAATGCAGGTCCTGAAGGGAAGACTTTCTATTTTGTCTTTGTATGCCTAGTACACCTGGCACAGTGCCAGGTACATAGTGGGTGCTTAATGACTCACAACTTTTATGTTTCCAGTCAATAATCAGGTGCTAACTAACTGTGATCCCAACCCCTCCTCAAAGCACCTCTGGTTTCCCCTTAGCAGACAGACATATATTCCTGGGTTTCAACCCAGGGTGGTTACAAGGGTTACAGGTTACAACTTCGACTGATACGCAGGCTTGAAACTCAAATTGGCCCTAGGAGGCCAGCTTGGCCCCAAGCCCTAATTGGCATTGTGGAGCCAGGAATGCAGCAGGTCTATTGTCTAAACTTACAAATACTCTACTGGACCCCTGGAATGGGGGAGGGATAGAGAGATAGATAGATAGACAGACAGACAGACAGACAGATTATAGATAGTTGTATGTATGTGAGAGACAGAGAGGCAGAGACGGATATATATATAGATATAGATAGATAGATAGATATAGATATAGACATAGATATATAGATATATACAGAGACAGAGAGAGAGAGAGAGAGATTACCCCAAGGAGGTTATTCTAATGGGGAAAACTACAAATAGAAGAGCTGGAAAACAGAGAGAAGAATATCTGATTTCAAGACCTTAATAACAAAGATCTGTATTTCAGGATGACAAAAGACAGTTAAATAGTCAAAACATGAGTTGAGCACCATGGTGTGGAAGAGGTTAAGAGAAATGCAGAAGCTTTCCAGCCTGGGAAAGAGTTACTGAGGACTTCAGGCCAGAGAAAAGGGAAAAGTTCTAACTAAGCCATCCCTCCCTTCACGCAAGGAGGCAGGTAAAAGTTAAAGAGAAAAGACTTTAAACTGATGTAAATAAAAAAGGAAAAGGAGTCTCCAGTTAGGGGACAGTTGCATTTGTAAGCTGAAGTGTTTCCAAGTCCCCTTTGTACGGTTCGGCTTTTAAAGCCCTTCATAACCTGAACCCTTCCTACCATGCCAGTCTTCCTAGACCTTTGGTGTTGTTCAGTCGCATCTGACTCTTTGTGACCCTATTTTGGGGTTTTCTTGGCAAAGATATTTAAGTGGTTTGCATTTCATTCTCCAGTGAATTTTGCAAACAGAGGATAAGTATCTTGCTCAGGGTCACACAGCTAGTGAGTGTCTAAGACCGGATTTGAACTTAAGTTTTCCTGACTTCAAGCCCAAGGTTCTATCCACTAAGCCACCAGCTGCCTCCCAGGCCTTACTCCCCTCCATTACTATCCAGTGATTTTGACCTCCTTGCTCTTTCTTGCACAAGACACTCCACCTTCCCTGGCTATCATCCATACTTGGAATTCTTTCCCTCCTTATCTCTGCCTCTTGGATTCCCAAAAGCCTACCTTACCCAATACCCCTTAATAATACCTTTCTCAACACCCCTTAATACTAGTGCCTTCCTTCTTAGATTACTTTCAATTTATCCTGATTACATCTTGTGTAGTGTTTGTCTCCCTCAACAGAATATGAGTTTTTTGGGGGGCAGGGACTGTTTTTGCTTTTCTTTGTATCCCCAGCTCTTGTCATAATATGGGTCTATGGCTTTAAATAAATGCTTGCTGAGTTGCCTTTGGCTTTTGCCATCTTTTTTGGATTATTCTTCCTACTGTTCTTTAACTTTTTTTTTTAAATCCCATATCACCTGAGTGGGAAAAGATGTTTTGTAATGTTATTTAATTTTTTCTGTGTTTATAGTCTCTATAGACAATAGATTTCTTAAGGCATTATTACTGTGAGTACATAAGGGTCAAATAACTAGCAAGGGTACTCCCATAAGTAATAAAGTGATAACCCACTTGGACCCTGCTACATTACTCATTTGCCTTAGGCTGAAAGACATGCCATGAAAAGTTGAAACCAAGAACAATACATAGGCTCCTAGTTTGGGTTTCAGCATTTTTGCATAAGAATAAAAAAAAAAACCTGGACCCCACCCCCTTCCCCCTCCCCACACACACACAGGAAAGGAAGGGAACACTGAGTAAGTTATTCTCTTGAACTTCTGGGAACAATTATCAATATCTTGTGAAGAACTGGTCAGATTATTTAGAATATAATATGAGCAACTGCAAATTTTAATTCCTTCTTCAATGCAAATAACGATTATAATCCATTGGAGTTATGAGCATTTTTCTCAAGAAAACAACTTAATCAAATGTACATTTCTTTTAATGTATTAAATACAGCTTTATAGATTACAATAAGAAAAAAATGCATACACTGATGTTGACTGACATTTAAAATTATAAGCTTATGTTGTTACTGTGTTTCAATTACTAACAAAACTGTTGACAGTGAAATACAGTAAATTCCATTCTTTGTCAATGTTATGTAACTGCAAATATCACAGCTCCTGAAATAGTAACCTTAGTTACAGAAATTGTATTCTATGAATATTCAAATAGGAGTTTAATTGTGTGTAATTCCTTTTAGTTCATTCTCTCCTCAACCCAAATTTACTTAGGAAACCCTCAATTCAGTGAGAATTAAACATATGGAAGGAATAAATTTTACTATTTTCAATTATTTAAATGCCAGAGGGGAAAAAAGGCAAAATAAAATTATTTGCTAATCTATATTTTGGGCAAAAACAGTTCAAGTTTTATTCAAACTTAAGAAATGCTTGCAAATACATAGTAAAACGTTAATACAGATAATAATAATTTACCTTTAGAACAAGAGGAAAATTTTAGCCAATGGATTTGTTTGTTCAATATCCAAGAATAAACTTCTAACAAATATTTCTATCATAATAGAATCAGAGATCTAGAGTCCAAAGGGACCTCAGAAGCCATTTAATCTAATCCCCCTTCATTTTAGACAGGAAGAAACAAAGGACTAGAAAATTTAAGAGACTTGGCCAAAGTCACATAGGTAATCAGCTTTAGAGGAAGGATCACTCTTTAATGAATGAGTACCTGTAGGGTCTTTTCTATTTACAAAAATCTATATTTTCTCTCTTATCCTCCCACTGAAGAAGATCATGTCTTTTCAAGCTACTTCCCTCTCTTTACTTATGCCATTCCCTCTACCTAGAAATAGCCTTTTGTCTTCCCTCATAAATCTACACTTAGGAAATTATGATTCCCATCAAGTTCCAATCACCCACATGCACTGGTGAAACTATCAGTATGGAATAGTGTATATGTTGTCAAATTAGGCTGATATGCCGGTTAACTTTGTTAAACTGCTTTTTTTCTTCTTTGTTATACAAGGGTTGTCTCTCTGAGCTTGGAAGAAATGAAAGTAATGGAAAAATAAGGAATATCTATAAAACATTTTTTTTAATTTAAAGAAGTCCCAATAACTCTATTTCTCCTATCTTCTAAACATTAATGAAAACACATTTGAATTATGTTACTTTGCATGTTTGTCTTTCTTTGTATTGTATTCTTATAACTTTTTTACATGTTTCTCAAGTGGACCATAAACTCCTTCAGGGTAGGGATTAAATCATACTTCCCGTATATATCCTCAAAGTCCCTTGCACAAAGAGTACTATTTAGTGGGGCCATTTACACGGTATTTCAATACTTCAAGGGTCTGTGATTTTATTGGTGTGGGTACTTCCTGCAGATCACACACCCTCTGGATAACAGTAGATGGCCTTCCAGAGTTCCTGTAGCTAAAGAATTCATCACCTTGCAGGCAACCTAATGATCACATCGTCTGAACTTTAATAGTCCTTAAAAAACAGATACACAGTCCATCATCACTGGGCCTCTCTTCAAGGTCTGTCCAGCTTGACAAAGCCCACGGGGCTTTTACTTTAGCATTCTACCTATCATACTGAAACAAAGTTATGAGAATCATTACCTGAAAATACCTTTCAAATCCTGACAGTAAACATACATAAAGTCCCTAAAATGACCTTATATCCCTACTTCATATACTTAAAAGCAAAAGCTTAACCACAACATAACTACCCTTCGTTCAAAGCATGTGCCATGAGGCATTTTAAGAAACAAAATATAAGGAGATAAAATAATCAGAGTATCACAAATTTGGAACTGGAAGGAATTTTAGAAATTTAGTCCAACTCCCTCAATTTACAGAGCAAGAAACTGAGGCCCAGAGAAGCTAATTGTTTTACCCAAGGTCATACTAGTCCAGTAAGTAACAGAAATGTGATTTGAATCCAAAGTCTCTGACTCCAAATCCAACAATGTTGGGTTATCTAAATAAATCAAGTCTTACATACTCAAACTTGTAGAAAGCAACCATATAACTTATATCCAACATCACCAGATAAATAATAGGACATTGATCCAAATCCTGAAACTTAATTGCCTTAAAAACTATTAAATTTTTGTACCAATCCAAAACAGGCAAAAGGATTTTGATCCTTATTCTAAGTACAGCCATGTGAAGAAATTCCTTAAGAGTTTCCACCTAATAGATGTTTATATCCAAGGATGGAGGGAGAAAAGGGAAGGTAAAGTTAATAAGAGACTAATTAAGGGTACTATGATTCTAAATACAGGTTTTTTTTTTCCTTTCCTTTTCCCCACAGGAATGAGGTTTTTCTCAGACAGTTCCTTTCCTACTACAAACATCACAATCCATTTAGGATCAATTTATAGCCCCCAAACCATGTACATTGGTTCTACAATGCCCTAACCATGATATAAAGTTAACCTAAAACAAATTTCCCAAATTCTTAGAAAAATTTAAGTCTAGCTATAGTTATGATGTGCCAAGGAAATTCTTAAAAGTACAAAATGACCTCAAGTTTAATGGGCTGACACCTGGGAAGAAAAAGGGAAGACCAAAATTACAGAAAAATAAAGACAGATACCATACTCTCTCCTTCAATGAGGCTGCCAGTACTGCAGAAGTCTAACAAACTAAAACTCATTCAGGACAAGTTATGTCATATTGTATAAAAAATAAAAAAAAAATTTTTTCATTGATTTTAATACTATTCATCCTGGCAAAGGAGAGACCTATTAAATTTTTTCCAATATTTATATTTATTTGCAAAATTGTTCTAAGTGGTTTTCACATGAATCAAGCTAGAATGACTTCCTATATCCTGTGAACAGTTAAAAGCCAACAGATTTCTCCAAAGCCACTGCCAGGACAAATGTTTCTCTTTCTCCCTCTTAAATAGCTGAGTTAAGGATAAGAGAGGTATTGGCTTTTATCTTAAAAACAAAGGCAGCAATAATTATGGAGACAGGATAAGGAAGAAGTTACAAGGCAGCAAATCATTTTTTCAATATCATGGCGCAAGGGCTCTTGTCCTTTACTCCTTTTGAAGTCTGCTAAAGCTGAAAGACTCCTTCTCAAATTGTTTCTAAATGTGTAAAATAAAATACATAGGATTAGAAAGAAAACAAATTATATTGAAATACAACTATCATTAGTTAAAAACCCCTGACATAGTGAATCAAGTTAGAATAGATGACTCCACACTAATTAAAGGGAACATCTATCATAGACTACATATCTCACCCAAATGCAGATGTACCAACTATTACCCAGCTTGATACTTCAGAGAATTGTAAGCCTGTCTTTTAAAGATAAACAGAACAAATTTCAAGTGTGCTTTTCAAGTCACAAATTAGAAGGTTCAACAGGAAGCTGGAGTGTGAACGATACCACTACATCTCGGTACTAAGTAGGCAAGCATTCAAATGTCTTAACAGAGATGCTTTCTAAATTTGTCTAATTTATTTCTAGCAAGGAGCTACTCCATTACTATAGTCTGGCTCCATTACATGAAATAAGTACGCAGATGCCTAAAGGAATGGTTATATAAAACTCACAGGATCACAGTTATGAGTTAGAAGGGTCCTCAGAGATTACCTAGTCCAGTCCCCTAATTTTAAAGATGAAGAAATGGAGATCCAAAAAGTTTAAGCAATTAGCTCAAGGTCACATAGTAAATGACCTTGAGCCAAGGTTTGAAATTGCATGCCTTGACTCCAAATATGGCTTTCTTCCCATTCTACCATCTTGCTTCTATTTTACAAAATGTTTCAAAAATGTATGTTACTTGATTTGTTACCATGGGTAGAGGTCCATCTGTTTGTTGTTGTTCAGTAATTTTTCAGTCATGTCCAACTCTTGTAACCCCATTTGGGGTTTTCTTAGCAAAGATACTAGAGTGGTTTGCCATTTCCTTCTCCAGCTCATTTTATAGATGAGGAAAATGAGGCAAACAGTGTTAAGTGACCTGCCCAGGATCACACAGCTAGTAAGTGTGTGAAGCCTAATTTGAACTCAGGAAGAGGACTTCCTGACTCCAGGCCTGGCACTCTACCCACTGTGCCACCTACCTGCCCTTGGCGATCAGTTAAACAAGCATTTATTGAATACGTTCCATGTTCTGAGAATATTGTAAATAGTTCAGGGGACCCCTATACATAGATTAGGATTTAGAGACTGTACCAGGTTAACTTCTAAGCTACTTAATGTATTAAAAAAACTATGCATTTAAGTTGTTTTGGTTTTTTTTGAGAAAATTGCTCATAGCTCCAATGTATTTTTAACGGTTATTTACATTAAAGGAATTGAAATTTGTAGTTGCTAATATTATATTTTAAATAACCTGATCAATTCTCTACAAAATGTTCATTAATGTTCCCTGAAGTTCAAGAGAATTTATTCAGCATTCCCTTCCTTGCTATCACATACCCTCTCACGGATTGCTGTGATTCACGTCAAGTTCAGAAACAAACTCTTTCCCTAATGTCCTCAGGAATTTTGCTGTCAAGAATATACCCTTCCAAATTGAATACCTGTATGTGAAAAGTCACCTATAATCTTACCAGCTGCATTTTCTGATCCTATACATAAGCTTCTGAATTCAGCTGGAGAAAATCATGAAACCATGCTAAACGGGTCCATTTAGATTTCATGTTACCTTGCAACTCCCAATTGGACTCTCTAAGCTACACAGAAAACCCTTTATTCTTTCCTCACTGACTATCACATTCCCCATAATGGCTATTACAAATTTACTCTTTTTCCCATGTCCTCAATGCCACCTTTAGTGTACTCTCTCGAAATGACCTTCTCTCCCACTGCATTGAGAAAATAAAAAGCCATCTACCATCAGCTTCCTTAACTCTTCCACTTCATATCTCAAAACCTCTCTACACTGTCACCTATTCTCTTCTCCTTCACTTCAGTCTCAAAACATGAAGTAGCCCTTTTCTTTGCCAAGGCTAATCCTTCTACTTGGGCCCTTGATACAATACCCTCTAATCTCCTCTGGGAGCTTGTCCATTGATCATAACCCCAAACACATTTCATCTTAAATTCAGACCTAACCACCTGTTTCCCACTGCCAATTTCCTACTGGACATCTCCACCTGGCTCTCAAATTCAACAAATCCAACCCTGAATTCACCTCCCTTCTAAACTCACTTTTTCCCCAAACTTCCTTATTTCTATTGAGGACACTAATAAAATCTCAAAGGCATGCTTGACTCTTCCCTCTCTCTCATCTATCACATCTAATCATTTGCCATGTCCTGTCCATTTTACTTCCAAAACCTCTCTCATATGTATCCCATTTCTCCACTTAACAATGACCACTCTAGTTCCAAGTACTCAACACTTCTCTTCTAGACTATTGTAGCAAAATTAATTCATCATTCACTTCATGCACCCACTTAAAAGCTTTCAGTGGTTCCCTACTACCTCAGGAATAAAATACAAAGTCCTCAGACTGGCATTTAAAGTACTTGATGCTACTTTTGTAGACTTCCAGTTACTGTCCTTCACAATCATGACATTCCAACCAAATGGGGCTACTAAAGGTTTTTCAAACTCAGTATTATATCTGTCTTTATGTCCACACCTGCAATGACTCTCCTTTTTCACCTATGCCTCTCAAAGTTTTGATCTTCCTTGAAAGCCCATCTCAGGCAGAATATACTATGGGAAGCCTTTCCTAATTCCATGGTTCTTAGTGCTTTCTCCTTCCTCAAATTTTTGGCAAATGCTTTGTCTGATCGATCCCTTCACCTGTTTAGTCCCTAAATAGTTTGCTTATTATTATTTGTTCATAGATGTATCATGTACAATTTGTACCCTCCAGGAGAACTTAAGATCTTTAACAGAAGGGGCTGTTTCATTTTTGTCTTTGTGTCCACAGTACCTTGCATGGTGTACCACATGGTAGGCGTTAAGTTTGATGAACTTCACTGAATTAAAGAACGGGTTCTAAGCAAGAGTCAAAAGGATCCTATACACTTTTCCACCTCCTCCTGAGTCAGATGTTCAATATGACTTCAATAGCTTAAGTTAAAACTCTAAATATCAGAAACATCTGGATACAAAAGTATAAAATAAAACTATATTGCCTGCTTCTTGGTCTATTAAGAATTTTGCCTATCCTTCTTTAAAATATGATCTACTTTGTTCAATGGTTATATAAGGTTCAAAAGTAAAAAGGTCTGAGCCAACTAAAGGAGTCATTTTGTAGAAGGCAGCTTTTTGAGATGCATAATTCAACACAGGAAGAAAAGGGAGTTCAGTTAGCACTCCAAGAGTAACAGAGAGGTGTTAAGGTAATTAACAGCTGTCCTATAAATAAAAGCAAGGAAAAGACAGGTATAGAGTCTTCTTCCAAGTATCAATGAAAATCAGTGTTTAAGTAAATAAAGTTTATAGGAGCTAAATAATAATAAAGATACTTAATTTGTACTTACAACTTTGCATATGTCATTCAAAAGAATATATCCCGCTTTCTGAAATCATGTTTTTTTTAATAATATATTAAATGCTTGTACAGTGTATTACATGCTTCTTTTTCTCAATTATCTGAATCTGAAAAAAGTCTATCAACTGGGCCTAAGTGATGTCCTAAATAGGCACTACCATTCAGCTAGTGTCAGCTAAAATATAGGCACAGTGCCAAAGAGTTCATTAACCTCCAGAGGACTGAGTCTTGTTTCCTTTAACCTATTTTAATGGCAAAAATTTCACATGACCATTTGAGGTTTTCTCTAACACTACTACCTATTATTCGTACAAATAATTAACTATAGGTAATATAGATGTCTAAAATAATCACTGCATAGAAGATGTGTATAGTGTTCTATAAGACAAAGGGGGAAAAAACCAACATTTCAACTCACTACATGTTAGCACTATTTCTAAGGAGAAAAATGTAAAAGCAAACAGTATTTTGACATTTGCTGAATTTAAAGGACATGATGGTATTGGCATGTGAAAAAAAAAACACATTAAGGTATGTCTGCTTCAGAATTCTTTCATTTGATATTTTAAATTTTCAATTTACCAAGTTTTCCTCTGCCAACTGAAGAACTAGTCATTTTCCTATAGGCTGATTCTGCCTACACTAAAAATAATGACTCTCTGAGAATGCTGTATTAGTAAAGAATAAGTAGATTTCTTCCCAATATCCCTTTTAAAAGTCCTTTAATTCCTATTAGAACAATACCCTGCACAATCCTTTCAAGAAATTCTGCAAGTCTGCTACTTAGCTTTGAACTCCCTGCCTTACATCAAAACACAGGATGTCCACAACAATAAATGAAATAGGATGGGAAGAAGCCATTTCAGAAAAAGTAGTTGTATCAAAATGCTCAAAGGATTAGTGCCTATCTTTTTAGGTGGTTCCCTTGCCTTCTACACTCTGCTAGATACAAAAATCAATCCTCGTATCACACTCCTCATCAGGGTAGAATCTATTCAAAGAATGAGTCTTCAAAAAGCATCACTACTTTAGTTTCCAATAGAAGCTTTGTCAGGAAGTGATTCCAACCACAGCCTGAACTGTGACTCAATGTGGTTTCAAACATTCAGTGAGGTGCTATGATTTGGAAGACGCCACGATAACCACAACTAGCAATACTGGTTATTCCTGCATGACACAGAAGCTCCTTTTAGTTCAGTTCAATTTTTTTTTTTTCAAACCCAGGTGGAAAATTAAAAAAAAAAATTCCTCACAAATGTAGCTGTTGATTGCAGGTAGGTCACTTGCTCATTCTTCTACTAAGTGTCAACTTCACCACTGAGGAGGGTTCCCCTTCTCAACATTTTTGACAGAAAACTAATTTCTCACTGTGTAACTAAATTTGCATCAAACAGAAACCAAATAATTGCAATGCAATTATTGCATTGCAAGTTCAATCTAAGGGGTCTTTTATTCTTCTTATTAAAGGGACAAAAATAGCCATCTGTTTACTTAGCTGTTGCCCTAAAGGTATTTTAATGCTGGTGTATCAATTTACTGAATATATCAAGCTTCCAAAAATACTTACCATCCACTGTTTTTCTTTGTACCACCAAATGGAAATTTAAAGGACAAAACTGACCTCATTTAAATTTTTTTAAAATTTTATTGCCAACACTCAGATACAAAAGAAAAAAATTTTAAGTTTGCTGACATGAAAACTCCCTCCAAGGAGAACTGCCCTCGGAGGCCCTGACAACTGGCAATTGGTGAATGTTGCTACAGACAGTCCTCCCACCCAGAAACCTTAGCTCATTCATTTGGCAGTGTTCCCCTTTAAGAGTATTCTCAATTCCATCCCCACGGTTATTTCCAGGAACAAGATTAATTTACTGAGGTTACCTAGGTGAAAACTCCTCTCCAAAGTGCCACCTAGGAAAGGGAGTCCAGAGCCCAGTTTGTTGTACAAGACTTAGCTTGCCCAAATGTCATTATTAGCTACATAATTCACAATTATACACAGCACTTAAAGGATTACAAAGTCTCTTCTTCACAACCATCCTGTGAGGTGGTTAGCAGAAGTTTTATTTTCCTCATTTCACAGACAAGAAAGGTTGAGTGATTTCACACATCGATTAAGTGTCTGAGCTAGGATTTGAACGGAGTTCTTTGGACTCCACATCTCAGTCTTCTTCTACTACTGAATACTGCCTCTCCATAATAATGAAAGTCTTCAATTCTGGAGAATATGAGCACGTGCAATTCCAACCCAACACCTGGGTTGTTCCAAAGAAGCAGTTCAAAACCAAATTTACAAACCAAGAGAGGGAACAAAACTTTCTACACAATCCTTCCTTGCCGAGGAAGGTAGTCAATGTATTACATCCCATTTCTGTGACTTTCTTTTCCTCTACCATGTCTAGAATTCACTTCTACCTCACCTCTTCCTCTTGGACCCGCTTGTTTCCTTATACTTTACTCTAGTCATCTTCTACACAAACTCCAGATCCCCCACCTGCCTAGCACCCGACCTCCTCCTTCCCTCCTCCCACCCCTGTTGTTTTCATTCTGAATATAGTCCAAAGAATTATAGAAGAGATATGGAGCTAGAAGGCATCCCAGAAGCTAACTAGTCCAAACCCCTAATTTTAAAGATGAGGAAATTGAAGCCCAACGAGGTCAAGTCACCTGCCCAAAGTCACATAGAAGTGTCAGTCTGAATTTGAACCCAGGTGCTCTAGGTCCTGAGAAGGTTCTTATCTAAGTACATGGATAATATGAAAATCCTTGAGGGCTGAATGTGCTTCTTTTTTTGTTTTTGTGTGCTAAGGATGTAGCACAGTCCCTGAGTGGGACAAAGGAGTTGTATAATATATGTTTATGGGTCAAAGTAGCTAGACCCTATCCTCTACTCACAAATTTTAATAGTTCTATCTGTAGAATCTCTATAGAAAGTATATTTTTTTAAAAAAATTAACATAACATACAGTTAAAGGACCTCCATAGGAATCTACTATCAGGGAGATATGAAGTGAAAAGAGAATTGGAACCTAGCTCTGCCACCCACTACCTGTGAAACCTTAAATAAGTCACATGATGATTCTAGGCATGAGTTTCCTCATTTGCTAAATAAAAATCCTGAATTAGATGATCTTTTAAGGCCCCTTCCAGTGCTTAGCACAATTCCTTGTTACAGTATTAAAACATTTGATAAATGATTATTTAATTGAATGATAATTTTTTTCTGTGCAGGTCTTCTTCTGATTTAGATACAAAGACTTGTGCTGGCACTTTACTTACTAGTTTTATCCAAAAGAGGACGGAAGAATTTCCAGAGGCATCCAAAGTTTCTGTAAAGCAAGTCTATCTCCATCAAAGTTCACCATTCCAGCTTCTGCTTTCAGTGATTTAATTATTCAAACTCTTTCCCAGGAAGAAAGGAAGAAATTCTTAAATTCCTGGACTGCTAGGCACTGCACAGCTTTTTTCTTATTACTTTTAAAGAAATTAGAATCATGGAATTTTAGAGTTAGAAGGGACCTCAGTGACCACTGGGAATGGCCAAACTAACCCTCCTCCCCCCTCCCCCCTCCAGGCAAAAGAATCCCCACTATAAAAGAACTGCTCAGTCCTCCTCCAGTGTCTGCCTAAAGATTTCTGAGAAAAAATCCATTACCCCACAAAGCAGCCCATTCCACTACAGGACAGCTCTAATTGTAAGGAAGAGGGGCTTTTTTTGTTTGTTTTTTTGACACCAATCATAAATTTCCCTCTTAGCAACTTCTATCCATTTCTTCTTGTTCTTTCCTCTGAGTCTAAACAATACAAATTCAATCCCTTTTCTCTTTAACAGCCCTCTACATAGTGAAAGCAAAATATTAGGCTCCCCCCAGAGACTTTTCTTCAGGATAAACATTCCATTTCTTGACCAATCCTCATGATATGTACTCAAGGCTTTTCATTGTCCTGGTTACCTTCCTCTGGTCACTCTATAGTTTATCAATTCCCTTCTTAAAGTATGACATCCAGAATGGAACATAATACTCCAGGTGTGAAATGACCAAGGCAGAGTACAGTAGGACTATCAGTTCCTAATATACTTAGAAGCTAAGCCTTTCTTTTTGCAAAGCAAGTCTGCATTAGTTTTTGTTTGTTTCTTTGTGGGGTGGGGGTGAGAGGGGTGTCATATGACACTGCTGACTTTTGCTGCATTACAATCCACTAAAAGCTCAAAAATCTTTTTTCAGAAAACTGCTGTCCAACCATTTTCCTACCATCTCTAACATATCAGGCTGATTTCCTTCAACCCAAGAGTTAAGACTTCATATTTACTTCTATTACATTTTACTAGATTTATCTTAATCCTCCAGCCTGTCAAAACTTTTTTGGAGCCTGACACATATATGAACTCAAAACCTCAAAACTAAGCAATTACTGTCTTATTCCTGTATTGTTTAACATATGTAGATGTATTTATACTGAGATAATGCATATTTCAGTTCTTTGCAAACCTTAAACTGCAATATAAATGAGATATTATTGTTTGGCTAATAAGTAGTTCTTCATTTACAAATACAATTCAAAGTTTCATGGTACAATGAAAATTTTATACAGTATTTAGAACTCATTTGTATGCTATAATTTAATTAATTTATTCAGCTAACTGAGAAAACAGAATTGGATGATCTTTTTATTTACATAATATCATTCCTAATTTGCAAAGTCTGTAGTTTACCTTCAAACTGGACTTGCAAGAGTGTTTCCAAATAGTATCGTCATTATACAACTCCACAGAAATGTTTCTAAAGCTTTTGTCCTTGAAATGCTCTATTTTATCTAGTGGCTTTATTTATTACCTTTCACTTTCATAGACATTGATTTTGTACTTTTTAAAAAAGCAAACCAAGGACTATTTTGAGCCACCTATATATAAGAAATCTAACCTGAAAATTACACAAGTGAATTCTGGCAGATTTGTATATTATCATTAATATATATTTATTAGCATTTTAAATTATTAGCATTTTTAAAAACACATTCTGTTGGTGCCTTTTGTCATTTGTATTTTAAATTTTGTGGGGTTTTGTAAAAAAAAAAATACAGAAGGACAGGGTATGTGCTTCCTTACTTACATTAATGGAATCTTTCTTTTGGACCTTTCATTTCAAAGAACTTTGAAACTCCTGTAATTACTATTCATGCCATAAAGCTACAGGAGATAGAAAGCTTTCACTCATATAAACCTCCCCCTTCAACAAACACCAAACCAGTGGCACTGATTATGAAATCATCACCACATCATCACCACACTAAACTTTTATGGCCCCTTACTGTAAGGAAGAGATTAATTAAAAAGTTTTGTAAGTGAATTTGAGTGGCAGGATAAAGAAATGGAGACAAAAGAATAGGGTTTACATACCCCTCTATGCTTTGCCCAATCCCAACCTAGCTAAACCTTCCCAACCACTTCTTCCATTTTCACTTCCTTCGCTGACCAGCCTTGCCCTCTCCATTATGAAGTTGGGTTTGCTACATTCAAATGGAACCTCAAGCTACTCAGCAGTCCTTCTGATCTTCAGTGCATTCCCTATCATAATACCCACAAGAGCTACTCCAAACCATTTCTATACTCCTCAGTGTTAGTCCTAAAATGTGCTTGCTGAAACTGAATACCATACTCTAGAGGTATTCTACTGGCAGAGTGTAATGGGACTATATTCTTTCCCTTATACTGGGAGTGAATTGTTAATAACTTTGTTAATGTAGCCTAAGATTGTATTAGCTTTTCTGTTATGTTTCAGTTATACTGATCCATCTAAAAAATCCCAGAACTCTTCCACACTTGCTGTTATCTAGCCACATCTCAGCCATTCTGTATTTGTGAACTGATTTGTAACCTAAATTAGGACCTCATATTTATTCCTATTAAATTTTATCGTAACAGATTCAGACTACCATTTTTGTCTGATAGATTTTTTTTGTATTGTTACTGTTATCTAATGTTATAACTTTCCAATTTTCTTCATCTACAAATTCAACAAACATGTTATTCATGCCTTCATCCAAGTCATTCATAAAAATGTTAAATAGCATAAGACGCTTCACTAGAAACTTCCCTTCAAGTTTATATTGATTTGTTGATCACTACTCTTTGGGCTATTCAACCAATTCTAAGTCCACCTAAAGGCACTACTGTCTAGTCAAATCTACCCACCTTGTCTACAAGAAGATCACGAGAGACTCTGTCAATACTCAAGGGCATTCCTTTAATCCACTGACTAGTAATCCCGACAAAAAGAAATGAAATTGGTCCGACATGACCAGGTCTCCAAAAGTCATATGATACTTAGTATTCACTATTTTCCTTTCTATATTCTATTTATAAAATGAAAATCCAGAATTTCATCAGGAATTTTTAAAGTCAATCATCAGACTACTAAATATCCCACTCTTTTCACTTTTTAAAAATTAGGACATTTTCTTGTCCCCTCTCCTTGGATACTTCTCCTCCATATTTCTTCAAATATCAAGGCTGTTTCCAATCTAAAACTACATGTACCTGAGGACTTAGATTGACATTTTGGATAATAATAAAGATATAATAGCATCTATACAGTGCTTTTAAGATATATAATGTGAGGGAGGCAGTGACCTCTTACTACTTTTCTAACCAGAAAATACTGTTTCCCTGGTAACTTTTGGTTGGGCCCCTACACACTCTTTACAACTTTCCAGATGGGACTTCACAGCAGAAGGGGCCAGAGAAAACAGTGAACTGGCCTTTATACAAAGTGTATGTATACAAAAACAACAGTAAAGTGCATTGAATATAAGTTCTAGAGGGGCTGTTTGGAGTAAGAGTAACGATTGAATATTAACATACTTATAAGACAGTTTCTTGTTTTGTGAGATGGATATACCAAGAAGTCTAAGGATATATAGTGAAAGGAGGTCAACGAGATGATCAGTATCATTTAACTCTATCCATGAGCCATTTTCAAAAGCCAGGCTCTTAACAGTAGAGAATGGTATAAAACTCTCACCTGAACCAGACTGAAATATAATTGGGAAATGTTCATCAAAATAAATACACATAACGTTCATTTGTAGATTTCTAAGTCAATATGTAGCCCACAAGGTTCCATTTCTATTTGGGTTTGACACCACAGGTGTAAAACCAATATCTAAGCATGTCATGGATCTTGAGGAAATCATTGTTCACATACCGGCAATAACATTGAACTGAACAGGTTCATGGGAAAGAGGGATTATAATTATTCTGTCAAGGAGCTGGAACTCAGACCAATGAGTGGATGTCACAGAGACAAAGATTTTGTTTCCACTTAAGCAAAATCTTAACTTTTAAAGCTTCCTGAAAATTGAATGGGATACATTAGAAAGTCACAAATTTACTATCACTAGAAGCCTTCAAGGGGAAGGCTATGTCTCCAAGTGGATAGAGCACTGGGCTTGGAAACAAGAAAATTCATCTTCCTGAGTTCAAATGCAACCTCAGACACTTACTAGTTGTGTGACCCTGGGCAAGTCACTTATTTAACTGTTTGCCTCAGTTTCCTCATCTGTAAAAATGAACTGGAGAAGGAAATGGCAAAGCACTCCAGTATTTTTGCCAAGAAAACCCCAAATGGGGTCACAAAGAGTTGGACACAACTGAAAAAACAACTGAACAATAACAAAGAGGGGTTCAAGCAGAGACTGGATGAACAACCATGTGTTGGCTATGTTGTAGATAGGATTCCTGCACGGGAAAGTGGTTGGAACAGAAGTAACACTGATGATTATAACAGTCCTCTACTTAGATTGCTGGATTATCAGCTCTCTGCCAAGTCTGAGTCTATGATTCTATGAGATACTTAACACATAGCCTTTCAAGATCTATTGCAGAATCAACACCTACATGCAAAATTTAACAAGCAAATAAGATATGTAATATAATCCCAGGGTAACTCAGACATTCTATGGTTTTGCAGCAAAGAAGCTACAAACATGAGAAATGCTCTACTGAAAAAGAAACAATAAGCAAGAGGATGCTTTTAGAATACCTAACCAGCAGCAACAAGGTCAAGATGAGCAGGTCTGGCAAGGAAATGTTATCAGAGCTCTCAAAGGATTACAGGATAGGGGGCAGCTAAGTGGTGCAGTGGATAGAGCACCGGCCCTGGATTCAGGAGGACCTGAGTTCAAATCTGGCCTCAGACACCTAATGCTTACTAGCTGTGTGACCCTGGGCAAGTCACTTAACCCCATTGTCTAGCCCCACTCCAAACCCCCCCCAAAAAAGATTATAGGATAATAAATCTAGAGCCTTGAAAATGATCTTAAAGATAGTTCATCTACTCCTACCACCTCATTTTCCTATTGAGGAAATTAAGACACAGAAAAGTTAAGTGACTTAACCAAGGTTACACAAATAGTCAGTACGAGAGTCAGGATTTAAACCCAGATTCTCTGACTCTAAATCCACTTTTCTTTCCATTATGCTTTCATTAAAGTAGCTTAGCTTAAGGTCTTGTGAAAAGCAGTAACAGAAGCAACAAGTTTTTACTTTCTTCAGCTATAGAATGAATATCTATTTGACTACAGTATAAAAAAAGCTAAAATCCAAACTGTATGAATAAACTCCAACTCTAACATTTTATTAAATTGTCCACAAGATAACACCAACAAAGAAAATCATTGGCCCTTCAAATGTTTAGCTAATACAGCTCTAAACTCTATTTTTCACAAGATAAAACCAATCAGACCCAAGTGTACATTAACTGATATCTGGATGTTAGCCAGTAATGCAAACAGGTGTACATGGAAGCTAACATTTTTATAAAGGTCTTTAAGCTTCACAGACTGCTTATTTTACAATATCCCTATGAAGTAAGTAGGTAATATATTATCATCTCCATTTTATGGAAAAGGAAACCCAGCATCAGAGGCATTAGGTGACTTGCCCAAGGTCATAAAGTTGTTAACTGTCAGAAGTTACAAATCTAAATCTCTTGATGCCAAGTCCAGTGTTCTCTCCACTAAACCAGAATTTAGCTCATCTGGTCAGAAAATGATGACAAGGAGGTCAAGGCAACAAATTTAACCTCCATATCATCAATGAAAGATTCATATTCTGCTACTAGACTGTACCTTTAACTAACCTATGATGATAATGATGGTTCTCATTTATTTAGCTATTTAAGGTTGTAAACCACTCTACATAAGTTCTCTTTTGAGTCTCATAACAGCCCTGTCCCTGTGAGAAGGGTGCTATTATTTCATAGATAAGGAAACCAAAGCTAAATCACTAAAATGAGGTTAAGTAATTGGCTCAGTATCACACAGATATCTGAGTATCTGATGCAAAATTTCAACTCGGTCTTCCTGATTCCAAAAGAATATTCAATGCAATCAAGATAGTCACCTACAAAATAAGTGTCCTTGACAAACTGATGAAGAAATGTGATTGGATCAATGCAAAACATATCTTTAACCTACTAGAACCAAAAGCTAATAAACAAATACATTCCCCACCACTCCTCCACCCCCCAAAAAAAAGTTGCCGTAAAGGAAGTAGTTCCCAGCCTTAGGTCCAGAGATATTAATGGAAAAAGTGATAGTCAATCAACATTGTCATATGTATTAATATCCCAGACCTTCCATTGACTAATTAACTAATATGTGCAAATTACTTAACCTCTCAAAACCTGTTGCCCTATCTGTAAAAATGGGACTAGTAACACATGGATTAAATGAGATAACAGATGTGAAATCACCTCTTTAATTGTAAAGTATGCTATAAAAATAAACTATTATAGGAGCAGCTAGGTGGTGCAGGGGATAGAGCTCTGGCCTTGGAGTCAGGAGGCCCCGAGTTCAAATCCAGCCTCAAACACCTGATACTTAATAGCTGTGTGACCCTGTCACTTAACCCCATTGCCTAGCCAAAAAAACCAAAAATAACAATATCTATTATTTACACACTGTCTTAACGAGCAATCCTTAATTTTCATTTCTTTTTTAGCAACTAGGTCCTTCAATGCTGCCCTCAAATAAAGGCTTATACCTCACTTTCTTCCTTGACCCATTCATTTGAGGAATTCTACCAATGTCTCAACAAAAGAAATATATCATATATTAAGGATTTCCACCATACATCTTTACAAAGCAATCTCCAGAAATGCTCAAAGCAAGAACTGTTCTCCATAACCCCATACCAATGAAATTAGTCAGCCCTTGTTCTTTTGATTCTGCCATGTATATGTGCAATCCTTACTGTATTGATCCTATTTCCCTTACTAGATTGTAATCTCCTTGAACACACCGTCTCAAGTCTACTGGAGTTTTGTTATGTGATGGTGTTTTAGTATCTCCCTTTCACTTTTTACCTGCCAGATGGTGCTACTTCCCCCAAAGCATACTTTTTTCACCTTAGACAGGTACTCCCAATTACTTGTCCCCACACTGAAGAGTTGGGCTGGGATTACTTCTTGCCTGGGTTTGAGTTATATAGAAGCTGTGGGTCCAAAGCAGTGTGCGGCTTCAGTTATCAGGGCTCTTCTTGCTGCTACTGGTTTTGAACTTGGTTTCCTACTTACCTTGCTTTGACCTTTCAGCCCCTGCAAATCTCTTGCTTCCTATGCCTTGGGATTTTCCATATTGCCTTGACCTTTAATGTTCATGTCTGTCTTGGCCTTTCATTATATCCTTTTCAAGTTGCACAACTTTATTCTCTCCTTCTGTGTCCTCTTGATCTGTCTAGCTTCTAAATCACTTTCCAGCTATTTATGGACATTCTGACTTTAATTTGCTACCTAGTTCAGACCCCCAATCTTTTTCTGCTATTGTTTCCTGAATCTGTCCCTACTCTATTCTTCTTCCTTGACTACCTGCTCTAGGTCCAGCCTATACCCACCATTAAACCAACTCTCCCAATCTCAGTTTTTCTGACACTTAACAGATATATGATCTAAGCAAATTACATGAAACTTTGGGCTTCAGTTTTCTCATCAATAAAATAGGGTGTCTGGACTAGATGGCTTCAAATATCTCTTTTAGCTCAAAATCTAGGGTTCTATAATCCAATAAATCTAGACTCACTCCTTAATTTACTGCTGATTTTATTGAACTATGCCACAGTTAAGGACAGACCAACTTGGCATTTGATGAAGGGGTGGTTCATTCTGAGCACTGGCCAAGAAAACAGTCTCTATGACAACCACTAAATTACAACAGGTGGCTCCAGCCCAAACATCCCCTAGATCTAATCTCTGTATTGAATTTACCTTTTTATCCTGTCAACACCAGGACAGGTAGCAATTGGTTGAAGATTCAGGGCAAAGAGCCAGGACTTGGAAAGCCAGGGTAAAGATAGGGGTACATGAAGCAGAGATGACCTAAAGAATGCCAACAAACCAGTTGTCAAGCCAGAAATAGGCATCTAGAATCAGGCAGGAGAATGTGTCAGCATCAAAGGTCAGAGGCGGACAGTAGATCAATCAATCAAACAATAAACATTATTAAGCATCTATTATGTGCCAGGCACTATGCTAAACTCCAAGGGTACAAAAAGAGGCAAAAGACAGTCTCTGCCCTCAAGGAGTTTACAATCTAATGGAGGAGCAAAAAAATTTCTACAGAGCACACTACAAACAAGATAAACAGTAAGTAATTAGCAGAGGAAAGGCACTAGCATTAAGAGGGGTTGGGAAAGTCTTCCAGTAAAAGAAGGGTAAATTTTAATTTGGACTTAAAGGGAAGTCAGTAGGCAGAGTGGAGGAGGATTTTCACAAAGGCTTAAAAGACCTCACATGATGTATCTTGTCCTTCTTTAAGATGCTTATCAGGTATTACTGTGTATTACTGATATCAACGTTTGTCTTACCTCATTGCTACATTTTAAAATTTCCTCATGGCAGGAACTACAACTTATCTAAACTTTTATATGTCCCCAGGTACCCAGAACATCACACTACAAGCAGTAATTGCTTAACAAATCTTAATTTTAATTTAGCAGGTTATGAAAGGCCACAAAGGCAACAGGTCTGGAATCCAGGAAGAGAATCTTGCCTAAGATCCTAGGAAAGGAAACTAGACAACCAGGGCTTAGAAGACTGGAGTCAGAAGGAGCATAAATAATAGGAGTGGGAACCCAGTCTAGGAATCTAGACAATAAGCACCAGCAGTTTTATCTTATAGTTTGTCAGATTCCTGCTTTGATCCTGAGGGTGTCAGGGACCAACCTTAGATCCTTTGGCAGGGATTACTTCATATGAAGTATTGAGCACGTGGGTTGGAAAAAGCAGCAGATTCTGGTACACGTGAGACACTTTCACAGCTGTGCATTTTTCCAAAAGAGACTTGATCAGTAGTCCCCAGTAGTATTGCCCAATATAACAGAATAATCCAGTAAAATAAGATTTACCACATCCCGTGGGATTTTTGTCTAAATGCTTTATCCCTCTATGAGGTCACACAGTTTCCTGTTGCCAGCTGAGAGGCAGCAGGGTATACTACAGAATATGCTGGAGTTAGAAAGTTAGAAAGACCCAAGTTCAAATTCCATCTCAGACAGTTAACAGCTGTGTGATTTTGAACAAGCCACTTACTCTTTCGAGGCCTCAGTTTCCTCATCTGTAAAATGAGGTTAGACTCAATGACCTCTAAAGTCCCTTCTAGCTCTAAATCTGTGAGCCTATGTTAAATCCCTGGACAAGCTTCTCTGATCCAAACTCACTCCCCATGCTCAATTCCCCAATCTCACATGACAGTGGTCTTCATTGAAAAAGAGGAACTTGGTATAATCTCTTTTAGAGAATCATCCCCATCTAAAACCCCAATCTGTTCTTATTCACTGGTTGCTGTTCATTTTCCTCTACCTTCTGTAAAAGAAGAAGAAAAAGAAGGAGGAGGAAAGGAGAAGGAGGAGAAGGAGAAGGAGGAGGAGGAGAAGGAGGAGGAGAAAGAGAAAGAGGAGGAAAAGGAGAAGAAGCATTCCTTCTCCCACCCCATCAGGAAGATAGAAAAGTAGATGAATAAATTCTATGTAGAATCTCAATCCCAATGTGCCCTGCTTTGGGCAGAAAAATCATCTGTGATTATTCCAATACCCTGAGTCAATATTTTGTGGAAAACTGGAAAAAAGGTTTGGCAATTATATTGAAAACAATCTCCTATACTCCAATCTTTTATCCACCCTCTCCCCAAACCAGTAAGAATTGTAATATCCAAAACAGGAGGGAGAAAAAAAACTATGTTTATTTGCACACTGCACCCTCTCTTTTTTTTTTCCCGAGATCCATGATTTCACCAGTGTAGAGTGCTCCAGTGAGGAAACTTCCTCTACCAATGCAATACAGTAACTATTTGCAACTTAATAGCCTTTGAGAGTTCCCTAGAATTCTTTCCTAACTGAACAGCCAGCATGTGTGACAGGTAGAACTTGAACCCAGGTCTTCCTGATTCCAAGGCAGGCTTTCTATCCACACACTCCCTCTTATTGGCTTACATCTAAAAAGTTAATATTTCTGGTAGATTGATTGAGGCAAAGAAACTCTTCTTTAATGCCTTAAGTTAACACAAATTACACCAAGGGATGATCAGTCAGACAATATGAATCACCAGCTGGTTTAAATTTTTCTTGAATCCAAGTTCAAGTGCCTGAATATAGCTTTAGCTCTCTGACTACAACGTACGGCCAAAAAGAAACAAATATACCCACTCTGGTCCCAAGTTTCACTTACTTTGGGGCAGATACAGAGTCACTGTAACTAGAGAACTCCAAAGATAAAACACCTAGTAAGACTAGTAAGACTCATTTTGAGTTTACTCCTACATACTTCCCTGCTTTCCCCCCAAAAAACCTTGAAAACAGAGAAGGGAAGGCAGAACCCTCCACAACCCAAGAAAAGCAGGGAAGCAATTCTACTCCTAAAACTTAAGAGTGGTGAGTGATTACCATCTTTTTTGGGGGACTACAGCAAATGCGGATTTATTTAATACCTGTTGTCTGTATGAAGTGACAAGCATATTTCTGCACTTTCAAAAATACAAAGGAAGTAGATTTATATATCAAATCCTGCCTGTTCTGGAGAAAAGGTTAATAATAAACTAGTCTATTTAAAGGCAAACTGAAAAGAAACGAATATTGAACCCCCTTTCAGTGTCCCAGCTATCCATATATAACTATAGTACCAAGGTAGCTAATTCTTAAAACTAGACACAACCACACATTTCATCCTTGCTTAGTACATAAAATCTTTAAACTTGCTGAATAGCAGAGAGGATGTGTGTGGATGTGTAAAACGCAGGATGTTTTATTCTTACTTTTCAGTTATCCTAATGCACAGTTCATTAAGGATTATAAAAGTGAACAAGAGTTCAAGGAATTTGAGTTTTAATTACATTACAATGAAATCAATGACTAGAGCTAGGTTTCAAATGAACACACATAAAAATGTGGCCTATCAACTCTTCAAGAATACAGATTTTTGTTTTTACTCTTAAGGTGCCCTAGTGCTACACAGAAACTTGAAGAAGGCAGCATTTACCACTACTCCAATTGGCTTGTCTTCCTTGAAAAGATAGTAGATCAAGGCAGCTAGGTGGTACAATGGACACAATGGATAGAGCACTGGCCCTAGAGTCAGGAAGACCTGAGTTCAAATCTAGTCTCAGCCCAGACAGTTGACACTTACTAGCTGTGTGAACCTAGGTAAGTCACTTAACCCTAATTGCCTTAAAAAAAAAAGACAGTGGGAATCCCTAGAATGTGGTATGTAAATATATTTCAAGGAGAATATATGATGCTTTACCTAATACCTTTGCTACAATCTGTATTACAGCTTGATATTTGAGAAATATTATTAAAAATTTTGTACTCTTGTCAAATAAATCCCTCTCAATGCCTGGAATATTTCGGACTAAAAAATTACTGACAATTTTACTTGACTAAACAAAATTATATGCGTCTTACTGGATGAAATAGGTTTCATGTCTGTCATGGTCACCTTAGGCATCTACATTGCTAATTTACAAATCAAGATTTGTAAATCTTCAAGTGCTGCATACAGAGCTGAAGACACATCAGGTATTGTGATCATTATTGTTGTTAATAACAGTTCAGTTGCCAGTTGCAAGCTGCTAGCTACGGTCTCCAGGCCAGGCCTAACAACAGCTTGTTCTTCCTACCTCTCTATTCCTCTCTTCCTCTGTCTCTCTGTGTCATGAGAAAATCTGGTCAGACTTGGCTCCAGAGGAAGGGTGGGGTGAAGACAGGTTGACAGAAAGAGACAGAATGACTGACTAATCCATAGGTGTAACCACTAAGCACCAAAGGAATTGTGAGGAAGTCTTTGGAACTCTTTATCTTACTTAAGTCTGTGTGATATAGGTCAAAGGTCCTTGAGGTACACTAGATTGGTGTTTTTGTAAAAGACTCCAGCTCACTTTGTTAACTTCTAAGGGTAAGGCCCAATATTTGGGGGCTACTTCATTGCCAGTCCATAGTCTTGGAAGAGATCTCCTGGGTGGAACACATGTGAGGTATGACACATCCCTGAATCATGACAGAAGGGACCCAGACAGGTATGTCACAGGCCAGCATTTTGAGATTGATAAATTATAAGTAAGTTAAACTGCCTTATGCACTGACTTGCATGAGGTGTGTCTTCTATAAATCCAGAATCCAACTGGTATGTATATAAGCCTAAACCTTGGGACTAGCTCTTAGTTGGACATAACTATTATTATTTAATATTTTAGTGAACTAACTTAAGACAGCTGTAAAAATTAAACTTCTGGAAATACAGCTATAAAGAATAAAATGCTTCAGTACTTTGATTTTTCTTGTTTTCAGTTTTATCTAATTTAGATTAGTTTTGGGTTATGAAATATGTCATCCCATTAGACAATTCTCTATTATCACTTCATCTCACATTCTGATATCCATTCACAAAACTTGTGTGAAATGCAATTCATAAGGTTGGTCTCTTTTCAAGTGACAAGGGTAGTTGGTTTTTTTTTTAATCCCTTAAAGCTGTTATTTCTTAATTCATGAGAAACATGATTATCTAAAATATTTGCACAAAGAAGAAAATTCATTAGGAGAGTTATAATTAAGGGGAGTAGAAAACAGTAATCCAGAATTATTTTAAATACCCTGTTTCCCTTTTATTGGCCACTTTTGGACATGCTACATCTGGACAACCTAGCCATCAAACTCTGAATGACTACATGGAGTTCTACCAAATACCATTCCTAGGATACAGGAAAGTTATTTGAAACCAATTAACGACATCCTATACCCCAGGGTAAAGCTCAAAGTATTTCAAGGGAACAACAACAACAACAAAAAATGCAGGCTGCAAAATTTTAATTTATATATAACTCAAATAACCTAGCAATAAAGGAAAAAATAATCTCTTAAATGTTGATGACTCTCTCCTCCCCTAGTATCCTTTTGAAAAGATATCTCCCCAAAAGTAGAACAGCAAAAAAAATCTGAGAAGAAAAAAACCTTTCTCAACAAATCAGATTTCATGAATGTTTTTTTAAAATGCCATTAATTTAATGTATGTGGAAAAAATAATTCTCCTAACAGAAGATAAAAAGGAGTATGAATTTAAGACTCCAGTTACACTTTCTTTCCAATTTACCTTCTGTAGCCAAACTAACACATTCTTTTTCCAAACTAGATTATAATTCATGCTCAGAAATACTTCAATACAGCTGCAGGCAATCTCAATGAGCTTTCTATTTGAGGTAGGGTAGGGCCTGCCTGCCTGCCTGCGCAGCAACCAGCTACCATCAAAGCAAGGGCCCTGAAATGTCTATGTCAACATTTTGCCCCTTTCCCAAGACTCAACATGCTAATGCATAATCGACCAGTTTGTATTCACATTTCCAACTTCAGCTACCTTTCAAATGGGACCTGAAACTTGCTAAATTGTTGTGCTTCTGTCTAAATCCAAATACTGGAGACAAACCTCAATCCAAGATGAGCTCATGATTACTGATGCAGAGAACCAGCCCTCCAACATTAAACAGCATTTTCAGCTGGAAATACTGGCCTACATACAAAAACCAAATGCTATTTTCCAGAAAATTTATGAAAACATAAAGCTAAAACCACCAACAGGACTTCAAACCAAAATGCTATTTAAGCATATTCTATGCATGCAATTCCCAAAAGGCATTTCTAACATCTTAGCAAAAAAACAAAAAACTGCCACTAGTCAGAGGTTTGTCTTTCAAATTTAAATAAAAAAGAAACACTGACTTTAAGGGAATGATTTCAGTGACCACAATTTTAAATCAGCTTATTGTTCTAAAATTAAGAGTGATTATGTTTAGTCATATGAATTTTGGTTGGCAGGATAGAAAATGCAACAAATAAGAAACGTGGATTTGAGTTTGCTTTGCAAGCATAATTCTATAGTGAAATACAGAACCTCTGGCATTCAGAAATGATACTGAATTTGAAAAACAATTTTAACAACATTTTAAAAGGAATTTTGCTCCATTATTCTACTAGTTTAACAAATCTAAAAAGAATATCCATATAAAACACTGTACAAAGTATTTTTTTAACCTACAATGCAATCTTCTCTTCCTTTGTTATACTTCATCGAAATATATTAGGGTCTGAAGTAACACTAAAATTTTAAATAAATAAATAACCACACCCTTATATACCTGCCACCCTTTAATCCAGCTATCCTGCCCACAACTACCACTACCTAACTTAATTTTAAAATTCTCAATGTTTCTGAGATTGTCTACTCTTCTAAACAGACAGAAGAGCAAAATAACCACTTCATCCTAGTCAGAAAAATTCATTTTCAATCATTCCCTCCATGCTCACCCTATGATTATAGTTTTACTAAGCTCCAACAGGCAGGACTGGTTATATCTGTTAACATCATTTTGGATAAGATTCTGGAGTTGGTGATTTCCTGTTTTTGGAAGTTACAGTCCTTTCGCAAGGATCCCTAAGGCAAAATGTTCAGTGTTCCTGGGTAAGCTTAAACAGCCTTTGTTCTTCACTTTGCTATATTCATTACTGCTTTCTTCTCTCCTCTTCCTCCAAAGCCTTTACTTTTCCACCATAAATTTAAATGTCAACTCAAATCTAAGAATACACTTTTAAGACATTAGAGCCTTTTCCATTATCCACGATTGTGACGTTTTACGTTGGAAATAGGCATCCTTTGGCAGAGGATGCCAGCCCATCCTGTGTTCTTTTGGTATTTCATTATTATTCCACGTTCAAATGTATCCCACAGAAAATCCACTACAACATTCAATCCAATCCATCCCCCCCACCAACACACCCATCACCACTACTACCACCACCATCAAAATCACTAAAACATTCCTCTACTTGGTTCCAAATGAATCCCTTTCAGGATGAGACAATGCTGCAAAGTAAAATAAAGCTGGTCAGTTGAATGAAGAAAATGTATGTCTAAGTCCAAAGTCTCTAAATTCTAAAATGATAACCAGGTGGTTATTTGATGAGGCAGTTACCTTTTATGTAACCATACGGAAAATGCTACATGGGTAAGACCGTGGTGCAATGCAAAACAATGCATTTTCCCCACAAGGCCCATGGTTTCTTACCAGCATTTGCACTTGGCACTTATCAAGGCCTATTTCTCGAAACTGAGTAGCCAGCAAGATGCCTATGCACATGCTATTTAAAATGAAGCCATCCTAAGTTAGCTCTGATAACAATGTCATCATAAAGTCATGCTAATCCCATTAAATTTGGAAAAGATATGAGTATTTCTTGTAGAGTCAAACCACAATTTCTTCACCAGTGAACCAATCAGTTGTCAGAGTTAATCTGTGTATGCATGTATCTTCAAATTATTATATTCATGCTCAAAATATCATATCTCACCTTGTGAACCTTGACCTTTTGGAAAGACTGATCAATGCTCAGTTACTGTCACACAGATGCATTACCTCTGCAAATATGAAAGGGTTAAAAGCAGCCCCAGTCAATAGGCCTACAAGAAAAAAAAGACAGTATGTATGCCTTACAGCATCACTGAAATGCATTTATGCTCATTCCTAGAACAATACTGTTACCTTTTGGCCTTCACAACAGTCAGATGTAGCCCCCACACACAAACACACACACCCTTTAATAGCATCTAAGATGAAAAGCACAAGACAGCACACATCCTGCAAAAGAAAACAGCATGCAAAGCAGCATTCTCCAAGTCACAAATAAAACTACAATTACAAAGACATCAGTTCATTTTGGTTTGGTTTTGTTAAAAGAGAGAGAAAGAGACTGCAAAAACCAAGTGTCCCCACCCTAGCAATGCACATTTTTTTTCTTTAATAAGGGTCATAAATCTCAGCTCCTTGTCCATCCCTTAAGCAAAAGAAAAAGGCATGAAAAGCCTAAGTAACCTCAGATCCTGCAAACCTGTCCATTTTTTTTCCTCTTCTTCCCTATACAGAATCTTTTAGGACTACATTAGACACATACCAGTGCTGTGTGGTGTCTAAAGTGTGCATTCACATACTGTGTTGGGATGGTACCTTCCTGCAAGCTCCTCTGCTTTTGGCTGCCATGAAGGGAGGAAGCTGCTATCCCACTGTAGTAGCTCAGTGACTGCATTGTGTTCAGGAGCTGATCTGCCTCAAACCAGTTTCAGCCGGTTCTGGTCACCCTACATAAAAAAGCTATGGCAACCCTCGCTGAGTTGCCAACAAGTCCCTGAAAATCAACAGCGCAGGGGGGATCTCGCTAGGGGTTGCTTTTTCCTTTTTGGTCCTGGTGAGGAGGAGGAAGTCATCGTGTATCACCCCCCCCCCAAGACCCATGCACATACCCTTGAAATGCTCACCTCTCCAGCGCCCCTAAAGCCTCTCAGGGCCCCATTCCCCCCCTCCCTTCTACCCGAAGCTCCCAGCACATCCATTTCCCCCTCCTTCCTTTCCCCACTTACCTCCCACAACCTGGCTCAGATCTTTGTGTGTGTGTGTGTGTGTTTTTCTATATGTGTATGTGTGTCTCTGTGTTGGGAGCTAACAAAGAGCCCCCCAATAAAGAAAAATCTAGAGCTCTGTCCTCACTCAGGATGCGTTTGCTGCACACGACGGCCTTCAACCCCATAGCAGAGAGCTGCGGGCTTGTTGACCAGGTTCTTCTCTGCCTGACACCCCGACTCTACTCCACCCCACCTCTCTGCCTGCCCTCCCCTCTCTCCCAATACTGTCACCACCACCACTACCACCACCACATGCCCCACACCCGCCCGCCCACCCAGCCAGCCAGCCAGCCAGCCAGCCAGCCAGCCAGCCACCACCCCCCTCCTCTTTCTCCAACCTTCTCCTCTTCTTTCAAGTACCTGGGGAGAAAAAAAGTCCAAATCCCTTCACCCCAGGGAAGAAAGCTGGGGATGTCCATAGGGAGAAGGAAGGATGAAGGGGAAGAAGGGGAGGAGTGGGGGGGACAGAGGCCCCTTTAAAATAAACAGTGTAGAGACAGTGCTGGGGGAGGGGAGGAGGAAAAGGAGTGCCCCACTGCTCACGTGGCCCCCTCTCAGAAGCCGTGGGGCCTAGCTCCAGCGGCGCCCTTTTCCAACCCCCCAGGAAAGTGGCAGCAAAGAGAAGAGAAGCTCTCCCCAGAGAAGAGCTTGGAGAGGCCAATACTGTCAGGCCAAGGGGACTAGGAATCGCCCATTGCCACCCCACCCCTGCAGTGGTGGCAGCAGCTAGGGGCAGATGCAAACCCGACCTACCTACCCCCCCACCCATTCCAGTCTTCTACCCAGAGCCCCCCTCTCCTGGTTCCTTCCTGCCCTCCGACCCTCACCTTTCCAGACACCCACACCCACATATACACACTCACACACATAGGCGCACACCCACCCCCTTCCCGGTGTTGGCCTTTGCAGCGGTCAAGCCCGGGTGTCTGGGCCGCAGCTCGGATGACCTTTGTTTAGCGCGGCGCCGCCGGCTGCTGCTGTAGCTGTCGTGGCTGCTGCGGCTGCTGCTGCTGCTGCTAAGGCGGCGGCGGCGGCGGCAGCGGCGGCGGCTGCTTCCATATTACGGGCGTGTCATCTGCATTCCCGCTGCCTGGGTCTGTGTGTGTGTGTGTTGGGGCGGCCTCGCCGCCGCCGCTGTTGCTGCTGCTGCTGCTGCTGTTGTTGCTGCTGCTGCTGCTGCTACTACTACTACCACTGGCTGCGCGGCAGCTTCAGCTCCCTGGGCAGCTGCAACAGGAGCAACCACAGCAGCAGGGGCGCCGGGGCCCGGCCCCACCGCAACATACCCCGGGGCCTGGAAAGTCTGAAGCCCCGGGCCAGGCGGGCAGGCGGGCGCCGGCACTCGGGTCCCCGCCGCGCGCGGCCCTGTGCCTCTCTCCCGGGGAGCCGCGCGCGACGACCCAGGGCAGCTTGGCAGAGTAGGCCGCGCGCGGCGCCGCGAGCCCGGGGCTGAGCAGAAGCTGCGGCCTAGGGAGGGAGGGGAGGGTGCCGCCGTGGCCCCAGCTCGCCCAGGCACGGCCGGAGAGCCGAGCGAACAAAAGAGAGGAAAGGGAGGGGGGGGGGGGGGGGGGGGGGGGCGGGGAGGGGGGGAGGGGAGGATGGGGGGGGGGGGGTGTTGGTTAGAGAGAAAGGCATGCAATATGCTATTATTCTTATAACTAGCTTAGATTATTACGAATTTTAAAATAAGTCTGACAGACCTGCCAAGTCTCACCCATATGGGGCTGCTGGATTTTAACTCTCGCCCTGGTGATGGTGGTGGTGAGAAGGATGGAGAGAGGATTTTTTTTTTTTTGTCCAATGTGTATTTCAATCAGACATTTTGGGATCTGACTCAGTCCTTTAAACGGCCGCAAGCCGCAGCTACTGGAGAGCAAGGCCTTGCTAAAGATGGCTGGAGAATATCGAGAGGCTGAGGGTGGAGTGGGGGGGGGGAATCTTAAGGAAAAGAAGGAGTGGTGGCTCTGTTAGCCTTGTAATGGTGGCAAATAAAAGTGGGGAAGGGGGAAATCTTAAGAGAAATTAATTTCAAGCTTCTCACTTGGGGATAAAGAAGGGGCCTTTTCTTTATGGGTCCAGCTTGAAGCCCTTTTCTCTTTAAACCGTACCACAAAAGGAGTGAAGACACCCCAGTAGGGAGAACGAGTTAAAAAGTCATGCATTTTGCTATCGGAGAACAAAAAGGAATTGGGACTTGATTAAACTATGCCATTTTTTGTTTCTTTGGTAGTTTTTTAAAAGTGAAGAAAATGGTATTAAGAAAACTCAGAGGGAAGGGAAAACAAGATGCAAAAAGCCCAAGTTTTTAAATCCTAGAAGCAAGTTTTTTTAAAATGTAACATATATGGTGTTTTTAAAGAAAGAGCACACAATAGTCAAACACATATATAATACTGAAACGTCTCTATCTTTCCTTGTCTTAAAGGTGAGATTACATGTTTTCTGTTGCAGATTGAGCCTCTTGTTTTATCCATTTGTATGTCATGGTTTTTGAAATGTCCACAATCTGATTTTTTTTAGGACACAGCATATAAAACTGAAAACCAATTTAAAACACACAATGCCAATTGAGCAACCACTGGGAATAGAACAAAATGGGAAAATCTGTAAAAAAAAAAAAATGCCTTTCTCTCCAAGTCTGCTAAGACTTCACTTGGCTCTACCACTACAAATACTGCATCAAACTAGACAACACCTTTTTAAAAAATCTGCTATACCATTTGACTACACTACAGTAGCAAAGAATATTTCCAGCTGATTCTGTACTGCATGAAATATTTCTGGATGTTTCCTTTTGTTGGTTTTAAATTAGATTAATTAGTTAATGTCTGCAGAGCATTTGGAAGAAGAAAAGTCCTTGAAAGATGTGCACCTTACATTAACTTCCATTGTTCTTATGTTAAAGATTTAGAATTGAACATAACACTTTTGCTATTAAAAAAAACCTTTTTATATGAATGAACTGAAATATAATCTCAGAGATATCATTACTCTTTAGTCTAAAATAACAAATTGCTTGTGGTTGCATATAAATTTGATTATATTTACAGTTTTAGAAATGTCAATGTAAATGGCAAAATTTTCACCACCATACCTCACATTTGCCAGTACGATATGATAAAATGGGAAGATCATCAAAGGCCTGAAAATAATCACTTCCACTCTTATATGAATTGTATTTTCAATTTTACTTGAACTTTGTTTCTTTTTTTCTTCTCCACAACTTGAATGAGCCCATGGCCTTATCAGCTACAATATATAGTCAGCAACAGACTACTGGTATGTACTCATGGTATTGTTATATATTCTATGGAAGTATATGACAAGCATGCCATAATATTTAATAAATGCTATAGCATTTAATAGACGGGTTCTATGGTCAATTTGATAGTATTTCCTCATCCTTTTTTGTTGCAGTTCATGTTACAGAACAGCCAAAGGGATTTAAAGGGTTCCAAGATTGTCAGTAGATAGAATGTTTTCCATGGAGTGTCTTCATCTTCAGAATTTCCTGATGGTCTCAAGATGGCAAAGATTGTTTTTGAACAGGTCACTTTGCAAAAGCATTTTAGATCCAGACTGCATAATAGCAAGAGTCTTAGAGAAAATTGGTTAGCAAATGTGCCTGGATTCACAGATAATAGATCCATTATGATAGTCTTCAAAACATATAAATATATCAAACTGGTAATAGAAGATTCAGTTTTCCTACAAATCATCAAAACCTTTTGTTTCTAGAGGGATTTAGATGAACCATTTTGCTAACTTTGTTACTTACAAGACAAATAGACAACTGAAAAGCATAAGCTCCAAAATGCTGCATTTCACAGAATTATAAAATTCCAGCGTTGGAAGGATATTTTTTTAATCCAAAGTATAAAATAAAAAATGCTTTACCCCACCAAAAAAAAAAAATCAATACAAAAACTGTTTGGAAGGATACACTGTATCCTACTGTTTTATACAACTATAACAGCCCAGGCAGTTACCTGACTATGTAAGATTGAAACAAATTATTGTTTCTGAGTGTCATGCATAAAGGTCAGCGCAAAGAAATCATGTAACATTAATGCCAAGTAGAAACTACAAGAATTTCAGTTCCTTGGGGATTTTGTTTGTTTTGGGGATTTTTTTTCTGTATAAATCAAAAGGGGGTTGGTTTTTCAGCAGACACCCATCAGTGGACCTCAAAATGCCAGCTTTGGTTTTTTAAGATGATTTTTCTCTTTTGTAGACCTCATTCATAAGGCATAGAATAGCACTCCACATATCTTTCTGTCTTTCACATTCCTCAGTGGAAATAGGAAAACATTCTATAGACAGAGTACATAAGAGGTGACAAATACACTTTCCTAGGTGTATTTGCAGTATGCAACTCTTCAAACTGAAAGGTCTATGACCTCTAAAGAGATATAGGCTAAATTTATCATTGATTTTTTAAAAGTATTGCTTACTTTGTCCTTTAGTCATGCACTTTTAGAATTTGTATCCCAGTGGTTATCAAAAAGACCAACCAGATTTTATTTTGGTTTTAGTGATGATAAAAAGGTTGCTATGATTATCTGGCTTGGCTAAAATGTAAAATTGAAGGGACTTATAACTAAATAAATATGATGAATCCCCTAGAAAGATAGAGAGGATAGATATAATGGTATAGATTTCAATTCTGGTGATCCTAAATGAGCTAACAAAGAAAAGCCCTTTGCCTTTCATTAACTATATAAACTGCATAATAAAGCATCTCCCATGGCAAGGAGACTCATGTAATACAAACGCTGCTTGGGCAGTCGATGCCTTTAGGTGAAGGATATAAAATTTTGATTCCTTTAAGACTGAAAAACTAATTTTGATGAATCTTGAGGTTTGATATTCAAGCTAAAGCATTAAAAAATTAATCTCTGGGCTTTTATGAGATAATTTCCTCAACCTGTTAGAAAGTGGTCCCAAGGAAGCCAAATCTATGAGTCTAATTCATTACAGGTCAGTAAGTCTAACAGAGAAAAACTTTAGTCAGGCTGCACTCATGATCTCAAAAAAAACCATCCTCAAAATCCATGCTACTGACCTTTCAGGATGGGGGGAGAGTGGGAATGGGAAGCAGATAAGATGTCAAAGTATAAACCCATTCCCACTCCTGAAAAGACTTACAGAAAGCAATTTGGAACTATGCCCCAAAGGCTTTTAAATTGCATATCTTTAACCCAGTGATACCATTACTAGATCTTTATCACAAAGAGATCAAAAAGAGGAAGGAAAAGGATCCACGTGTACAAAATTATAGCACCTCTTTTTGCAGTGGCAAGGAATAAATCAATGTAATGGAATATTATTGGGCTATAAGAAATGAAGGGGGCAGTTTCAGAGAAACCTTAGGAAGACTTCTATGAACTGATGCAGAGTGAAGTGAGCAGAACCGGAAGAAAAAAAATCATAACAACAATATTGTAACAACTTTGAAAGACTTGGAAACACTGATCAATATAATGACCAACCACAATTTCAGAAGACCAGTGCTAATGCTGTAAAGTAATGCTGCCCACCTCTTGATGCAGAGGTAATGGATTCAAGAGCAGACCAAGAAATATTTTTTGGACATGACCATTGCAGAATTTGTTTTGCTTGACTGGTTGTATTTGTAACTCTGTGTGTGTGTATGTGTGTGTGTGTGTGTGTGTGTGTGTTGTGTTCTTTCCCATGGAAGGGACTGGTAGGAGGGAAAAAAGGCAAATCTTCATTTGAAAATAAAATAGTCAATTCTGCTATAACTTTTATTTTGAAAATTAGAGTTTGTTCCAACAGGATTGATATATTAGTGAACATTTTGAACATAACGTGAATTTTGACTTTGCAGATACTTAATTTCTTCCATGAGCAAGAAGGAAGAAAACTACACTACTTCACAATAACTCACAAGCTGCACGCCTCTTTATACCACCAGACACCCACTTCCACAAGCAAACTTCAGATCTTTGTGCCATATTTATTGTATATCTTCTGGTGCAATAGAAGCCGTGGGGGGAGGCATTCCCTCCCCCACTGAGAATTATCCAGCCCCAGTAGTAGGCCAAGCAGCAGCCACTAGTTATTGTAGTATTTATGTATTTCTTAACCATTTAACATGTATAAAACCATGGTACCACTTTTAGTAGGTGCCTATCTTTTTAAAAAAATGTATATCTCACTGATAGAATTCCTGAATGTAGGGCCCCTAAACTCCATTGTCCCAATAAGCAGTTTTTTGTTGTGAGAAAAGCATGGTGCTTTTTGGGAACACATATGTTGGGTTAGAGCATAACAAACTATAATTATTTCAGAAAAAAAAATCTACAGCATACATCCACTGAGATTCTGGGTTGGGACACTATCTGGTCAGACTAAGCTAACACCAAACTAGAAGGAGACAATTGCAACTTGATGTGTTTGGGCAACAAATGATTTTTGTCAATGACTTGAATAAAGACATAGATGGCATTTTTAGCCAAGGTGCAGATAACACAAAGTTAGGAGGAACAGGTTAGACAACATATCTAGGATGCAAAAAATTTGTCTATGATGGTGGACTAGATTTAATCAAGTAAAGTTCAACAGGAATAAGTGTAAAGACACATGATTGATTTTTTTTTTTAAATCAACCACGCAGGTACAGAATGGAGAAAGCATGGCCAGAAAGCAGTTCACATGAAAAAAAAAAAAAAAAAACAACAAAAAAACAAAAAACAAAAAAACTGGGCAACAACTCAATATGAGTCAGTGTGCCATGACAGCCAAAAAAAAAAAAAGCTAACAAAATCTTTGTATCAATAGAGGCACAATGTCCAGAACAAGGGAGGTGATAGTCCTGTTGTACCAGGCCCTTATCAGAACACATCTGGAGTACTATGTTCAGTTCTTGGCACCATAATTTAGGAAGGCATTTAAAAATCTGAGGGACTTCCTATAAGCATGACCAGCATAATGAGAGATCTGGAGAATCAATGATTGGTTAAAGAAATTGATGATGTTTAACTCAGAGAAGAAAAGACTGGTAGCCAGGGACGTGATAACTATCTTTAATTATTTAAAAAGCTATCATGTGGAAGAGGGATTGTCCTTGTTTTTCTGGGCCCCAGAGGGTAGAATTAGTAGCAATAATTGAAAGTTGGAGAGAGGATTTTGGCTCAATGTAAGGAAAAAACTTTCCTAAAATTATAGCTGTCCAAAAATAGAATGGACCCACTTAGCAGATTGTAGGGCACCCCACGAGTGGAAGCTGGAAGACTTGTTGGGGATATTGTGGTATGGGAATTCCTGTTCAGGTATAGGCTGCACTATGTGGACTCTGAGATCCCTTTTCACTCTATTTAAGTCTGTGGTTCTATAATATATGTTAAGTCCTGTCATCCAACAGATAGCTCTAGGTTATTTTTAAAATTTTCATTTTATATTGTGAACTTAACATTCATCAATAGATGATGAAAGAACTGAACTGAAGAACTGAAGAAAGGATTATAATAGACCCCAGGAGCTTCTGTTGCAGAAGGTTGTTTGTTTTTTTTAATGTATATTGAATTTAACAAGATAGGAACTAGATTAATTATTCATTGACATAACTCAAGATTTAAAGAACAAGACAGATTTCTTATACCCCAAAACTGAGCTCCTACATCATGTCATTTCCTCATGCCACTTTCTCTGACAATACCCATTTCTCCCCTTCTTTTCTCCTGCATGTCATCAGTTTAAATGGCCAACTATACTTTATTGCACTATGTGGAAATTTCAGGGTACAGACTATACATAGTTAAGGTGTGGAAACATATTTGAAATATTTTTAGTTGATGTAAGCAAATATTTCTGTAGCCTAAAACCCTTTCCAGACTTTCAGACTTTTCCCCTTAGGAAAGTGTGTAGATGGTCAAGAAAAAAAAAACTTGGGAAAATGGATTAAGGATGGAAAGCAAACTGATGACAAAAAGTATTTATATTCTACTTAAGATCTGGCCACCTCAGCCACTGAAACAATTCACTCTATGATCCACTTAAAGATGGTGCCCTTTTCTAGTTGGAGGAAGCTTTTTGAAACTCTGAGAAGAGTAGGTATAATAAATTAAGTCACTATTGTTCTAGAATGCAGGCTCCAAAACTATATTTTAACATATTGTGACCTTTTGGGGTTCTGTTGCTATGTAACCTCAAATTGTCTTGGAGTAGAGAAGCATTTCGGTGCCTATGCATCAAAATGAGGGGAGGGGAGGAGGGAATTACAGTGGTTTGGACATTTCTCTCCCCACACGAGAAATGATTGGATTTAGAAAAAAAAAATTTTTTTTAATTCTCACAAACTTGTGCCTAAAATGTACAGAGTACAGCATTAGTACTTTTCTTCAACAAAAATACACAGCATCATTCACTGAGTTTGAAGTATTAAACTACCCCTTCCAAACGCAAACTGCTGTCATTTCCCTTCAATATTCAAATTCTTCTGGCATCTAGCCCTGAGTCTGCATTCCGCTCCCAGACCTTCAGCCTTTTGTTGGGGGGGAGGGGGAAGGAGTCTCAAGAGAGCAGCAAAGTTCTTGTTTGGGCCTTAATTACATATCCAGCTTTCCACTGTGCTGACTTGGAGGCTTCCTCCCTTAGCAATTTATCTAGTATCCCACCATTCCTGCTCTAAGAATGCAAGTTTCTGTATACTGTGAGAGTCCCCTAGAGCCTGTCTTTCTCTAGCAGGGATTGTCTTTTGCCTCTTTTTGTATCCCTAGCATTTAGCACAGTGTCTGGCACATAGTAAATACTTAATAAATGTTTATTGATCAACTGATTCTATATTTAAGTAAACTGGATATTCTTTACTGCCCCATATCTTATTTCCCTATCTTAGGATAAAGTAGTAGATTCTACCATTCATGACTATAATCTAGATGAGCCATTTTTGGAAGTTCTTGGTTGCCTCATGACCCTCCAGAGTTCTAAGAATGACCCCTCTTTTTTTTCTTGTCATATTATGACTGCCAACAGCATTGGCATAGATCTCCACTGCTCTTCTCCTCAACAGAGGTTCACTTTCTTTCTCAGATCAAAACAATAATAGCACTTTAAGGATTAGAATCCACCTTCCTCAAAACACAGCCCCCCTCCACTGTAGCCAATTCAATTCAACCAACATTTATTAAGCACTTATCAAGTGGAGGAGGGATGAGAACACAAAAACAAAAATGAAATAGCCTAGCCCTCTAGGAGCTACTGGGACACTCAGCTAGGGAGGAGGCACTTGTTTCCAGATAAAATAGAACATAAAAGCAGAAAAGTAAATTTCAGTCTTAATCTCTCCCCCAAATCTCTGGATCACCAAGGGCCTACTTACTGTACATCTCTACCTGGTGTCCCATCAGGATCTCAAATTCTTTATGTCAGAAATCTTCTGTGACTTCATATTTATCTCTAGTATAAAATACAACCTCCTCAGATCTAGCATTTAAAGTTATCCACAATCTAGATGCATTCTGTCTTTCCAGACTTATTTCATATTACTATCTTTCATGCGTTTTCTATTCCAACCTATCTAGTCTCTTAGCTAACCCCCAAAACCAGCATCTCCTCTCACGAGTCTCAACCATCATGCCTTAGCATGAGCATATTAGTACTTGTCAGGAATGCATTCTGCCTCTTAGAATCCTTATCTTCCTTCTAGGCTCAGGTCCCCTCAGGACCTCCCATTGCTAACAATATTTATCAATTCAAATTATCTTGCATTTACTTACAATCCACCACCAGCAGCACCCCTGCAGAATATAAACTCCTAGAAGGTAGGATCTATTTTGAGTCTGTTTTTGCATGCCCAACATCTAGCACAGTGCTTTGTACATAATGGCACTTGCTGTTTATTGAATTTTGGGGTAATCTGAAGAAAAAGTGAACACAATTAACTCTGAGTCTTACTGGGGGTGTGGCACCTGAGTCTCTAAGGAAGATAAAGATTCTGAGAACGTAAGGTGAAGAAGCAAGGCATTCCAGGCACTAAGGACAAGCCCACGCAAATGTAAAGAAATGAGAGTTGGAATGCTGAAATTGGGAACAACTATTATTAAAATTAAGTATTACCTGGCACTCTTTCTTCTGTAACAGGATATCTGTCCCATTTCAATATCTCTATTTTAGAATTCATAATACATATCCTCATATTTAAGGCAATCCCTACTAATCCCATTATATATTTCAAAATGCTTCCCATCTCCTCTCCTCTGCCCCTGATATAGGAGCAGTTCCACAACTGACCATCATTTTTAGAGGACATGGCATTTTAAAGCAAATACAACCTGAGAATTAAAGCCTGGAGAGCAAATAGGAGCCAATAAAGTAAAAAAGGAGACTTCATGATTTGAGATCAAAGTCCTAAGCTAGTTAGTAAGATGTGATAGAGGGAAAGAGGAAATGATCCATAGTCATATCTCTAGGAGCCTAGTAGAATCTAGAGCATTTATCTGAAATGGAAAAGAAAATAGAGCTATGGAAATATCAACTCTCTATACATTTCTAGTCCAAGACAATCATCCAGCAAAGCCTTCATTATAATCAGATGAAATCTGAGGGTTTAATACAAATGTGGGGGGAAAAAATTACTGTATTTCCATTGGTGAGAGGGAGAAGTCAAGGTTTTGTTTTGAGTAAGTACTTATTGCCTACACTGGGAAAAGGGGAAGGGTCTGCATTTAATTTCCAAATAAAAACCCCTTCTTCTTTATTGTTGTACTTGCTAAGGAATCATATACTCCCTCTCACACCTCTTTTAACAGAAATCAGATTTCATTGATATAGTTAGCACACATTTATTAAGTACCTACTAAGTTCTAGGCACTGTGCTAACTGCTGGGCAGAAAAGCAAAAGACAGATCCTGCTCACAATCTTACATATAAAAAGATGCTGACCTGGTGGTGATGGGGAACAGAGTGAGAGGAGCTAGAGGGAAAATGTTAAGATGGATGCCCTAGGGACTCCCCTGAATTGGACAATGTGGGAGGAGCTCTGCAATGTCTGCCCTCCACTCTGTCCAATCAGAAGGGCTCATGAGGGGGTGGTACTGAGGAGATTGGAGTTTCAGTACTGATGTCATCTTGCAGAGTGATACACTTCTGGAGATCATGATGAAGTCCAGGAGAGCATCTGAGTGAGAAATACTGGTGAGAAATCTCTTCCCCATGCAGATTGTACCTGTTCTGTAACTTGGAGAGTTACCTGGGGTTCTAAGAAGTTAAATGATTTGTTCATCATTAGAGTCAACATGAATTGGAGCCCAGGTAGTCTTCCTGACTATTAGGCTTAGTCTTTTTCTAACATGGCACACTGTCTCTCATGGACCCCTTTATCACCTAAAAATAAAACCCTATATAAAGGGAAAGGGAGCATTTATTAAGTACCTGTTATGTGCCCAGCCCTGAGGCAATACTTTACAGATCTCATTTGACAAAATAAAATAAGTAGAATCCTTTTTTCTTCCCTTAGGGATCACATAGGGTATTGTAATTTTTATTATCAATATCATGCCATCTTTCCATCTGCTCTACTGCCTTCTTCTAATCCCTACCCATACTTAGCTGTCCCTAAGCAAGCACACTGCAGAAAACCATACAGTATAACTAAGCACATAGAACCATCAGAAGAGTTGTCACCATTTAGCATCATTCATGCACAAAGCATACTATCCTAGTACTGTAGGAATATAGAAAATAATTCTCCCTGTAGAACTTACTTCAGAGGAAGAACATATTTACAGACTAAATAACAATAGTCAACAATGGCAAAATGCTACAGTATCCATCTCATTTCAAGTGTCAGAAGTTCCACTTCTATTCATATCTTGGCCTCCTTCAGCTCATCCAAAAACTGTCAGTTGTCATGGAGATTCAGTTGGTAAAAATATACTTGCTTTTTGGCCCAGATACTAGATGAAGACCACTAGCATATTTCATAAGCTGCCAAATCACTATCATGGAGAAATTGTTTACAATTCCTAAAAGCCCAAACTGGATTGGAGCCAGAAATGGCACTAAAAGATTAAATCCTGATTTTGCCAATGCCTTACACTCTTTGCTTTTTTCCAGTGTGCCTGCACCATACAGCTATCATTCCCATCCCTTCTCCTCACTATTGCACTACTAATCTGTAATCTCTTGCTTGGACTATCTTTCCTAGCATACCAGAAAACAAGGCATCAATTAAAGATTGATCAATATAAGAGCTCTCCCCCTGTCCCAGAAAGCATTCTCTAAAATATTTTTCCTGCTTTGATATCTAGCTCCCAAAAAGCCAGCTTCAATTTTGATCAGTTCCACTTTGGTGTTGTCATATTATCTTGAAGATTAAATTATTTTGGTTAGATCGGAATCAGCACCTAGAGGTAGGGCTTTTTTTTTTAAAAAAAATTCTCTCTTTAATCATTCCTTTATATTTACTCAGCTGAATAATTCTTGTGACCCATGGCATTCTACTTTTCAGTGACTTTTCTCAGATGGCACGCAGCCAGAAAGAATGCAATTTGGAGCCCCAAATGTTCACCTCTTTCAACAGGCTTCTTTCTTCTGCAAAGAGAGAAAATTGCTTCTTTACAATAGTGACCTGTGCTTGGAAAGAGTTTTTATCAAAGGGAAGAGTGTAGTGTAAAACAAGCACTTGACAGGGAGCCTAGAGACCTAGGTTCTGATCCCCCCTGCCTCTAACTAGCTGTTGGATTTTGAGCACTTACTTAACCTTGTTGGTTGCTCCCAGTTTTATACATTTACATCCCTTCAGACTCTCAAAGCCCATCACTCAAGTTTTCTCTTGTCTACAAGAGATCAAACACTGAAAAAGATGGTTTTATATTATTGTACTATTAAAGATATATTTTTTCTTCTCCATTTAAATGAGTTCACCTAGAATTTATTTTATTTCATTTTGGTTTTTAGATCAAGCCAGTGATTTCATTGGTAGAGGGAACTCTTGGTGAGGAAATTCCCACTATTAAAGCTGGTCAAGCACCTGCTTTGTAATTTATAGTTTTAGAGAGTTACCTGGGGACACTGAGAATTAAGTGACTTTACTGGGATTTTATAAATCCAGCTTGCATAAGAGATAAAACTGGAACAAGAATAGATCTTCTTGACTTCAAGGCAGCTCTCTATCATACTATCTCTCTCACCTAGGATTTAAACCTATGGTTTAAATTATGAAGTTTGAAAAATTTAAAGAGATATCAAAACCTGGCAAATTTTAAATTCTAATTGCTATATACTTTCAAGTTACAGGAAGTAAATTAGGCTTCTGAGATACCACAGTAAGCAAGATGGTGAGGGGAGCCCCTGGTCAATTTGCAGAATCTCCTAATTAATTTGATGATATTACAGGATATGGATCTTTGTTGGAAGGATGCCTCCCATGGAGCTACACGCATGCTCCATCATCTCACAGAGAGGACATAGGAAACTCTTGATTGGCTCCCAGTGACTAGGGCTTCCTCCAGAATGATTGTCAATTGAGTGTCAGGAGAGATGGAGTCTAAAGACCTGCCCCAGGAGCAGAAAATATCTATTACCCTGTGCTTGCCCAATCCCAGAGAAAAGAGGGAATTCATGAACCTCAAGCCTCTGTTGGAAGTATATTGTCTTTATTGCCCTTTCTGAGCACCTATCAGAGTCTGATGCTCCTGAGAATGGTTGTTTCTGTGCCTTGAAATCCTGAGTACCAGATTTATTTCATTAGAGGATACCCAGTGAGGCACCAGCCTAATAGGGGAAGATTTCCTCAACAGTTTACTCCTTGAAGGAGAAGAGGACTACCAATAGAACAGTGATCCCATGAAAGTCCAAGACTCCCTGAAATCAGGTTGAAGATCTGGCAAGAAGGCTGGACTTTACTATACTTGTTATTACCATTAGGTGCTTGGACAGTGTAGGTATACAGTGATTAGGAAATATTCATTCAGCCATCTTTACCTTTCAGGAGGGACTTTGATAGAATGAACACTGTTTCTATATTTGTTCATAGGCTCTGATGACAGCTTTGCATCTTATCCATTTTCTGTGATGGGAGAAATAAAGGCTGCCCAATAAATACCCAGTGTCTTTATCATTTATTGAGTGTCTGTGTGGGAGTTGGGGCCTTTGTTACCCACTTTTGGCAAAACCGGGACACAAGCTACACCTAAACTATATTCTGAAGACTCAACTCTGGGATGGGATATGAATTAGAGAGAGAAAAAAGTCAAGGTGGGGAGGTAATCACCCAGGCTAAGACCTTGATTTTTGTGAATCCAGAATCCTGGAAGTGGGATGGACCAGTCATTCAGTTAGTCAAAAAACATTTGTTAAGTGCCTGCTATGTAACAGACATTGTGCTAAGCACTGGAGATGGGGGGGGGGGGAGAAGGCAAAAGACAGTCTTTACCCTCAAAGAACTCACAATCTAAAGAAGGAAGACAACATATAAAAAGAAACTTAAAAGGGAGTTGGGGACAGGGTACCTGGCTCAGGGGCATGATGTAGCCTGATGGGAAACCTTACCTTGGGCTGGCCCTTTTCTTAAGTGGAATATCTGGGAGGAGCTCTCTGATGTTTCTCCTCTACCCTTTGCAGTCATAGGGAGGGAGGGGCTTCAGGTACAGGGGTTACACCAAAAGTCACATGCTTTCCTGGTTTTCACATACTCTAACCAATTCTTAGCCTTCTTTGCTGGCTCTTTACCCATTTCTTCATTATTGCAATCAGCTTTGTTTTATTCTACTACACACCAAGGTTTTGTTTTATATGGTTCTCTCTTTTTTTCTTTTCTGTCCTTCTATCCCCAGTGCCTGGCACATTGCCGAATAGATGCTTAATAAGTGCTCTCAGATTTCACTTTCTTCCTTGCTAATCTCATTCATTTCCTAGGCTTCAATGATCACTTCTAGGCAAATAATTCCCAAATCTTCTGCCCTGACCTCTTTCTCAACTTCTACACTCATATCTACAATTGCCAAAGAGGTCATCTCTACCTGAATGTCCCAGTAGCAACTCCAACTCAATATAAAAAAATTGAGCTTATTTTTTCCACCAAAAAGATTCATCCTATTTTCATTATTCCTTTGAAAAAATACATTTTATTGATGCAACCTGTTTTTACGTGACAGTATTTGGGGGAGAGGGAAGGGACCTCCCCTTCCTGAAGATCAAACCCTCCCTTGTGACACAGAGTGACAATCAGGCAAAAATGTCTGATATTGAGGGCTATTTCAGCCAGTAGCACTGCCATCTACCCAGGTTTCCATGTTCAAAACCTCAGCATAATCTTTGAATTTTTTTCTCTTTCTTTCTTATATCTAGCTGAGTTATTGAGTCCTACTGATTATAGTTTTATATAAAACTACATAGTTTTAATCTGTTAAAGCTTTAAACTTCACTAAGACTTTTAGAATACCCTATATATCCACGTTCTACTTATTATTCCTGCTGCCATCATCCTAGTATAGAACCCACATGGCTTAGACTATTACAATAGCCTTCTAACAAGTCTTTTCTTATCTGTTTCCTCCCTGTTCCATTCTATTCTTCACATCATTGACAGACTCATCTTATTTATAGAGCTGGTTGGGTCGCTCCTCATTTCAAAAGCATTCAATAGCTCTTATATCTACATTTATGCAGAGCTACTATATCCACAAAACAATCAAAAGGAAATGTTGTAAAATTACAAATAAGAGGGCTCCAGAGAAGAGATATGAGAAGGCAATCCACCCCATTCCTGTGCAGAAGTGGTCAGTTCACTGGTGTGGTACATTACATGTTTTCAAATTCTTTTAACGGATCCATCAGTTTTGCTACATTTTGTCTCTTCTTTCCTCTTTTCCTTTTTTTTTTCCTTAAAAATTATTCATTACATTGGATGACTTTCTTGGCGGAAGAAGAGGGAAAGATACTGGGAAAAACTCTGGTGATTTAAAAATCAAAAGATCAATAAAATTTATTTTAAAAGTAAAATAAAACATGCCTCCCACCTTCACAAAGCCTTCCTTCATCTTTCCATCTTCCTTGGGTCACAATGTGATCTCACAAAGCAATTTACTTGCAGTTTTCTTACACAATTATCGTGTAATATAGTTGTTCATCCGTCATATCTACCAAACAAGACTGTAAACTCCATGAGGACAAGACCATTTCTTATCTGAATTTTATATCTCTCCCCCAGTGCACAGGGCTTTGCTCTACCCACAGTAATCACTTAATAAGTATTTGTTGAAATGTAAAAGGAAAAAATAACACACATGCAAACAACAAAACTGAAAGCTGTATAATTATGATGATCAAAGATGGCTCCAAAAAGAGATGAGAAAATGTACTCTTTCTTTTTTTACAGAAGTGGGAGACTAGGGGCATATACTATCAGACTTAGTTGATATGTTGTTTAGTTTTGTTGAACTGCTTTTTCATTTCCTTTTTTTTCTTTATTCTAAGAGAAGACTTTTTGAGTAGAGGAGTGAGAGGAATATATTTGGAAATGAAGATGATGGATGTAAAAAATCAGTAAAATTAAACATGTTTAAATGTTTGTTGAACTGAATTAACTTTATAGCCAATTGAGGCATCTTGTTCTTTGAGGACCTAGATTACCAAATTCCAGCAATTCAAGAGTCAGCACCAGAAAGAAAAAGAAAGACAGTGGTAAGAGTCTTCCCCCCCCCTAAGATTTCTCTCTCTCTCTCTCTCTCTCTCTCTCTCTCTCTCTCTCTCTCTCTCTTTTTCTGTGTGTGTGTGTGTGTGTGTGTGTGTCTGTGTCTGTCTTTCTGTCTCTCTCTTTTCTCTGTCTCTCTCTCTCTTTCTCTGTCTCTCTCTGTCTCTCTCCTTCCCCATCTCCCTCTCCCTCCCTTTCTCTTTCTTCCTCTCCCTTCTTTCTTGCTCTCCCCCCATTTTATTCTTGTGCTTTAGAAGTACAATAACTAGGACATCATTTCCTTGCATATTATTTTCCTTCTATTGATTTTGAACATCCTGAGGGCAGGGAGACTGTCTTATTAATGTCTATATCTCTAACTTTACACATTTTTCTGGGAAAGGTTTTCTTTTGCCACCCACCTTGACAAGGTCTTACCCTTACATCTTTGTGTCATTGCAAGAATCCATTTCCAGCAAATTGCGCACAAGCAGAACTAACTCATCTTGAACTTCAACCTCATCAGTACTGGGCCAGCAGGTTCTAGCTCCTTCCTTCACTTCCTATAACACTTGCTTCACTTCCTATAACACAAGTTTGGATGTATATCCAAAAATATCTCTCTGCCATGAGGAAAAAGTAGTGGAGCATATTACTGGGCAGCCTACAGAGGACTGCTGAATAGAGAGAGAGGATATAGCTAGAAGATAAAGGTAATCCTTCCTCCTTGAATCCTGAGGCATTCCTGGCAGATGGGAAGGTGGGGTTGGAACCATCTAATTTGGAATGCTAGCAGCATTCCCTGTTCCCGGATCATTATGACTTGACAGCAAGATATCCCTGCAAATGGATTCTGACCAAATACAAAAGGGATTCTGATCCAGTTTTTACTATATTGAAGGATCTTCAGTTTCTTCAAATCAATTTGATTCAACTCAATGAACATTCATGGTATTGTATACTATTATTATACTATGAACAAGGAACTATGCTAGGTATTAGGAGAATCATTAATGTGAAAAATGAAAGATTTATACCCTCAAAGAGCTTATAGTTTAGCAGAGTAGGAAAATTATATCTGCCAACATAGCTACAATATAAATTCTTTTTTATTTTAAAATTTAATATAAGCAATAACTATTAATAAAGATAATCAAATAAAAAAATAATAAGGAAAATAGTAAAAGAAAATGATTAGCATTTAAGAAGAATTATCACACAAATGCATTTGGCATCAACTTATTAATATACTAAGCATTTTCATTTAATTCTTCCTATTTTAGCACACACATATTTGTAGTTTTTTCATCATCCTTTGGTTCACCCAAAATCCTGATTCTTCAGAGATTTTGGTATCTCAATATTCAACACTACACAGCATCACTGGGAGAACATTTATTTTTAAAAGACAGGGCTTTGTGCTAGGGACTATCTTGGGGTCATTAATAGTAAATGCATAATTTCCCAAATGCAATCTAACTCACATTATTCAGTTCTGGAAATAATTCATTGTCAATCTACAGTGTCTAACCTCAATATAAGCACACAGTCGATGAACTAGCCATCCAACTGCATAGGTAATGTATAAGGAGGATGCAGTATATTCTAATGATAATCTATATGGGGGGAAATGGAAGAAGCACATGATCAGAAACAGAATGGAGTCAGTTGTGTGACTAGAGTGAGGAGTGAGAAATGGAAAGCTTATGTGCTGCACTAAAGTCACAAAAAGTAAAAAGAAAGCCTTCTGCATAGTCGATAGAGGATCCGAGGGGTGGGAGGCTGGACAAGAGCTAAGAAGGATAAGAAAGAGTAGATGGGTTGAAGTCTTCCCTAATGGAGAGAATACGCAGATCAGTGAGATCATAGAGCCACTGAAGTATCCAAGTGTATACTGTTCTGGTTTTGTTGTTCTGATTTGATATCACTTCAGTCAATCAGTCATTCAATCAACACACAGCCATCAGATGCTTACTGTATGCCTAGCATTCTCTTAAACCCCAGGTATACAAACATAATTTGAGTTGTTTGGGCTCTTCTCTGAGGGCTGGGCTGTGGCTTCTCAAATGCACATAGTAATCACAGGTTTCCAGAGTACTCTAAGGGTACTATGGGGTTCTGTCTTTTCTCTATTACTGTCAGCTTAAGGCTCCATTGGCTGTGTCCTCTTCCTTTTTTTAGAGAACCTGTGACTTCCCAGTTTCATTTAACCACTTAACTTCCAGGAGTTTTTACAAAAGGATATTTACTTCAAAGTTATAGTAAGAATAAATATCCAAACATTTTCCCCTATGTCATCCTGGGTTTCTGGTGCGGATAAGGCTCAAAATTTAACTCTAAATTTAATCCTACTTAGCACTGATCCCACAAAGTTCATTTCCATACGTGGCAGCCAGATGAACCAGCAGGGTTGGGGTCTTAAAGATAATTCTCTAATATGGCTTCTTGTTCCCTGGGGCATTGATGCTGTGCTCAATACAAAATCTGGCCTGTATTCTGACTCACAGATTACTGAAGCTAATTCTCCGAGCATTTGAAATGTCTGAGGTTAGAGAATCTACTTTCTTCACTTAGATGTGGAAAAGAACAAAAAAGGTCAAAGACTGAGGCCTGTATCTCAGGGTCATGTGGCCTCAGAAGACAAGGGTCCTAAGCCTACTCTATCTTTGTTGCATGATCTTTCGTCAGGTGACTGAGTCGCCAAATGAAGTGTAGGAAGACCTGAAGCTGATGCAGGTCTTTTTAAAGATGTCAAAAGTTCAGACTACATGGCTTCCTAGAAAAGAGTCCTAATCATTTGGCTAGCTGACTAGAACCAGTTATAGAATGTCTACATGTGAGCCATGGTCTCTACAAGGTATTTCTCTTATATATCGTCATAATTCTCTTAAAAGCAAGCTCCCTACCATTACCATCCTCCATGTGGAGAGGATGTATTGGCCAAGCAAGCCAATAAGACCTATGTATGCACTAGACCTCCATTAAACTAAGAAAGACGAAAACACAGAAAGAGTATCTGACCTCAAAGAGCTTTCATTCTAATGGAGGAGACAATATGTACATAAATAGCTACAAATGCTAGAATGAGCATTGATCCAGTGACTCAAATGACACCACTACACTTAGTGAAACTAATAAGATATTATACTGGGTTACCTTATCAAAGTAGGAATACTTCTATTGCAAGAGTGAAGAACCCGTGATCTCAAGGCCACATGTGACCTCCCAGGTCCTTGGGTACAGCCTTTTGGCTGAGTCCAAGTTTTACAGAACAAATTCTTTTATTAAGGGGATTTGTTCTGTGAAGTTCGGGTTCAGTGAAAGGACTGCACTTGAGGACCAAGAGGGCCATGTGTGGCCTCTAGGCCCCAGGTTCCCCATCCCTGTTCTATTGAATCAACCAATCAAAGGTTTTACACTAAACCTTGGTTAAGTCCTCGAAAGCCACTGGATGAAATGGAATGACATTGCACAGAAAGTGTGTTTAAATTGATTTGGAGACATAGTCACAATCCATGGGGCCTGAATGAAACCCAGAAGCTAGTGGTAAATTGGGAATTTGAGTATTTGGCATTTTAAGTGATAGATGTCTTTTAGCTAAGCTCCTGAGAATAAATCCGTTAATGAGAGAAGACCTCTAGTCCTAGTCTACCCCCCCCAACACACACACACACTCCCTTACTGGAGGAGGAACTTTCAAATTTTGAAGGACCTTGGCATAGTGTGCCCCCCTGCCCAGAACAGCTGACAGCAGTATCTGTATAAGAGGGCAAGGACAGGCTGGGTAAGAAGAGGAAAGCCAGATTCAAGGCTCTACAAGGAGCACAGCAGAAAAGTTACATCACACTCAAGGGGAACTTAATGAATACTCTACAAAGGATAGAAAAAGATCTTCAGCAACCAGGATTTGTGAGTTATTCCCTTTGCCCATATTCTCTATGCCTGATCTCACGTTGCTCTAGAAACAGTATATATTTGTGGGATAGTGTGTCACAGACTTTGGAGCGAGGATGAGGGTTTGTTTTAACTATACCAATACAGTAAATACTCATTAAAAAAAATTAATTGTCTTGCTGACTAATTTCTATGAACTAATTATAATATGTTAAACACACTGATAGAGGCTCATGAGCCATAACCTTAGTAGTCATCATCCCAGTTTTCCATCATTAACCCTAGAGCTTTGAGGAAACATAAGAGCCATCTTTGGCATTTCCAAGCCTGTCAGCGCCAATGGAAGTTGGGAAAATAGCTCTATTCAATGCACTATAAATATAGATTATATACAAGGTAGAAAGGAGATAAATGAGGAGGACAAAGCCCAAGTGGTTGAGGGGACCTTGAAAGTCTTCTGCAGAAGGTAGTATTTCAGTTGTGCCTTCAAGGAAGCCAGAAATATAATTTTCCAGCTTTATAACAGTACATTACTTTAACATGCCATAGCTTTTCAACCATTCTCCAAGCATTGATTATATAGGTTGCTTCCAGTTTTTTACTATAACATATTAAGTAGATACAACCTTATTGTGCAGATAGATCCTTTTTAAATGATTTTTAACATCATTTTTTAAATTTTTATGTGATAAGAATATTCAATTACATCTCCCTACCCACCCAGTGAGCCATCCTTTGTAACAAAAATTTTTTAAAATAAAGAGGTAAAAATAATTCACCAAACAAACCAAGATACCAGATATGTCTGTTAGTATTTGGAATATTTTACTTCCATGTCCCCCACCTCTAAATGAAAAGAAGGAGGTTCATTTTCTCAGTTCTTCCCTAGGGCCAAGGTTGGTCATTATAATTACACAATATTTAGTGACATTATTTTTTATTTTTTCAGTTTATACTATCATAGTCCTTGCATATATTGTTTTCTTGGTTCTACTTACTTCACTAAGAACCAGATCATAAATGTCTTTCTGTGCTTCTCCAAATTCTTCATATACTTCATTTCTTAAAGTATAGCAATGTTCCATCATTCATGAATCACAATTTGTCTTCTTTTTATAATTTCTATAGGATATCACCCTAAATGGAATTGCTGGATCAAAGGGCTTAATTACTTTTATAACCACTATTGTTCAATGCCTCATTGTGCTCCAAAATGTTTAGACCATGCTTTGCATGATTACACATGTATAACCTATAGCTGATTGCTTACCATCTCAGAGAGGGGGGAGGGCAGGGAGGGATAGAATTTGGAACTCAAAACTTTTTTTAAAAAGTTTAAAAATTGTTTTAACATGTAAGTGGGTAAAAATATATTTTTAAAAATAGCAAAAAAAAAATGTTTAGATCAGTCCCACCAACTGGTGGATCAGTGGATACAATGCTGGGCCAGGAATCAGGAAGACCTGAGTTCAGATCCACCCTTAGCCACATAACAAATGTGGTCCTGGGAAAATCATGTGACCTCTATTCACCTCAATTTTCTGAACTGTAAAATGAGGATAAAATGGTACATACCTCATAGTGTTGTTGTGAGGATCAAGTGAGATAATATTTGTAAAAAGTGCTTAGCACAGTGCCTGACATATAGTAAGTGCTATATAAAAGTTCATTCCCCTCCCTTCCTTTCCCTTCCTGTCCTACCCACCAAAAGTACATATGATACAAATTAGAATATGAAAGTGCATAAGTGTACAAAGTGCTCCAAGAGTTCAAAGGAGGGAAGAATCACTTAAGATAACAATTCTCCACTTAGTATCCTGAAGCAGTTACTAAGTTACTAAATCAGTTTTAATAACATTTTTTTTTTTTTGCTCTCAACCATGGCTACAAAAAGGGACTAGATTTAAAAAGCCACACACACAGAAATTTTGCATATTGAATCCTCAAGAGCTCCCAAGCATAGAGAGCTATCAAAATTGAATCTCATGAACTACAAATGGGAGACACACTGAGATATCCTCCCCAAGAATCTGCTAAAAAAATTCTGAAGACCCAAAAATCAGAACCAAAAAGAAAAGAGCAGACAGAAATAGGACTTAAGATGGTCAGGTGAATTACAAGCTGCATTAAAGAATAATAGTAACATAATAAGATTTTTTTTAAAATGTCTGATGGGAATCAAGGTATATTCCATAAAAGTTATGTTCCTATTTAGAGCAGAGACTAGAAGTGTGGGCTCTCTGGTTCAAGGAATATTTCCAATGCTGGGCCTTCATGGTAATAGAGATTGATCACTGTTGCTGCACAAAAAATTTCCAACATGGCATACCCTGCCTGCTGAGGATTTTGTCTCTTATTTGCTGAAAAAATAGAGATTTTCTATGTTAGCTTCTTCTTCCATTTTTTTCTTCACCTTATAACCCATCCCCTGGTATCTCTTCCTTTCCTCTAGTCTCCAATAATGAGATGGCCCTTCTCCTATTTCTCATTGATAACCCACTCTTCATATGCCTTTGGTCCAATTATATCTAGCAGCCCCCTTAATCATTCTTTCTTTGTCTTTGTCCTTGTCTGTCTCTGATGACTTGTCTCTGTCTCTCTTGCTCTCTTCTTCATTCATCTTCCGTCTCTCCCTTCCCTCCTCCCCAATTCCTTCCTATATTCAACTTGAGCTAGCCAAGGTCATGTTCTGCAGAAATCCTTTCTTTTGAATAGGCTGAAACTGATGGATAGATAAGATGAGTGAGGTGCTGAGCTGCAGTAACTCTAATGCTGATCTGGTGTCCACAGCAAGCCTGGCACCAATATGATGAACTCTCAAAATTGTAGGACCACTAGATTGCCTAAGAAGAGGTAAATTAATCCAAATTAGAAAAACAAAGCAGATAAAAATTTACGTGTCAATCAGTAACTGGATCAAGCTTCAGCTTGGGTGAAACAGGAAAACACAGTTATTCCCCCCCCCACACACACACAACAACAACAACAACAACAACAACAACAAAAAGCAACCTATCTCCCCCCCACCCCCATTCTTAAAAGAAAACAAAACCAAACCTTCACTAGATTCTACTATTCCTTCAAGGTATTAGTTCCCTTCCAACCTCCGCCCCCCCCCCCAACATTTCTTGTACTCTAAAAAGACTTTGTGAGAATTAAGACTTGGTCTTCAAGGAACTTACTGCTAGGAAGGAAGAAAAGGTTAATACGCATGAAGGAATCAAGAACAATATAAAACAGTATATAATTAAAGGTCAAATGAGTCAAACAGATAATCAGTGCTGTACAATTTCAGAGGAGGGAGACATTCATTACTCTGGGATGGGGTGGTCAGAAAAGGAAGTGGGATTTGATCCAGACCTTGAAAAATGTATGGCATTTCAACAGGAAGAGACGAGGGTGGGGGAGGGAATGCTAGAGTGGGAAATAGCATCAGCAAATATGCCAAAGTGGGAAAGGAGCAGATGTGTTCAGGGAACAGTGAGTAGCCCAGAATCATAGAATAACAATGCTGGAAAGGAAACTGCAATCCAGACCACATGGTCCAACTCCCTCTTTTATAAAGAAGGAAACAAAAGCTGAGAAACTTGAAGGGACTCGTATAGTTCACACAGCTGGAAGTCAGGCTTCTGATGAAGATATTCCAAATGCAAGGTCAGAGCCTTTCCCACTCCACTCTACTGCCTCTCCAGCTTGGCTCAAATTCTGATATCAGGAGAACTTTCTCCACTGATGAAGACTATTTCCCCCCACAATTTAGTGGATAGAATTAGAGAATCATCTCTGTTTGAGAGGTTGGTTGACTTTTCCATGGTTACAGAGCTAAGGTCAGAGGTAGATTTTAACCCAGATCTTCTTGACTCCAAGCCTGCTATTGTATCCATTATGCAATCATGACTTGGTTCTTTTTCTTGGCAGTGGAGGAATGGGGGAGGGAGCTAGGGAGAGGCATCCTAAGATACTCTGGGAATCAAAGGGTTTCTGGAAACGAGTCTGGGTATTGATCAAACGAGGTCATTTGATCTTTAAGTCTGGAAGATGTGTGTGTGTGTGATGATTTTAGCTATATTTTCTATTTCTACATACAGGGTTTCAGAAGTAGACAGCATAATATATTATCAGAAAGACTTTGGAGACATTGTAACTTGAGAACTGTTCAACCTATTCTCTTTGTTCTATGTCTGTATTTTTGTGCCTCTGTACTTTCCTATATCTCTTTTAAGCAAGAAAATAAAATCTACAATAAATGTATTCATATGATTGCAAATAGTCATGTGGTGATACACCTAAAATTCCAAAATTAATTCATTATCTAAAGTAAAATTATTTATGACTCCATCCACTTCTCCTTCTCTCTTTACACACACACACACACACACACACACACATAAATATATATATTCATCTGGACTGAACCAGCCTCTAACCTGTGGATGGCTGGAGCCGATCAGAGGAAGCTAGAGACAGGAGAGTCAGGAATCAAACGGAAGTTTAATTTCAAAGGGAAATGGCTTGCAAGCAAGGAGGCAGATTAGATTCATGTATCAGAGCACCAACACTAGTAGGGGTACCTGCTTTAGTGTGGCTGAACTTGATTTATATGCTTATGGCTAGACAAAGAGTCAAACAGTATAGTGTAGCAACAGTAGTGAGGCACAATAGCAATAGTGAGGCAAGGTTGTCTAGTGACAAAAAGTTCATTCATAGCAGGCCTTCATGTCTGGGCCTGTTGGTGCCTCTCTGAGCTTGGGGACCGTCAGTTCCAGAAGGTAAGTGTAAAAGACTGTTGTTATGCCAAGTTCAGGGCATAGCTTGTTTGCTGGGCCTTAGCTCTGGAAAACAGAATGTCTCCTAATATCTTGACATTTCTCCCTTTTGGCCAAAGAGAAGGTGTCTGAAAAAATTCCTACCCTTCTAGCGAATAAATGAAAGGAAGGTATAAGCCAAGATGTCATCAGAGGCCTGTTGGGCCAGGACAAGATGTTGAGTTGAATAGGTCTTGTCTAGCCAGTGTTTGCTTGTAAGCAGAAAAGAGAGGGAAGCTAAGAATATAGGGGGAGAAAATGCCAGCGCACACTTGATTCAGGGCCTTGGTGGCTGGGCATATAACAAAAGGGGAGAGGGAAAAAAACTAGGACAGTATACACAGCCCTTGTCTGGATTCTTGGGACAGCTATCTCATTCTAATATTGGCTGCTTCTGGGTCCATATTAGATGAATCTTGAGGTCCCTGGATGGTTCTGCCATCTACTCAGGAGCAGGGGTTTTCTTCAGATGATCCAGGGGTCCATACCCTGGATTGGCATACCAAGTTTGGCAACTGTGGGAGTAGTCAAAAGGACTTAGTAGGGGCCCTTAGCTTGAGATGTACAATTATGAGAAAACTCCTTGCAACAATCTTTAGATCTGAGTTTCTGGTCAGCATCCTAGGTTAAAGTTCTCTAAATAGCACATAGAGGTGGTCTGGTTTCCCAGCCATGCAGGGCTAGTTTAAAAAATGCAATAAAGTTTTCTCACAATTCCCATAATTGCATAATTACTTTAAGTCAGGTAACATTGATGTTGTGTTACAAATCAAACTATTTAGAGGACTAACAAAGGACTAGTTTTGAAAAGGGAGATTTATATGTCACCAAGGTAACCAATAAAACTTGAACATAAACCATGCAAAGCAATACAATAATTATCACCAATGCTAACTAATATCAAGTCTCCCTGTTTCCTAGTAAACCATTCTCTATATCCATTTAACCAGCACATTTTGAGTCCCAGATGTCTCATGTAGTTATCTGGTCCCTAGATATCTTTTATTGGACAATAGGCTTTATTCTCAGGACATCTCTAAAGGGGACTTTTGCTTCTCTGGTTCCAAATCTAGATATTCCTAGATAATTCTGACTTAATATAATTTAGTACAATCACTTAAATTTGGTTCTTCAATCTTGAAACTTCAGAGAATTTCAGTTTATATACCTTTTGCTATTTCTATGCTTACCTAAATCCTATACCTGACATAAGAATCTTTTAAAAATTTATGAGGGGGGCAGCTAGGTGGCGCAGTGTACAGAGCTCTGGCCTTGGAGTCAGGAGGACCTGAGTTCAAATCCGACCTCAGACACTTGACACTTACTAGCTGTGTGACCCTGGGCAAGTCACTTAACCCCAATTGCCTCACCAACAAAAAAAATTTATAAGTGTTCAACCATTAAATGAGCTCTTCCGCTTTTTAAAATTATCAGATACTTTAATAATGAGAAAATAATTTCACTTTACCATTATCCATATAATTTATGTATAAACTCTTAATCCAATTTTGAAAACTTGTGACTAAAACATACTCAAAGCCTGAATTTCCATGATAGATAAATTTGGAAGCCAATCATATAATCCTGTTGCTTTCTCAAATTTTTCCTATTCCATTTATTTAGAAAACTTTTATATTACCTCTTTGTCTTGTTACTATGTCTAATCATTTCCCCCTCAGGAGGATCATCTTTATGTTATAATTTATTAATAAATATTGATTACTTAATTAGTATTAATAAATAAATAAATTATAATTTAACCACAAATAAAGGTTAAACTTGTAAGAGGGCATTTCATACTTGCATCTTATTATACTAACTGAGAGATGTTGTGGTACCAATCTATTATTTAACAGATTTAATGCTGTACTTACAAAACTTCTTGATTATAGAAATTCAGTATAAAAGGAAAAGTAGGGATATAGTTATAACAATGTAATAGGAGGGAGAGTGGTTAGAGGGGAAACTCCTTTAGCTCTTTGATTCCAGGCATGAGTCATATCTGACAACCAATCCCAGGCATGAGTCATATCTGACAACCAATCATGTAGTCGCAGTGTACCAAAAGCAAGGCTCAGGATTAACCAGGTGTGGAAATTCCTTTTCATAAAGGGGATAGCACAATTAGGAAACAGAGTCAGGAGGATCCTAGATAGGCCATGCCAAGGTCATCCCCAAAACTTTTCCCAGGCACAGACACATACCTTTAGCAGTTCCCAGACAGCAGCACATGCCATTTTCTTCTATTGGCTTCATGATAAGTCAGACCACTATCCCTGTAATCAAAACTCAAAACAATAGTAAATTACAGTCCCAAGAATTTTTATCTTAAATAGCAAAATTTCAGTAACCATAACTTACAGCTTATATCTTTCCTGATGTTTTCCTAACAATTAACATTTCATTTATCCTTTACTTATAAATTAAAACTACCCATATTCTGGGGCTTTAGACATATATACCTGACAGTTGACTCATCATTAATATGTTGAAGCTACATCTTTAAATCACCTTATATACTTTCATAATAGCCAAGAATTTCAAATGAAAATTTGCTATTATATATTATTATCTGTTTTATAACAAAATATACCTCACTAAGTATATAAGTTTTCAAATACCTATTTTTATTACACCCTTTTAAAAGCCTAATTCATGTGTAACAGCACCCAGATTAAAAAGCTGTTTTGTCCAGCAGCATTTCTGTTACAATGGTCTCTCAAATTTCACAATATAAGAGAATTTAGAAATACAATAATAACATGAACAGTATCATGTATTTAAAACATGAAACAAAACTTCAGATGACATCAACTGCATTTCCAAATTATCACATATAAATATAATTGATCTTATTACCTTTGGCATTTTAAAACCACTTTAAAGGTATTAGGTATAGGACAATTACGTCCAATTAAAGAAATAATAACAATGTAGTACTTAGCATATGCCAGTCACTGTGTTAAGCACTTTACAATCATTTATATTATTGATCTCACAACAACCCTGAGAGGTGGATACCTTTATTATTTTTCTCTTTATAGATCAGGAAACTAAAACAAACAGAGATAAGATAACCTGCCTAAGATTACACAGCTAACAGATTTTTGCAACTGAAATGTAAGTCAAGTTTCCCTACATTTTTGCAGCATTTTTTAAACACTTATATTTGGGAATCTACTTTGAGATGAGAAGGGTTAACTGAGAAAGGGAGAGGGTCTCTGAACTGAGGGAGTCACAGGGGATCTCTGGTTTAAACAATCATTCAGAGAAGGGGAAAATGTCAAGGAAGGATTAAAAAGAGTAAAGGTGCTGTTAACCTATTTATTTTCTTTCTTCACTCTGGAATTATTGCCAAACTAGCTTCCTTCCTTCATTGCCCTAGAATAGATGTTCCCAACATGGATAATACCACCTACTTGTGGGCACTGAACTATTCAGGGGAGCAGTATAGCCTTGGGTGCAGTTGGGGGGCATTGAATAAAAATAAAGGGGCATTGGAAGCATAAGGAAAGAAGAGAAGAAAAGAAAAATTTGAAAAACCATTCATACATGTTTCATCTGTTGTATAACAGAGTTAAAGTCATAGTGATTACATTATTTTCCAAATAAATACACAAAATGCAAGCTATAACTAATGATTGGTCAAGTCTACTGATAGGTCTTAACAAGCAAGTGTTGGCAGGTGAGTCTGTTGTGCGTTGTTAGAAGTCCAGCATACATAAGCGGGAATGTGTGCATGTAATGACCTGTTTACAATATGATACTATATGGTTACATGATGCAATATTGTGTCACCAAAATTTCAATGCAGGAAAAAACTCACAAATTTACCGTAAGTTATTAAATTTAAGATGTGTCATTTAAAAATATTTTATTTTTTTTGAAATTATGTGAATTTTTAAAAAATTAAAGGGTTAAAGAAAGTAGATTTCCAGGGGGGTGCTGAGTAATTTTTTTTAAGGGGGCAGTAGGCCAAATAAGTCTGAGAACCTCTGCCCTAGAACAATGAACCTATTAATCTTGCCATTTACTTTTAAAACTTTAATAACATCAAATCCTAATTTTTCTTTAAAAACAATTCTACAGAGTGGTATCCCAAAGCTGATTAAAATATTTTATAAGGGAATGAGTTCCTGGAATTACCCCAAATCCCAGGAGTTCTCCTCTGCAATCTTAAAATGATTAATCTTCAAACCTTCAAAATATGCTATGATGTTTTTAGCAGTTCTACAAATTTTGATTATCTGACTTTTTTTCTTATTACCTAATCTCCTGCAGAAAGCCTAAAGTGGGAGTTAGTCCCACTTACTAGGACAATTGCTTCAAGTATGAAAGTTCATTAATCTTTCCCAGTGTCCTAAACTCTTTGGCTACAGCCCTTAGAAGTTTTTCTGGCTGGCTGTATTTTAAATTTTTCAAGGTAACAAAATCTACACAGACATTTTATATGGCACAGAGGAGTCACAGGGGATCTCTGGTTTAAACATTTTACATTTTACAAGGACACAAACACAGACAAAATGACAAGACAGATACAGAGAGAACAAAGCACACAGTCATAGTGCATACAGAGGCACACAGTTATAGAGGTATGGCAATTTCAACTTTACAGAAGCGTGTAGTTTAAAAAACAACAGAGTCACTCAGAGGGACAAGAAGTACATAGTTAAAAGAGGCTTGCAGTTAAAAAAAGTAGCAGAGGCACACAGAGATGCCAATTAATAGGTGTGCATTTTAAGAAACGATATCCTTACCAGAGTGGTCTGAGACAAATCAGGTCACCAAAAGGGCCCTGGAGTTTTCCTCACAAAGAATAATGAGTTCAACCAAGACGGGAGCTCTCGATTGGAGCATGGAGAAGGGAACAGGATTCACCAGATGAGGTGGGGTTGGATTCCAGAGAAATAAAATCTCCAGCGGTGCCTACTCCATTTCCACTACTACCAGAGTTCAATGGCCTGGTTCTGTGTCTCATCCCACCTCTGACACCAATTAAATGTCAATCAAATGGAACTGGCCTCTAACCTGTGGGTAGCTGAAGCCAAACAGAGCAGCCTGAACAGGAGAGTCAGGAATCAAACAGAAGTTTAATTTCAAAGTGAGGAAAATGGCTTACCAGCAAGGAAAGAGATTAGATACCTGTGCTGCAGCCCCACGCCTAATGGGGGTACCCACTTTAGTGTGGCTGAACCTTGATTTATGTTTGTGGCTAGACAGAGTCAAACAGTATGGTGCAGCAACAATAGGAGGCACAACAGCAACAGTGAGATATAATAGCAATGATGAGGCAAGTTTGTCTAGAGACAAAGAGTCTGTTCATAGCAGGGCTTCATGTCTGGGCCTGTTGGTGTTTCTTCGAGCTCAGGGTTCATCAGTTCCAGAAGGTGAATGTAAAGGATTGTTGTTATGCCAAGCTCGGGGCATAGCTTGTTTGCTGGGCCTTAGTTCTGGAAAACAGGGTGTCTCCTAATATCTTGACAGCACACACACACACACACACCTTTTCCTTCCTTTTCTCTATTACTCTCTTTATTTCTTTTCTAAAATTCCATCTTTCTCAATTCTTCCCTCAGCCTTTCTTTCTCCTTTCCCCAGCTCTTCTTCTCCCATTCTTTTGCCTTGACTTAGCAATACTTTGCTCTTAGATTCACATATGGATCTAAGGACTGAAGATGTTTCTGACCCTTGGTTTTATTTTCAGAAAATAACTTCTTAAGAATTGGTGAAAGTACATCTTCAGAGAAGTGTGTGGTTGAAAAAGGAAGTGTGCCAGTCACCAAGTCAGTTCTATCTCTGATGAACTGATTGAAGTGTCCACTGGTCCCCACATATCATGGACACTGTCAGCATTTCAGGGGAAAAGGTGCTGAGTGAGAAATAACAGATGGGCAGTTTAAGGACCACACAGAAATCCACCAAATATTAAACGGTCCTAAGAAAGGTCTCCACAAATTGGGTAGATCCTGTTAATTTATGGAAAGACATGGACCAGGATTACACAGGATGAGAAAGCAAAGAGGGATAGAAATCTGCAACAATGAAGGTAATATCCATGTGGCTGAGATCTTGGATAAAGTACTAAAGTTTCAAAATATATCTTCAAAATTATCTCTTCATTAAAATTGTATTTCTAGGAAATTGGATTTTTCTTCCTTTGTGAGGTGTTTTTTGATGGTGGTCTTACAACTTCATGTTCAAAGGATTGTGTTTTTGTTTTGTTTTGTTTTTAATTTAGGATAGTAGGAGTGAGGCAATAAATGCTTGCCAAGTGAAACAAGTTAATTTAATTTAAAAAGTGTGTATATCACTCTGCATCTTGATTAGCATTCTTTATCATCAGTCCTCAGGAATTATGGTTGGTCACTGCACTGATGAACATTTTTCAAGTCTTTCCAAATTGTTTATCATTCCAGTATGGTTGTTATTGTATAAATTGTTCTCTTGGTTCTGCACACTTTACTCTGTATCTGTTCATATATGTTTTCTCAGTTTTCTCTGAAACCATTCTTTTTTATTATTTCTTATGGCACAACAATATTCCCTTACATTCACATAAAATAATTTGTTTATCCACTCCTCAAATGATGACTGCCCTCCTACTTTTTAGTTCTTTGCCTCTACAAAAAGAGACATTATAAATATTTTTGTACATATTGGTCCTTTTCTTCTTTCTTTGATCTCTCTAATGTATAGATCGTATCACTGGATCAAAGGGTAGGTGCAGTTCAGTGGCTTTTTGGCCCTAGCTCCAAACTACTTTGCAGAATGGTTGGAACAATTCATAGCTCCACCAATAGTGCATCAATGTGTCTCTCTTCCTGCAGCCCTCCAACAATTGTCATTCTTCTTTTTTTGTCATATTTGCCAGGCTGAAGAGTATGAGGCAGAATCTCAGAGTTGTTTTAATGCACATATTTCTAATATTAGTTATTTGGAGCATTTTTTATGCTGATAGATCTATTTCTTCCAAAGGTTATATATACCCTTACCTAAACCTCTTCAGGGCTTAGACTAGCAGTAGGTCAAGTTCCACAGAAGAACCTTGTTGCAGAAATCAGAAATGAAGTAAACAACACCCTATGTACTTGTCAGAAGTCAAACTCACTACAAAATCAAAACAGCAAAAAAAATGTCAAGGACAAAGAGAAAAATATGGCAAAAAGGCATAGATAAATGCAACAAAAATCACTATGTAACACAACAGGGAGACTTTTTCATCAGTTCCTACCCCTGTTGGAAGGCATTAAAGAAATGCTTATAGACACATTCCAGTGTCAGCAACACCTCTGATGTTGGTGATCTAATTTACCAGCTGGCTCCTTGCCAGCTAGATCTAATAATCATAGCTAGATGCAATAGTCATGGCGTAGAAGTATGGTTTGTCAACATTAAGCTAGAGCAAGGTCATGGAACTCAAGAAATTCTCCCCCTTTTCCCCTCCCCCAACCCAGGTTTTAGGATCCTGTTCTTTATTATTATTCTGTTGCAGTCAGCTTAGTAGTCAACCAACTAATCAACAAGTATTTATTAAGTGACTACTATGTACCAGGCACTGTGTTTGGCATTGTGGATATAAGTACAAAGAATGAAACAATTCCTACTCACAAGGAACTTACATTCTAATGGGGAGGAAGGGAGATAACAAGTACATATAAAATTATGTATTTGTTGTTCAGTAGTTTTGAGTCATGTCCCATTCTTTGTGACCATTTGGGGTTTCCTTGGCCAGGATACTGGAGTGATTTGCCATTTCTTTCTCCAGCTCATTTTACAGATAAGGAAACTGAAGCAAATAGGGTTAAGTGACTTGGCCAGGGTCACATAGCTAGTGTCAAAGGCCAGATTTTAAATCAGGAAGATGAATCTTCCTGACTTCAGGCCTGACACTCTATTCACTGCATCATCTAGCTGCCCTTATAATTATACATGCAGCATAAATATAAAAGTAACAAATACAAGCACATACAAAGTACCTAAATACAAAGCAGCTTGAGAGAGAGGACACTAGGAATTGGTGGAATGAGGAAAGACTTTATCTAGACGACAATACTTGAACTACCTCCTCAAGGAAGAGAGGGACTTATTAGGCAGAGGTGAGGTAAAAACGGAGTGAATTCAGGACAGTAAAAGCAGAAGCCCAGAGACGGAAAGTGCAGGGCAGAGTGTGAGGAACATAAGGCCAATTCTCAGACTGCAATGAGGCTGAAAAGATATGGTAAGGATTAGCAAATTTGGGGTTCTGCTAGTTAATTTTGTCCTAGGAGCCATGTCCTAGCTATATGGGAGAAATTCTACCAGTCTTTCTGTGGATAGTAGAAAAGATCCAAAGAACTATGTTAGTTTGGTCAGATTGCTTGGGAGGGTAACCACTGACAGAAACTGGTTCGAGACTGAGCTAAGTAAGGTCATATCTGAACATCTCTAAATTTCCCCTTATCTTCACTCTCAAACACCTAGGAAAGAAGACAGTTACCCTCAAAGAGAAAGTATCATATGCGTGTTTAAGTACCCAATTCCTAGTACAGTGTCCTATACATAGAAGGTGCCTCCAAAATGCTTATTGATTAAGTATATATATAAAGTTATGGTCAAGTTCTGCTGCTTATACCATTTAATGAGAAATAGTGCTGGGCAAGAGGAAATTTTTTTTAAAGTTAGGGATTCTATAAACATCCTAGAAATTGTGTAGAGACACTTAGCACCAAAACAAACAGAAAAGATCAATTTATACTAAATCCATTGTTGTAGTCATTGACATATTTGTACTGCCACTTATAAATGTTCAGTAAATCTACATTTTTTTTGCAGCTTATGGGTATGGTAATCCCACTGTTGCCTTTAGTGTCTAGAAGAACCACTTTATTTTTTTGGAATTTTCAAGGGGTTTCACTGTTGCTTTTGTTTTGAGAAGAATCATTTTTTCTTTCAAAATTAAAAGGAAATTGATACTAAGTAGCCCCCACCCCAAATATTTAGAACAATTTGAAGGAAACTTATAGGATATAAATGATTTAAAATAACATTCTATTTTTTCACAATTATGTGTAAAAACAATTTTTAACACTCGTTTTTTAAAATTTTGAGTTCCAAATTCTCTCCCTCACCCCTTACATTTCCCCCTACCTGAGAAAGTAAGCAATTTGATATAGGTTATACATATGCAATTATACAAAACATATTTCCATGATGCAAATAAATTTTAAAGTATCTTTAAAACAATATTTTTACAACTTTGTATGCTTAAAAGCATAAAAATAAAATAACTAAAAAAAAGCTACCTTTTTTTCTTTCCTATTAAAGAGAATATTAATATAGAAAAAGGATGATGGAATGACAGAGCCCATTATCAATTTTTTAATGGTTGATTTGTTAGTGGTTTCAGAGAGACAAATAACACAACTTTTAAAATCCAAATAGGCCTCACCCATTGGATGTGCAACATTATTTTTGAAATCATTATAACATACCCTCCCTAGGACTTGTCACAAAGGAGGGGAGTCTTTGGTTTGATTTAACCAGGAAGAGATAAAAAGAGTTATCAGTAATAGCAAAAACAGAGGAGACCTTTCGTACTGATTGCTTGGAGCATTGTGCTCTCCAATCTAGAAGAAAAGGCTTTTTAATTATAGTTGGGTATTATTAGGTGACTGTAGCTTTTTTCATGGGGTGTCAGAGTGACAGCTGGAAAAGTCTTTTATTAGTTTATAAGGATAGCAGGTATGATATCAGAGCAACCTGTAGGTTGAACCAATAGGTCTTAACCCAAGGCCTTAACACAACTGGAGAAGCTGCTTCTCACTTCAGATTCCTTATTCATTAATTTTTCCTCTGCTTCAGATTGCAAGTCCTTCAAATAGACTTTGGAAACTTGGGAGTGGGGAGAAGGGGGAGGTGGAAGAAGGTTCAACTAAGGTCAACCCAGTGTGTTTGGAATACCTCTGCACTACAAATTTCAAGAAGAACTCTATTTCCTTCCATGGATGGTGCTGAATCAGCACTTTCCAGGCAACCCGGACATGGGCTATTTTGATCTGAGTGACGCACAGTAACATAAGGCTGCCTAGCAACACAAGGTCTTGGGGACTAAGATTTTGAAAGTATCTGGTTATCACTGTTTGTTTGAATTTCTCCTGATTAATTATTTATTCCCTTCAAATTACTTCAAAACTTAGTAGCTATTACATTTTCACACTGAAAAAAAAAAAAAACCAAAAAACCAGACTATCAATGGAAGTGTACAGTTGGACTGCCCTACAGAGGGAAGGTACTATGACCCAGAAGCTCTCACATAGTTGAGGCTTATTCCACCTTGGGGATTTTGCCTGCAGGGTTTGCAGGGGTGGGGAACCTGCAGCCTAGAGGCGAATTGAGGAAATCAGCCAAAGGGCTACATCTAGAGGGCCGTATATGGCCTTGAGGCCACAAGTTCCCCTCCCCTGGTAGGGCCAGCTCTTAAATACAGCTATATATCTTTGAGATATCTGTCATTCTTCCCAGGGTCTTCCTGTCTTTTAACCCCAATATCATTTCTATAGGAAGCTAAGATGCATATGGTGCATCTTAGGCCATGGGAGGAGGGGTAAATCTTACTCAGGATGCTTCAGAGAAGCAATATGCAGACAAATCTGGAGAGAGCTCAATTTTATCTCTGGGGCCTTCCCTTGGTGACATCAGCTCTTCCAATTTCCTTTCTGGGTGCTTTCACAGTCCTAGACAAACACAACCAGTGGCAATCCTCAAATGCTTCTCTCTCAAGGGAAACACGTGAACCAACCAAACCCCCCACAAAACATGGTGAACACTCACTTGAGGGTTAGAAAACAAGACTGTTCAAAATATCATAGCAGCATTGATTCATGAAATGGAACTATTTTGCCCCATCTTTCTTTTTTTTTCTTTTTTAAAGTTTTTTTTTGAACATTTATAATTTATTTATTTGTTTTTAATTTTCAACATTCACCTCTATAAGATTTTGAGTTCTAAATTTTCTCCTCCTCCCTCTGCTCCCCCCTCCCTAAGACAGAGTACAATCTGATATAGGCTATACATATACAATCATATTAAACATATTTCCACATTAGTCATGTTGTAAAGAAGAGTTAGAACCAAAGGGAAAACCCATGAGAAAGAAAAAATGAGAGAAAGGGAGAGAGGGAGAGAGAGACAGAGAGAGAGAGAGAGAGAGAGAGAGAGAGAGAGAGAGAGAGAATGGTATGCTTCGATCTGCATTCAGACTCCACAGTTCTTTGGATGTGGATAGCATTTTCCATCATGAGTCTTTTGGAATTGTCTGAGATCCTTGTATTGCTGAGAAGAGCTAAGTCTATCAAAGTTGGTCATTGCACAATGTTGCTGTTATTGTATATAATGTTCTCCTTGCTCTGCTCACTTCACTCAGCATCAGTTCATGTAAGTCTTTCCAGATTTTTCTGAAATCCACCTGCTCATCATTTCTTATGGAACAATAGTATTCCATTACATTCATATACCACAACTTGTTCAGTCATTCCCCAATTGAGGGGCATCCCCTCAATTTCCAATTCTTGGCCACCACAAAAAGAGCCGCTATCAATATTTTTGTACATGTGCTGCCCCATCTTCCTTGAGTTCAACACATTCAGATCTTTCTCTTACTCCACTTATTGCTGGAGTGACAATGGATCACTTTCTCATTTATTTATTTGTTTTCTTATTCATTCATTCATTTGTTTGGGTTTTTTTGTTTGATTGTTTAATTACCAAGCATTTATTTTCTCTGCCTTCCACATCCCCTCTCCACTTGGTGGGGAGGACCCTGGTAACAAACAAAAAAATTAGCAGCAACCTTCAAGTGACCAACTCTCAAGTTCCATTGTGCCCCTACCCCTAACTCTGGCAGCCCTCATAACTCCATTTATTCTAGGTGATTTATTTGAAAAGACAAATGGACCAAAGCCTCTGTGTCAAAATGTTATATATGTCTGAATTCCAGGGCCATGAATGGCTAGTTATTCTCTTCTTGTTCTTTGTGAGTTCATAAATTTTTAAAAATCAAAACAAGCACTGAAAATGCTTGTAATTTTCCAATTGAATTGTTAAATGGCAAGACAAAAGGAAAGCATTTGTCAGAATCTCAAAATTGTTGCATGCCCTGATGGTACAGGAGACAGCAAACAAGTTGGCTTTGAAATTTATCATATTGTCCTGAGTAATCAGCACCTGCCACTCACTTCATGGAACCTCAATTTTAAAAAGTATTTTAGAGGCACATATTCTAATGTATGGGATACAAGGTAATGAATGCCAAACGAATAGGTATTTTTCACTCTCCATCCCCTTTCATCTAGATCCAGGGCCAGCTTTGCACCTAGGCAGAACAGAAGCTACCCATATGATATGATTAAAGAGAAGTGGGAAACTACTTTTCCATGCTTAAAAATTATTTTTCCCACTGGCTTGGTTATGAGACCTTCAATTCCCATGTTCCTTGCTCTTTTGGCTAAAATTGTTGAAGGTCCCAGTTCACATGAAATGTTATTATGAAAGGACAATGTGTTAAGCTCTTATAAACTATTCACATAGAAGCCCAATTTAGTTTATCAGATTAACCTTATCAAAGAGCACACAATTTTATTTCTCTCCTCGTGACCTCCTTCCTTTCCTGTTTGCTTGTCTCATCTTCCTATTTCCCTTTGTATAATTTGCTTACCTCTGACCATATTACTTTCATGCCTCTTATGAATATCTCCTATGACTCCAGTGGCACCTATCCTCTCAGTTCACTGGATTTATATATATAGCCAGTTTACTAAATGGGGGTGTGTGTGTGTGTGTGTGTGTAGAAAGATAAAGACAGAGCAGACAGACACAGTCACAGAGAGTGGGAGAGGAGAGGGAGGGGAGACAGAAGGAGAGGAAGAGGAGAGACAGACAGACAGAGAGACAAAGACAGAGACAGAGAGTCAGCTATCATTAAGTTGCAGGGCTGAGACCTAAACTTGTCTTGTGACTTCTGATCCAACATCTTAACACTAGTTGCTATTGCCAAATACTTGAAATCTGTGTGTAATGGGGAACTTGCCAATGAGATGCCAGTCCTGGGAGCAGGTGCACAAGCGGGGATTTGGTGCTCCTGCTTCTGGGAGTTCCATATAACATATAATGGAAATGTCTTGCCCTCAATTTCAGAACATGTGCAGTTATTCTATGGTTATTTCCAGTTCCTGAGCCAGACTTGAGTCTGGTACAAAAGGCGCTAACTTACAAAATTACTCTTTCCTGGTGGTGATTGAGGCAATCAATTCTGAAAGCCTCCAGTTGGGGAAAGAGATGGAAGGAGAGGCAGCAGTGGGACCGCCTGCTCATACTGACTTGTGACCATGGATGTGGCACCTCTATTATTCTGCTTTTTCCCCAAGGCGTTCTGCCTTGTCCTTTTCTACTGTTAGGTGAAGGAGTCTTTGAGATGGAATGATCTAGATAATGGCTTCTTAAGCTTTTTCCATTTGTGACCCCTTTTCACCCAAGAAATTTTTACTCTACCCCAGGTACATAGATATATAAAATAGGCATACAAATCAAACATTTACTGATAATAAATCATAAAGAAATTCATTTAAAAACAATTCTTTGGTATACATTTAATTTTACCATTTATTAAAAACCAAAGCAAATTTGCACACTAATGAGATGGATATGCTTATTTATTTTTACATAAATAATTAAATCTTGGTGGCATATTTGAAGATGCAGGACATAGAGCATGTTCAATGTTTTTCAGAGTTGATTGATATTTTGATTTTATAATCATCAATGCTGAGAATGCCACTTTGCATAAATACATAGTACAAAAAGGCAGAAGTATATTTAGGGCCATTTCAGAGATTATTCAGAAATTGTTGGAAATTCTGTCTTAATCCCAAGCCAAAATTCATTTAACAATTTTGCATGTACAGTAAAACACTGCAATTCATAACATACAGTAGTCTCAAATCTGAATGAAGGTATTCTCGGCATCATTTATTGGCATTACATTGAATGGAGTGACAGCATGCAAAGTACAAAGTGTGCATGTTGTGTGTTCAGAACCAAGGCTGCAATGAAGTTGTACAATGCAACACGGGCCACCGCTGCCAGAAACACCTTGGATTCATTACTCATTTGATCTTGAATTAATTTTTGGTCATTGTGTGTTCAAAAACCTTTTACTGTTGCCAAATTTTTCGCTACCCCCACATTCAGTTATGCAACCCCATAGTGACCCACAGTTTAAGAAGTACTGGTCTAGACTGTAACCTTCTGAGCTTTGAAAAAGCTCAGAAATGCCGTGTCCTGTTGCAGCAAAAAAAAAATGACTTCATCTATCAACTATGATGATTTTGGAAATGAGTTTTGGGAGACAAATGCTTTGTGGCAATCATTTTAAGTGTGATTCCGTTGTCCCCAGGGCCCTAAAGGGCGGGAATGTGTCCCTGGTTCAGGGCAGACATGTTGGTACTTACCTTCATACTATACCTTCTCAGTAAACGTTGTTTGTCCTTCATTCTAGAAGAGGATCATGATATCAGGTGATGCCTGGAAGGTGATACCATGATATGCAAGTGAATTGGATTTAAGTGAGGCAGGGCTGTACAAAGTCATCAGCCTCACTTTGTCCTCTGGAGCCATCTGGGTCTAGTAGCAAGATATAGATCATGATGACTGGAGATGGGCCAGGATGCAGTGGGGGACCTTGGCTTTTTCAAGCTAAGGTCTTCAACAGGTCTCAGTATGACTGATGCAATGCCCATTCAAGGATTAAGACTTAACCACATTCTCAGTAAATACCCTTTTTGTAAAAGAGGAGAAAGTCTTGCAGGGTTTTCAGGAATCCACCAAATTAGAGAAGTCCATGAGTGGGGCTTTTTATGCTCTTTGGGTGAGCAAAAAGTTGCACCAAGGAAGACAGAGAACAATTAAGTCCCAGAGATAGCTTTGTTACATTTTAAGGAAAACCAATTCATATCGAGGAGAAATGCTTTGTAGTGGTTTCATGTGTATATTTTATCATCCCAAGTAGACTGAAACATCCTTTAGGGCATCATAGTTGATAGATGAAATCAATTCTTTGCTGCAACAGGACACAGCACCTTGGAATCAATCTACTGTCGGTCTAGGTCTCAGGACCTTGCTTAGCACCTCACCTAGCTTGGCTGTCAGCAAACTCTAGTATGGAGACCAATTACTAGACCCTCATTTTCCCTATTTTTCAAAGCTCAGAAGGTCATAGTCTAGACCAGCATTTCTTAAACTGTGGGTTGCTATGGGGTTGCATGACTGAATGTGGGGAGTCTTGAAAAATTTGACAACAGTAAAAGGATTTATCCTGATTCATTTTTGCTTTTCTCATGAATTCCTGAAAGTGTATTTTTAAAATGCTTTCTACAAAGTAGTATCTAAGTAAATTGAATTGAATTGAATTTGAATTGAACTGAAATCTCTCTAACTGTTTCAAGGATGCTTGTAATTTGAGTCATTACCCAGAAATCCAAAATCTTAGCCTAATATCAACATTCAGGGCCCTTCTTGAATGAAGTATACTACAGCTTATACACACTCCATGAAACTTGGGCCATGGGTCCCAAAATTCTTTCTCCCTGTAGGTCAGGGATAGGGTGGAGAGAAAGGAAGAAGGAATATTTTCCCCAAATGTATACTTTCTCTATCTTTTTTTTTATGTTGTCTTTATGTCTCTAGCACTTAAATAGTCCTTCTCACACAGTAGGTGCTTAATAAATATTTGTTGAGTTCAATTTGAAGTGCTTTCTACACTTGTCCTCTTGCATCACATGGACATTTCTAGCTGGAAACTATCTCTGTCTTCAGTCCAGATTCTGAAACACCCAGGAACTTTGGAATCCCTTCCCTCATTCCTCTAGTTATCTTAAGCTTTGGTGAAATAAAAGGCAGTTCTTCCTTTCTTCCCTTCCCACACCCCAAGATAGGATGGAGAGTCCTAATTTGATTCAATCCATCTTTAACTATATGATCCAGTATAACTCAATATAATTCCAATACAGAATTATACACAAAAATTATTAACCAGTATGCACCCTTTGTGATCCAGCTATACCACTGCCAGGACAACATAAGACAAAAAAAAAGGAAAAGATTCTATGTATGCAAAAATATTTATAGCAACTCTTTCTATAGTGTCAAAAAATGGAAACTAAAGGGATACCCATCAATTGATGAATGGCTGAATAAACTGTGGTATATGAATGTAATGGAGTACTATTGTTCTGTAAGAAAAAAGGAAATAGAGGATTTTGAAGAGGTATGGGAAGACTTGTATGAATCAATGCGGAGTGAAGTGATAAGAACAAGAAGAACAATTCATCTTTAACAAAACTGTAGAGAAAAATTTGAAAGCTGAAAGAATTATGAAAAATATAATGACCATCCATGATTCCAAAGGATCAGTAATGAAACATAATCTACCTTCTCACACAGAGGTGATATATTTCAGGGTGCAGAGTAAAACATATTCTTGGAACACAGTCAATGAAGGAATTTTTTTGCTTGACTAAGCATATTTATTAGAAAGAATTATTTTTCTTTCTTTTTTTTCAATGGAGTGAGGATGGTAGTGGGAGGGAGAGAAAATAGATTTTTGTTAATTAAAAAAATATATTTAAGATAAAAAGGAATTGAGCTAGCTTAATAGTTGTCCCAGCTTCTGAATGTCAAAGACTACCAATGGTATCAAGTACATGTGAATTAAGGGCTTAGACAATGATGCTTTATATCCTTTCCCTGCACTTGTGTGACAACCAATATCACATCTACAGTACAGCAACGTCTTAAGACATATTATAATTCCCAGAGTGTGGATGAAAGATGTTACATGGCCATTCCATGCACTGTGGTGTATGTTTTGGGGGCTCCTTGTGATGTTGTGAGGCAGAGAGCTAAAAAATTGGATTTAATCAGCTGAGAGATTTAGTAATAGTCCAGAAATGCACTGCCTTGATTTTTTCTATTACAAAATGAAATTTATGCAGTACATTAAAAAACCCACTAGACCCAAATATGTATTACTTATATATGCAAAAAGCCTGTCTTGAAGCTCTGAGGGTTCCACAAATAAGTCCAACACATCTGCCTTAGATCAGCTGTGTAATATCTGGTATGGATGACCATGTGTCTGAGATGGAGTCAGCCCGTGATAGATCTATTAACTTTTTAATAACATAGAGGATTTTCTTTCCCTACAGGTTTTGCTAATATAAAGTAATATCTGCCCTGAGACTGTTTTCACTATTCATTTCTCCAGCTCTAGATCTATGATTCTATGACCCCTCTCTATAGCTAATCTATCACTGAAGAGAAAAAAAAAACTTTTATTTTTAGATTGAAAAGAGCCAAGTCATACAGCATATGATTCAATTTTTAAATACTGCCAATGGTTAATTGTTTTCTGATTATATATGCATACATATGTGTGTATCACATATTTGTGTGTGTATATGTGTATGTGTTTGTGTGTGTGTGTGTGTGTGTATACAGAGAGAGAAAGAGAAACTATTGACCATTTCCTTATTCTTTCTCAAAACTGACTCCTGCCCTTGGCATCCTGCATCACTACATAAAGTATTCTAGTTCTCTTCCCACATCCCTAGTCATTCATAGGATTGATTTACAGTTAAAAAGGACTTCAGAAGTCCCATTAGTTCTATCATTTTACAAATAAGGAAACTCTGATTCAACGTGGTGAGGTAACTTGCCCAGAGTCACACTAGCATTAAGCAACAGAGCTGGGATCTTCTAATTCCAAATGTTTTTCTCTTTCTGCTATACCACACTGCCTCACCATTCCTTCTGTGTCTCTCCTGACTCCTCCTAACCCCTAATTGTGAGTTTAACCAAAGTCCAAGCCTTAACTCTCTGTTCTTCTCCTTCTACCTTCTTTTACTAAAAACTTGGCCACTTCCATGTTTCCAACTATCTCCTCTAGGTAGATAGAGTTTACTGGACTGATTGATCCAGGGAATGCTATAGACAGTGTGTCCAGACTTAAGAAATCAATTCATATTACTCTTGTGAAAAAAAGGGGGGAAATGCTAGCTGGATAATAGCATAGAATTAGTTAGGTTCATAGAATAATAACACTTTAGAGCTAGAAGAGACTTTAGATAAGCTAGTTGAATGCCCATACCCAAAAAGCATTCATTAATGGATTACTGTCAACCTGGGAAGGCATAATAGGCTGCAGCATTTTATTACTGACTCGGATGAAAATATAGATAACATACCGATCAAATTTGCAGGTGACACAACCCTGTAATATGTTAAATAACAGAATTGACATTCAAAAAATCTTGATAGACTGAAATGTTGAATCAAAACTAACAAAATCCTTTTTAATTGAGATACTTCAGTCTCAAGAAGTAATTGAACAAGTAAATACAGGATTGGGGGGGAGGGTGTCTCTCTGGCTTTATAGTAAAGTATTAAAAATTACTTCAGAAGTAAGCTCAGAAGGAATCATTAATGTCACACAGATGCTAAAATAATCTCAGATTTCATAAATCACAGTATAATGTCCAGAATGAAGAAGCTAATCTTCATTTCCCACCTGGCTGCTCTCTTGGACTTCTAGATCTCCAGAAATGCATCATTCTGCCAAATGACATTTGAAACTCTTCTCCCTCAGCTCCTTCTGCTCCTGGGACCCCTCCTTCCCTCTTACTGGAGAGGATAGAATGAGTACTTTGAGGAGCTCCATCCAGATCCTCCACCATTGAGGTCCTTCACCTCATCATTTTCCAGTCCAGCTGGAGGGCTCTATCATCCACTTCTACTGGGTATCCTGCCTTCTCACCCTTCCTTTTAATGTCTTTTTATGTGTCTTACCCACTTTGGATTATAAGTTCCTTTAGTGCAGGGATTGTCTTGTGCCTTTTCTTTGTATCCCCAGTGCTTAGCACAGTGCCTGGCACATAGTAGGCACTTAATAAATGTTTCCTGACTCTGACTCTAACCTTCCTACTTCACTTTGGGTAACCAGATTGGTGAGTGGCCTGAAAACTAGGCTACATGAGTCATATTTGAAAGAACTAGATATATTTAGTTCAAAGGTATGAAGCCTTATAGTGCCATAGTGTACGCTGAGGGTGAATAAGTGAGACTAGTTGAGTTAGAGGTCATACAGAAATTTAAGTAGACTGACCAGTATTGCAGAGAGAGCCCTGAATTTGGAGGCAGAGGATCTGGGTTCCAATCCAACTCTGCTACTTTTTAACCTGGGTGACCTTGGGTAAGTTACTGAACTTTCCTGAGTTTCCATTTCATTAACTGTAAAACAAGGGTGGGGTGTGGAGTAAATGATTAATAAGGCCCTTTCTAGCTCTGAATACTATGAACTCTTTTTGTCCCTGGAATTCTATCTTCCTCCTTTAGAAATGGCATGTCTCCAATTTGTCAAAAAGCCAGGCTGGAGTAGGCACTCAAGATGGTCTGGACCAATTCAGCCTGCTGAGCAGGGTGCCAGGATGAGATGATCCTCTCATTGAGATAAAACACCAGTCTACAATCAAGAAAGTCTTAGAAAATGTAGTTCATTAACCTCTAAAAGACCATGGGACATTTCAGAAGCCAAATAGCATAACTAATTTCACTACATAATCATCATAAATTGTATGCCAATTTTTTTTTTCAAAAAAGCAGGGTGCAACCCTTATGTGAAGGTTTTTTAAAAAATTTGTGCCAGTATTACTTAAAAATCATTTATTACTAAACTGTCTTTGGTGCAAGATTAGGATGCACAGAATACTCATGAATATATGTTAAAATTAGGAATCTGCAAGTCTTACCATATTATGTGACTTACTCATGGCAGCTTCGCCTACCCACTCACTCCCCTTGTGCCTACATCCCTTCATTGGGTTGAGTGACAATACAGTTAGTACTGCAGCACTCTAAACAAAATTGCAAGTCTGCTTATGGAAATACCAGCTTTTGGAAATATATTGACATTGCACATGCTCTTGAGAATTCTGGGCTCGGTGACTTGCGGTGCTTGAGAGATAAATGCCTATCTATATGCCTCTGATGAATATATTACTACTCTGTTTACCTTTTGAGTTGCCTGATGAACAGAATTACACCATGCCAAGATTACATGATGAAATTTTGGAGGAGAAACACTCACAGACACACACACACACATACAAACTACTCCAGGGTGCAATGATTATGCATTGAAATATGGTAACCCAATATTTTTATTAGCAGAGAGTTAGACCTGAAAAAGATCTCAGAAGTCATTTAGTCCAACCCCCTCATTTTACAGAGAAGGAAAGTAAGGCCCAAAGAGGTGGGAAAAAATTGTCAAAAGTTGCCCAGGTATCAAGTAGCAGAGCTGAGTTTCAAATCTGTATCCTCTGACTTCAAATCCAGGACTTCTTTCATTGTACCAGGCTGCCTTCCATTGTCTATCCATATAGGCCAGGCCAGGATTGGAAGGTTGTTTTTCATGATCCATCTCCCAGTGTTTTTCTTGATTGTTGTCTAAGGTGTTAGCCGATAAAACACTATATGATGATTCCAAATATTAACTCCCTCAGCATTATTTTCATCATAATATGAGCTTTGTTCTTAGTTAGTCTCTCAATATGTCTATTTGAACTGAATTGAATCTAATTGAATTCAATCCAATCAAATATAGCAAGGGGGTTGACATTCATTTAAAAAAAAAAAAGCTTCTTTGACTTCATTGACTGTAACACACGGTATGTTCACCATGCCATTTTCTCCATCTACTAAGTGAATTCAAATCAAAGGCTTTCCTTTATTTTCTTGATTTCCTGTATTTCCTTTATCATGAGAAATCTCAAAAAAACTAGAAACAAATTTATTTTTAAATTAGTATTTGGAAATTTTAAGATACCTCAAAATATCTCCAATAAAAATAATTTTAAAATCTAGTTGTTATCCTTAAATCAGTAAGATCATAGAATTCAATTTAATTTGTATCAATTTAATAAATATTTATTAAAATATGTTTTTATGTTATGTTATGTACAAGGTACTGTGCTACATACTGGGACTGCAAAGACAAAGGAAATAATCCTTGTCCTTAATGGAATTATATAACAGTGATAAGGGATACAATGTGCACAAAAGTAAATACATACAAAGTATATACAAGAAGATACAAAGATGTGGAAGGGAGTGCATTCCAAGCATGGAGGATCTCTTGAGCAAAGGCAGAGAGATTGGAAATATATAGGACTAGCAGGCCAGTTTAATTGGCAAAGAAAATGTAATGTAAATGCAAAATGTAAAAAGAGTAATATGAAAAAATAATGGAAGCTTTAAATACCATATTGAGAAGTTCGTATTTTATCCTAAAGTAATAGGGAATCATTGAAGATTTTTCAGTAGAAGGCAGGGTGACAAGGGCCAGTCACTTTGTGTTTTGGCATCTATGTGGAGTATGGATTGAGGGGGAGGGGGAGGGAAAGGACGAGGGAGGGAGGGAACAGGATTGTGTGATCATAAGATTTAGAATTGGAAAAGGCTTTAAAGATGATATATCCAACCCCCTTGTTTTACAGATGAGGAAACTGAGTCCCAGATATGTTAAATCAAGTGTACTTAGGTCTGAATCTTAGGCTGTATGATTTTGGAGACTTTCTCAAAGAAGAGAAGGGTACTTCCTGGGGGCTGCAAGGTGTGAGGGACTTAAGAAAGAGAGACCAATCCATAGGCTATTCTAATAACACAGGTGTGAGATGAAGAGGGCCTGAACCAGGGTGGTGTCAATGTCAGAAGAGAGAAGGAAGCACATGAGAGACGCTATGAAGGTAGAAACAACAGGGCATGGCAACTGATTGACTATGGAGGAGGGGGATTATAGTGAGGACTTAAGGATGACACTGAGGTTGCAAGCCAGGGTATTAGAAGGATGGCGGTACCCTTGACAGTAATAAGGAAGTTTAGAATAAAGGACATTTTGTCAGTGAAAGATAATGAGCTTAGCTCTGGACATGTTGAGTTTAAGATGTACGTGGGATATCCAGTTTAGGGTGTTAAAAAAAATGTCCAGGAAAATAACATAAACAATGACTACAACAATGTAAATCAAAAGAAGTATCAACAATGCAAATATAACACAAAAATAAAAATGAATCACTGCTTAATGAAAATGATCAGACCTGTCTTAGAAGAGAGAAGATACATTTCTTTCCCTTTGCAGATCTAGGAGACTCTGAGTATGCAGCACTGCAGATACTGCCAGACTTTGTTGAGATGTGGCTTAGTTTTGTTGAACTTTTTTTTCCTTCTCTTTTTATTCATTGCTATAAGGAATAAATTGTGATTGTAGTTAGCATTCACAATTACATAGACACATTTACATGTCTCATTTCTCATGTTACCTTGTGAATTTCAAGATTAGGGACCAGATTTAATTTCATTGGCATGTATCATTTTCTCCAAAACATCTGGTTTCATGTTATAGCACTCAGACCATTCAGCAAAGACTTGTTAATTGATTGGCAAATCGACCAAAGCTCAGAGAACCTGAGAACTCAATATTAATCAAATAACAAGAATTTATTAAGCACCTACTATGTGCTAAGCATTGTGCTAAGTTCTGAGATGACAAAGACAAAAGTGAAACAGTCTTGTCCTCAAAGAGCTTATAATTTAGTTATGAGAGATAATATATACATATGTAAGTTTATACAAAATAGATACAAGCTATATTTGAGGAAGAAAGTACCCAGAGCTGGGGAGATCAGAAAAGGTTTCATGTTGAAGGCAGTGCTTTAGCTGAGTCTTAAAAGAAACTAAAGATTCCATAAACTGAATTTGACAAAGGAGGAGGGTTGTATTCCACCCAGTAAAGACAGGAGATAGAAAGTGGTATGTATGAGGAACTATAAGAAAGCTAGTTCTGCTGGATTGTGGAGTGAATTTAAGGAACTAATACTTCATGTTTAGAAAGGTAAGCTGATGTTGAAAGATGTGAGGAGAGCCCTACAGAAGCTCAAATTTAAAAATAAATGGAGTTAAAGCATCTAGCTAAAATTGTTTTGCATTATATAGACTCCCAAATCAATAACAGTACTTCATATTTGATAGTGTTTGAAATGTTAATAGCACTTTTACATCAATTATCTGATTTGAAAGTATGGCTTAGTGGATGGGCTTCAAAGCCAGGAAGATTGGAGGTGGGAGAGGTTCAAGCTCCCCTCACCCCCACACACATACCTACTAACCCCTCACCCAGATTGAGTCACTTAATGTGCTTTATACAACTAAGACTATAAGGTATAGAAAAGGTGGTTTAGGGGGTGTTCTCTCAGGCAGGAGCTCATTTTATCAATGAAATTACAGGTCCAGTCTCTATCCCTATCTCACTTGAGTAGCAAGGGAGTATGGAGTAGTAGAAAGAGCAGTGGATTTGGGACCAGGGCATTTGAATTTGAGTATTAGCTCTGCCACTTACTAGTTGTGTGATTAGTCTTATTAGGCAAGTCATTAAACTTTCTTGAACCTCAGTTTCTTCATCTATAAAATGGGGGTCTTAACACGGTAAATATTTCACAGGATTGTTAAAACAAAAATGCTTTGTAACCCTTAAGACTGTACAGAATTGTGAGCTATTAAAATTCCTTGGCACTTCCTTTATAATTATTAACAAATTTGTTGGGATAGGACTAATATTTAGTTTCCTGGATGCAACTTCTTTTCTCCTCCCACAACATGGAGAGGCACCGGCCTTTTCTCTTTAGGGATTTGCTTTCTCTAAAGGGAGACAAATCTGTCTCCAGGATACAATTGGCTCCAGTTTCCTGGTGATTGTAATTTCCTGGTGATTCTCATTAGATTGTGAGCTCCTTGAGGGCAGGGATTGTCTATCACAGTGCCTGGCACATAGTAGGTGCTTAATACATTTTTATTGACTGATTGACTAGTGATGTAAAGGCATAAAAAAATCCTAGCCATGAATAGCCATGGCCTTTCAGATTTGGTGGATTTCTTTAGGCCATACAAGTCACCATATCCTTCAACACGTCCTGCTTTGCTGACCAAATGTGTTTCCATTTAGAGATGCACGGTACAGCTAAGTGCTACTGTATCTTTGTTGCATATTCTTGGTGATTTAGGGCAAAGTAAACCTCTTCTTATTAACTGTTTAACAACAATCAAGTGTCTCATTTTGTCCCAGCACCATTCTAAGAGATGCTGGTGGTAGAGCTGCGACCAACATTTGGCATAGTTTTGTCATATTGGGATGAGTTGAAATTAGCCTTGTGGCTCAATTGGATTGAATTAGGTTAAGAGTCCTGACAGAGGGTTAAGGTGGGATACTGCATGGTTTTCATTGGAGAGAGCCTTCCTGATCATATATAGTGAGTCTTCTCTAACAGGAAGTAGGCTTATATTCAGACTACTTAGGCTTCTACTCAGGCAAAGTAATTAGCTTAGTGGATGCTGGAGTAGACAGCATGGGAAGGTAAAGAAAGTGCCAAGTCCATCATACCCTAGCTGTTGTTAATTGTTCTGCACAAATTGAACTGGTGTGCCAGAATAATAAGACTGAAAGTAAACTCGGCCATCACATCAAGTAGCTAGAGACTGAGCTCTTGGCTTTCAGGGACCACACAATGAAAGCTAAGGAGCAGCTAATGGAACTGCTGGCCAGAAAGTAAAGAAATCTCTGTGCCTGGGGGAATGAGGATTCAGAGGGCCCAGTTAGGAACCCTGTACTATGATTCCTGACTCATAAATTCCAGTTCCTGCTAAGATCAGAGCCATAAGACTGGAGGAGAGGAGAGATGGGTAGAGATTTGGGAACTCCCATTCCACCCTACCAGTGGTCCTATTACTGTGCCAGGAGAACAGTGACTCCCTGCCCTGAGGGAACAGGTGGTAGGCAGACCTTTTCTATCAAGGATCTCAGGTAGTTCAGAGAACTGTTGAGTCATAGGAGCAATAACTCCTGAGGTGTGGTCTAAGGGAGACAAAGCTCTCCACAGCTGACTTCTATAGTCAACCAGTCAAGGAACATTTATTAAGTCCTACTGTGTGTCAGGCACTGTGCCAAGCTCTGGGGATACAAAGAAAGGCAAAAGACAACCCCTTTTTGCAAGAAGTTTACAGTCTAATGAAAGACAACATATAAACAACTTTGTACAAACAATCTATACACAAGATTAATTGAAATAATCAACAGAGGGAAGGCACTCAAATTAAGGAAGATTAGGAAAAGCTTCCTGTAGAAGGTAAAATTTTATCTGAAGAAAGCCAGGGAAGCCAGGAGGCAGTGATAAGAAGGGAAAGCATGTCAAGCATCAGGGACAACCAGTAAAAAATGCCTGAAGTTGGGAGACGGAGTGTCTTGTTCAAGGAACAGCATGGCAGGGAGTGTCACTGGATCAGTACACAGGGAGGTGTAAGGTGTAAGAAAACTGGAAAGGTTGGGGGAGGGCAGATTATGAAGGACTTGAAAAAAACAAACAAAGAATTTTGAATTTGATCCTGAAGGTGATAAGGAGCCACTGTGCAAGCTAGGTGGTATATTGAGTAGAGTGCTGGGGACCAAATGAGATAATATTTGTAGTGTTTCTATGTCTGGCATAGGATAGGTGCTTAATAAATGCCTGTTTCTTTCCTTCCCCCTTCCACTGAAGTTTATTCAATAGGGAGACGACTTAGTCACCTGCCCTCTAGGAAGATAATTTTGATAGCTGAGTAGAAAATGGAGTAGAGCATAATGAGAGATCTCTGGCAAGGAGACTGACCAGCAGGCTATTGCAATAGTATAGGTATGACATCACCAGGGAGGTGGCTGTGTCAGAAGGGAGAAGGAGGCATATATGAGAGATGATAGAAAAAGTAAGATATGAGAGAAAGTAAAACTGACAGACCTTGGAAACAATTTGAGTATGGGGGGGGGGGGAGATATATGTGTTATTGAGAGTAAAGAGTCAAGGATGACAACCTACATTTTGAGCCTGTCCTACTAGGAAGATAGTAGTGCCCTTAATGGAAACAGTACATTAAAAATCATACTTGTCTGGGTTCTTATGGTGTTAAGACCTTTACAAATAGGTAGAGACTATATTAGAGGCTGATACCTCCAACCAAGACCCTGGAACTCTGTCTCCTCTACTGGCCCAGTGAGCTCCCAACTATGAGGGAGAAGAATACACAACTGGACTTGAGCAGCCACTAGTCTGGTAGCAAGGGATACCCTATAGAATGAATGGGTCCCTTATAGGAGAGACCATTGAGAAATGGGGCAGAAAAGATCTTCATCAACATTAATTCCTGGGAAGTGGCCATTGGTTTGGTCTAGAGAGATAGAACTGGGCAACAAAAACTCTCCACTTTTGGGTCAGAACCAAAGGAAGAGTTTTTCAGTGCCTCCTATTGCATGTCAACATCCATCAAAAACATTATATGCTAAATGACCAGGTTGGACCTCTTATAAAAACAGCAGAGGTTGAGGAATGAGTGCAGTGTCAATTTGGACTTTGAGATAGTTATTCCACATTATGTTGTAACCATATGATTCCCCTAACTAAGAATAAGGCAGCTATTTCTTCTGGGCTGCTTGTGACAATCAGAGCACCCACCTAAGCCAAATGATCTTTAACTGGTCTCCAAATGGCAAAATAGTACTCTCCCATTTCAGGGAAAGAGGTTCACCCCATATTAATCAATAGCTGCATCATTATGCATCTGACTACCTGGGGCAAGTGGTCCAATCTCCAGAGATCATGTCTAGACAAATCAATGCCACCCAAGAAAGGGAAAGGCTCTTTGCTCTGATGGTTTCTGGAATCCACTTTCCAGGAAAACTGACTTGATGAGAATGAACTGGTTTTGGTCATAGTTCTGGCTCTTTAGCCCTTCCTTATTCCTTTTCCAGTGCAGAGTTGCCTTGGCATCAGAGTCCTTATCCCTTCAGACGGCTCTATATGCCCTGGAGAGGGAACTCATATCCCCCTCAATTACCAGGCTTCCTTTCCCTTGCGGTGGTTTGGGCAACTCCTTTCCAGAAAAAAGGCTAGGGGGACCAAGGGGTAGTATTAGGAGATTTCTTGCTTTCTAATAGCATGGGGGAGATAAAATTCCCACTATCTATGATAGGTATGCACTTACTTAGGTAAATTATTTATTTTTAGAAAGAAAGGGGGAGGGGGGTGGAGCCAAGATGGCAGAGTAAAAGCAGTGACTTGCTTGAGCTGTCCCCCAAACCCCTCCAAATATCTATAAAAAAAAGGCTCTAAATAAATTCTAAAGTAGTGAACCCACAAAAAGACAAGAGTGAAACAAATTTCCAGTCAAAGACAGCCTGGATGGTTGATCAGAAAGGTATATTGTGCCAGGTGGGGAGAGGAGCGCAGTTTGGAGTGGGTGCGCAGGCCGCAGAAAACCTGGAGCAGGCCTCAGAGGACTTAATCGCAGGCAGCTGTGGCGCTTTCCAGGCTTCTCAACCCAAGAAAGCCAAAGACAACTTGGAAGGTCAGTGGGAAAAGTCTGTTTCTATGGTGGTGAGAGAGGAGCATGGGGTCCCAGTCCCAGGATGGTGGCTGCCTCCTGAGCTTCCGGCTCACAGACTGAGGAGGAATTGAGTGGCTGATCAGAGGGAGATTGCAGGGATCTCTCTGCTGGGGCAGGATTCTCTTGCTTTGCCAACGCTTGGATCTGGGTCACAGCTCTGGGTGGTGGTCCTGGGGCAAGGAGGAGCAATGGTATGGTGGAGCTTGTAGTGGTTGTGGAGAGGAAACCCTCCTCACAGTTCCAAGACAGAAAAGAGTGCTCATAGACCAGAGTATAGGCCAGGAAGGGAGTAAACACCTCGCCCTTGATCACAGCACCTTAGAAGAACTGAAAATTTACAGGTCCCTAGAAGTATCTCTGAAAACAGCTGCACAAAACTCCTGAAGCTTGGGACAGTACATTCTTCACCCTGGAAACAGAATCCTACCTTAACAAAGAGTGTATAACTCAAGTAATTGTCTGAGATCATGAGCAAGCAGCGCAAAAAAAGTCAGACTATATTATCTTACTTTGATGACAAAGAAGATCAAAACATACAACCAGAAGAAGACAACGAAGCCAAAGTTCCTACATCCAAAGCCTCCAAGAAGAATATGAATTGGTCCCAGGCTGTGGAAGAGCTCAAAAAGGATTTTGAGAAGCAAGTAAGAGAAGTAGAGGAAAAACTGAGAGTGATGCTAAAGGAGACTCAAAAAAATACTGAAGAAAATAACACCTTAAAAAATAGCCTAACCCAAATGGCAAAAGAGGTCCAAAAAGCCAATGAGGAGAAGAATGCCCTAAAAAGCAAAATTGACCAAATGGAAAAGGAAGTCCAAAAGCTTACTGAAGAAAATACTTCCTTAAAAATCAGAATGGAGAAATTGGAAACTAGGGGCAATTTGACAAATCAAGGCACTGTAACATTAATCCGAAGGAATGAAAAAATAGAAGAGAATGTGAAATATCTCACTGGAAAAACAACTGACCTAGAAAATAGATACAGGAGAGAGAACTTAAAAATTATTGGACTATCTGAAAGTCATGATCAAAAAAAGAGCCTAGACATCATCTTTCAAGAAATTATCAAGGAAAACTGCCCTGATATTTTAGAACCAGAGGGCAAAATAGAAATTGAAAGAATCCACCCATCACCTCCTGAAAGAGATCCCCAAAGGAAAACTCCTAGGAATAGTTGTAGCCAAATTCCAGAATTCCCAGGTCAAACAGAAGATATTGCAAGCAGCCAGAAGGAAATAATTCAAGTACTGTGGAAACACAATCAGGATAACACAAGATTTACCAGCTTCTACATTAAGGTTCTGGAGGGCATGGAGTATGATATTCCGGAGGGCAAAGGAGTTAAGACTACAACCTAGAATCACCTACCCAGCAAAACTGAGTATAATCCTTCAGGGTAAAAAATGGTCATTCAATGAGATAGGGGACTTTCAAGCATTCCTGTAGAAAAGACCAGAGCTGAATAGAAAATTTGACCTTCAAATACAAGACTCAAGTGAAACATGGAAGAGGTAAACAGGAAAGAGAAATCATAAGAGACTTACTAAGGTTGAACTGTTTACATTCCTGCAGGGAAAGATGATATTTGTAACTCATGAGTCCTTTGTCAGTATTAGGGTAGTGGGAGGGAAAAAAATTATATGTATGTATAGATAGATAGATAAAGGGCAGGGTGAGTTGAAGATGAAGGGGTGATATCTGGAAAATAAAATTAAGGGGAGAGAGAGGATTATACTGGGAGAAGGAGAAAGGGAGAAGTAGAATGAGGTAAAATATCTCATATGAAACAGACAAGAAAAGGCTTTTACAGTGGAGGGGAAATGGGGGAAGGTGAGAGGGAATGAGTGAATCTTATTCTCATAGGATTTGGCTCAAGGAGGGAATAACATGCACAATGGGGCATGGAAATCTGTCTTACCCTACAAGAAAATAAGGGGGGAAGGGGACAAGAGAGGGGGTTGATAGAGGGGAGGGCAGATTGGGGGAGGGGATAATCAAAAGCAAACACTCTGAGGAGGGACAGAGTCAAAAGAGAAAATAGAATAAATGGGGGATAGGATAGGATGAAGGGAAATACACTTAGTTTTTCACAACAGGACTACTATGAAAGTGTCTTGCATGACTACACATCTATAACCTGAATGGAGATGCTTGCCTTTTCAATGAGGGTGGGTGGGGAGGAAGGAAAGGAGAAAATTTGTAACCCAAAGTTTTAAAAACACATGTTAAAAATAAAAAATTTAAAAATTAAAAAAAAGAAAGAACAAAGAAAAAGAAAAAGAAAGAAAGAGAAACCTTTAACTGATCTGGTGGTAATTCTGAGTCACTGAAAGTGAGTGAGGGGCAAAGTCCTTTAGTTAGCTCCTTTTAAAGAAAACAGAATTCCCTCTACTGATATCTCTAATGGGGAAAAAACCAGAGTTTGTATCATTCCCTTCATGTGGCTCTTGGGGAGGGGGAGGTTTTGACATGTTGATCATGTAATACTGAGTGTGTGGTGGTACAGGGAGAGCCTTGATATCAACTTAGAACTTGGGATAGGTGGCATGAAATAGGCTTCTGACTTCTTAGCTACTGTAACTACAGATGACTCTGATGCATGATGAAGAACTGTTGATTGTGTCACGTGTTCCTGCTGTGGCTCTGATGGAGTTGGAGCTGCTTCTGCTCATTGCTTGTACCTCACATCAGCAGAAGAAATCTGTGCAGGTTCCATCATCTGTCTTGTGGCTCTGGTGTTCCTGGGGCTATTTCAGTTCATCTTCACCACTTTGGATTAGGAGACTCGCTGCAAAATTTTGGCATCATTCACCGTCTGGACCAACGTGTTGAGACTTGAGTCTTGGTTCTTCTGAAGGGGAGAGGAAGAGCCTAAGATTGCTGGCTTCATTTTGTCCCAACATCAAACCTGAACTAAGGGAGTGCTGACAATAAAGCCACCTCCAGCACCTGTGAAGTAGATGTGACAAGTGTTATTCCCGTTTTTTAGAGATGAAAGAACAGAAATCTAGAAAAGTGACTTGTCCAAGATCACACAGCAAGTAAACAAGTGAAGGAGTGTGGGTTAGCAGAAAGACCACTGGATTGGAAATCAAAAGGCCTAAATTTGATTTCTGGCTTTGTCACTTATTGGCTGTGTGAGCTGGGATAATTTTTTTCATTTTTCTGATTCTCACTTTCCTAATATGCAAAATGGAGGGGTTTAAAAAAATTGACTTTTAATGCTTCTTCCAAATGAAACATTTTGTAGAATAGAATTATAGCCCAAACTTTCTGGCTTACAATCCAGTGTTGCTCTAAACCACATTGCCTATGGCACGTGAATCTGAGTCCATCAATGATATCCTATAAAGGACTGATAAAATAACAGAGAGAGAGAGAGAGAGAGAGAGAGAGAGAGAGAGAGAGAGAGAGAACACTGTTGTTTGTTTTTTGTTTTTTAATATTCTAGGAACTTTACCATGAAATATTTCAATTGTGTACATCAGTCTCTATTCATGACCTACTATGATGACTCATTGTGGACTTAGGGTGACATTGACTTCTCTATGCTAGTGGACCACAAGTTCTGGTAGCTCCTACCATGATGGGAAGGTTTTTAAATTCAGGTCCAGCATCAGTCCAGTGTCCATTCTTTAAAGGCCAGCCTAGTTAACTTTGGAGAGATTCATCAATAGGCAGCTTGGGCACAGGATGACAAATTTTTTTTTAACCCAAACGACTCAGAAAGACCAATCAACAAAGGCCGAGGAAAAGGATCCATGGAGAGGAAATCAGAGTTTTGATCTGAGTACTGATCCTGCTTCTGATTACCAGAGTACTTCTCAGTTCAGCATCCTATCTACCAACTCTCTATTATTATTATTATAATGCTCTTCTCATACATCTGAATCTTCCTGGAGCAAGAACTCCTAGATGGGGCTTTTCCTCACTTTCCAACTGCGGAGGCATCAACCTGCACTATGAAACATGCTCAATATCAGTCCACATAGCAGTTATCATCTTTGTCCTCTCCAAAGAACAGTCAATGCATTCCTAATGTCATATTGTTGTTATTAGAACATACTAGAGACTTAGAAAGCATGAAAGAAAAATAAAGAAAATACAAATTAAATTGGTTGCAAATTAGAGGAAAAATAACAAAGAAAATAAATTTGTGGAAAGCTTACAATCCATCAAATCAAAAATCTAGAGTTGGCAGAGACTTCAGAGTCCAGTTTAGTTCATTCCTCCCAATTTTACACTTGAGGAAAGTGATATCCAGGGAGATTATATGATTTACCAAAGGTCATACAGGTTGTAAGTTTCAGAAGATGGATCTGAATACAGGTCATCTGACATGAGAATTAGTAATCCTTCCAATGTACTACATTACAAATATTACATGAAACAAAACATCTTGAAAAAATGTTTAAAGAAAGAATATATATAGTGTATATACACATATATATTTAATGTAGTATTCTTCAAAACACATAATGCTAGTTTCAAATGCTAAGTGGAATGATACTGGGTGCTCCAATGAAGGCTATGGCTGATAGGAGTAGGGCAAACAGGGCAGGAGGATATAGAAAATAAATGAGTTTAGCCCTGGGGTTCACGAAAATAGGATTGAGCTCAGGCTTCACCATACCTTAGCGGCCAAGAAGCAGCTGTATGCTGACTGAAGCCAGCCTGTACAGGCTTGGGAGGGTTGATTTAAATTTTCAGTGAGAGCATTTACACCTCAGAAATCTGGAAACACTATAAATCAGGACTTGATTGTTTTGTTTTGTTTTTATTGTTTGACTTAAAGTTACAGAGAAAATGTTAATAATACTGATTAAATTTAAAAGTGTGCCCTGAATATTTTCTTTCTCTCTCAAGCAAGTTGTTAAACATTTACCAGCACATTGCTGCCAAGAAGCCACTACTTGCAAACGCCCTGACAACCTGAAGTATATTTTTAGCTCACCATGTCACTGGGGTTAACCCTGTGGGCCTCTAATCTCATGCTAACTTTGAGGGCTCCTAGACACGTCTAGTGTCTCTACTGGGTAATGTGCCAGTATTTCTACATAGCCATATACTTAACTAAGTCCATGTTCCACTGAGAAAAACATTCAATTCATTGTGGAAGATAAGCCCAATTTTGGTGTTCTATATTTCTTAGTACCTATGGAAACTAACATTTCACTCATTTGTGCAAAGATAAACTTATACTATTCACCAATAAGTATCTTTTCAACATTCCATACAGCTCCCAAAACACCTTTTATTATTCCTCATACACTAATCTTAATAAATAATATAATTAACCATAAAATAATAAATAACAAAAAGTCATACTGAATCATAATAAGTAATCATTAGAAATAACTGAACTGAGGTAGATTCTGGAAGGTAGAAAACATTTACTCTTCAGAAAAAAACAGAATAACAAATAATAATGATAATGATGATAAGAATAATAATTTTAAAAAAACCTCTGGGGAGTGATCCCACTGGTTTAAGCTACTCCAGAACAGAGGCTTGATAAGGCAGGTATGTCACCATTGGCTGCCTGATTAGATCTCATTTGAATGTCCTGGAAGGAAAGGGTGAGGTCATCCTGCTTTGAAAGGAAAGAAAGCTCTAAGTAAACTAATGACTCACACTCCTGGCTCTAAATACATGGAACTAACTGGCAGCAAGCAGAGAGATTTATTTCCTGCAAAATATATAGATGCTCCAGGACATGTCCCAAGTCTAGCTTTCTCTATCCTTGTTTGGATAAGGTCAATGAGCCAAGCCTGGAACAAACAGAAGCTTTATGTACAGTACTTCTATTTTTCAACTAGTCAATAAACATTTATTGGGTCTGCTACGAGCAAGGTTCTTTTTTAATTACTGTGGGAGCATCATGACATAGTGGATAGAGAGCTAGACTAGAGTAAGGATGATCTGGGTGCCAGTCCTTTCTCTGACACTTACTGTAGGCAAGTCACTCCATTTCTTTGTGTCTCAGTTTCCCCATCTATAACATGAGGATAATTAATTGCAAAAACAATGAAGGAATCAGAAAAGTGTTAATCAAACATTCCTCCTTCCCACCTCTTATCTCAAGTCAGAGTGATTGAGGACTATAATCCTCCCTTCCACATCTAGGGGGTTAGGTATGTGGCACCCCCCTCTATCTGGAAAATCCACATAAAATTTTTGGCCCTCCCTTTGTAGCAGAGAAGTCTGAATTATTATGGCATTAAAAGATAAAATATGTTTATATTACACAACACTATATATAGATATTCTATGCATTTCTGAGTTTCTAAACTTTTTTCTGTGTCATCTGCTGTCCTTCACATGTCATCTGTGGTTTTCACAAAACTCTCCCAAAATTCCCATTTAATTTTTGATGCCAGCCCAAGATATATTGACACCGAGATAGGGAAAGTCATTGGAAAGGACAACTATTCTAGGATAAATATCACATACATTGTCAGATGCGGTCACTATATCATGTTTTTTGCTTAATTGTTCATCACATGGGAAGTCTTAATGACAGAAGATTGAAATGTTGGTTGAAACAAAGACAAAACATATCAGTAAAAATAGTAAAAAAAAAAAAAGAAGAAAGAAAAAAAATGGGGTTAATAATACCTATTGTATCTCCCTCCCAGAGATATTAGGAGATTCAATGTAGGTAAAACCTTTTGTAAACCTTAAAGTTCTACATAAATGTCAATTATTATTAATACAAAGTGGGATATAACTCAGTCTCTATCTTCATGGAACCTGCATTCTAATGGGGGGGTTTAGTGGAAATGTGAAAAAAATCATCGAAGAGTAAGTACCAGATGAGGGATGCTGATGATTGAGGGACATTCCTAAACTGGTCAGAAGAGACTTCATGGAGGGAATGAGATTTTTGTTGGCTTTTGAAGAGGGGTTGGGATTTGAATAGGTAGAAAGTAGGGAGGAGCTTGCACACCACTGTGAAGAAAGGAGAAAATACAAGGTCTCTTCACAATATCATAGAACATGAAAGCTGGAGAGGGACCTTAGAGATGAGTTTCATATTACAGATGAAGAATTATTACATATTACATATTATTATGTATTACAACCACTTCATATTAACATATGAAGAAATGGTTCTTCTATCCAAGGCAAATCCTTGTGCTTATACTCTTGATCTCACCCTCTTCTGTCTAGTCTGACAAATTGTTCCTATAATCATAGCTTCTCTCTAATCTTTAATATCTCTGTATCTACTTCCTCATTTGCCTACTGCCTAGAAACCTGTCCATGTCTGCCATACCTTTCACAAAAAGATATCCTCTCCCAGCTCTGAGTCTCTGACTCCTGTGGGCATGGCTAACAATGAAAACCAAAACAAAACATTTGATTTCCCTTCCCTCCCCCAAGGTTACTATATCTCTCCTTTTTCACAGCTAAACTCCTAGGGGAAAAATATCTAAACTTGTTGCTCCTACTTTGTCTTGTCATTCAATTCTCAGTCATTTGTAATCTATCCTCCAACCTCATCTCTCCAAAGTAACCAACAATCTCTTCCTTGTCAAATCTGATAGGCTTTTCTTAGTCTTCATCCTTCTGGAGCTTTTTGCAGTATTTGATACTGTTGACCACCCTCTGCTTCAGTTACTGTCTCCTTGCTGGATTTTTGTGACCCCTCTCCTTCTTATTCTCAGCCTCTTTTAGTTGCTTGTCATCTTTGCCTGCCATCTAACTGTGGCTGTACCCCAAGGCTTTGTCCTGAACCCTCTTCTCTTCTCTCTCTATACTTACACATCAGCCTGTAAAGCTTAACATATCAAAGACTCCATTTGTGCCCACGAAGAGTTTCCAAATGTTTCTTCCCAATACTCTGAGACTTCCATGAATTCTTGTTCAGAGAAAAGAAAAAGGTTTTGGGTATGACTTCTTCTTTCATATTTCCAGGCACAAATTTATAGCAGTTTGCATGAAGCTCATTACTGAAATTCTCTTTTTAAAAAAATCTCAATACCATAAAACCATCACACATGAAAAAAGGGAATTATGACTGTGATCTATTTGAGAATCTATTTCTCTACCCCCAGAGGATAAGGAGAGATTGGGAAGGGCAGAATAGGAATGGCATCACATAATATTTTTAAATTACATAAGAATGCCAAAACTTCTCCAAAAAATTTTGGTCCCTGTTTCTAGGAAAAATTAGGCCTTTCTCAGCAGTATGCTTCCAATTCAGTGGTTGGCTGGGTGTTCTTTAGCTTCTGGCTAATCTTCAAAGTAAAGATTCATTTGGAAATGTTTTCCATCATAATACGAAGAATTGTGAGTACATTTTCTATTTTTCCTTTTACCTTTTCTTGAATAAGAAAAAGGCAACAGAATACAAAATACTCACATCTTCTCTTAAAGTTGCTCTCTGTGAAACGGAAGCAGATGAAATGCTAGGCTCTGTTTGAACTTGCTCAGGGATGTGGCTGAGTACTCTGCCACAAATGTTGTTTAATATGTGGCATTGGTTTCCTTATTCTAAACCACATAAATGAATATACATTGTTCATCTTCTGAGAAAAGAATTGTTTGAGAATGGGAGATAACAAGAAACTGAACTTTCAGCAGTTTAAATCAGGAAAATTACCAAGTACAGTGATGGTGGCAAATGATGGATTTCTCATATTTTGAGCAAATTCTTATTTTTAATTACAGTACATCACTAGTGCTCTAACAGTACAGAAGATCTGTGATTTTGCCAATGTGGGTATGTCTTCCACCTATACAGATCTCTCCCACACCAGGTCTCAGTAGGACTCAGTAAAGAAATGATTGGGGTGACTTATGAGCCAGTTATAATTTTTTTTGAAAGGTTATAAAGGACAGAATAGCCGCAGGAATGCAGAGAAGGCAAACACTGGCCCAATTATTTAAAAAAGAAAGAGAAGCTAGTGGAGTCTGCAGACTATAAGCCAATGAGCTTGACTCTAATTTCTGGCCAAATTCTAGAACATATTATTAGAAGGATGAGTAGTGAGCATTTAGAAAAACAAACGGTAACCACAAAGAGCCAGCATTGACTCATTGAGAACAGGTCATGAGACTTATCTGAACTGAGTGAATGAAGTAAGCAGAACCAGAAAAGCATATAAACATTACAGCAATGTAAATGGAAGGACCCATAAAACAAAACTGTTCCTAACTGGGCAGCTAGGTGGCACAGTGGATTAAAGTCCCAGATCTGGAGTCAGGAAGACTTGAGTTCAAATCTATCAGATACTGCCTAGCTGTATGACCCTTGAAAAGTCATTTAACCTCTGTTTGCCTCAGTTTTCTCATCTATAAGATGAGGACATTGTAAAATAGCACCTTCCTCCCAGGGTCATTGTAAGGATCAAATGAGATAATAATTGTAAAGCACTTAGCCCCGGGTTTGGCACATAGTAATTGCTATATAAATGTTAGGTATTACTATTGCTGTGGTTCTTATTGTTAATTATGAGGAAAATGTACCTCTCTTTTTGTTGCAGAGGGACTATGTGTGTGAAACATTAGATATGCTGGTAGTAAGTCAGAGGCAACTGGTTTTGCTGAATTTGTATTCAAATCAACCTTTTTCCGAAGGGAAAGCTAGATAGGGAAGGGGAAGAGAGTTATGTTCAGAAATGAATGTGATATAAAAATGAAAAGCAACAATAAAACTTAAAAGAAAAGAATGTCTCATACCAGACTAATCACATTTCTTACACAGCGGTATATTGACCTGATGGATCAGGCAAACTGCTTAATTCCTCCAAGTATATATTAAATTTCTGTTCTGTGTAAAATTCTCTGCTGAGTGCTGGAGGTACAATATTTTTTTTAGAACACACCTTTACTTCCCTCAAGAAGCTGACATTCTACTGGAGGGCATTACATGTAAACAGACAAAAACACAAGACAATTTGAGGAGAGGGAGAGGATTAAAGACCATGGGTGTCAATAAAATCTTTCCAAGGAAGATGGCATTTGATTTGAGTCTTGAAAGAAATTAAGGGATAGAAGAGAAGAGGAAGAAATTCCAGACATGTGAGTGGGAGGTAGAATGCTGAGTTGAAGGAATACTAAGCAGGCCAGTTTGAGTGGAATGTAGTATAAAATAGCCAAGGTCTATTCTCCAACTGGGGCGGGGGTGCTGGGTAAGGAGAGGTATTCTTAAACTAGGGCCTGTGGACTTAAAAAAATTGACAACTGTATTTCAATAAAATTGATTACCTTTGTAATTCTATGTGTTTTGATTTAGGCATTTAAAAACATTATTTTGAGAAGGAAGGGATCCTTAGACAGCCAAAAGGGTCCATTGCACAAACAAATGTGAAGAACTCTTAGTCCAGGAAAAGCTTCAGCACCCAGTCATATGTAAGATCCTCTTTGATTATCATCTTATTCCTTTTATTAATGTCATGCAAAGAGTAAAAACAGTGGAAATGTAACCTGGAGATAGGTTGTAAAGCATTTTTTGCCTTCTAACTGAGCAGGAAACTGATATATAGTCAGATCTATGATTTAGGAAGATGATTTTGGCAGCTGTGTGGAGGATGAGTTGAAAGTGGAGGAGACTTAAGAGCAGGGAGCTGTCTTAAGAGATGTGCTCCATGCCTCCAGATACTCACTCCTGAAGCCTCTGAGGGCGGAGTCTACTTGAAACAAGAGATTGTGGAAAGAGTCAAGTAGAAACTTAGGTAGAAATGAGGCATGTGGGCAACCAAGGGCAGGAGGGGTAGGGGTGGAGCTGGAGGGAAATGGGGTTCAAAGTCAGAGATGAGAGGGTCAAATGACAGCAGGGAGAGCAGCAGTTCAAAGCAGAACTAGCCATTAAATCCAATCCCCACCTCATCCTACCACTAACCACCATCATCCCCATCATGAACAATCAGCCAGTTAAATTGAAAAGACATTGGAGATATGTTCTATGATCCCATGTCTTTGAATGGAAAAGCACTGGCCTTGGGATCTGCTCAGAGCCAGAGAGGGCCCAGACCAGAGCTGCAGAGGAACATTGTCTGAGTCCAAAATGTTTCTGGCTGCATTAGGAAGTTTTGGTAAATACTTCATTGGGGAGGATTTGTCGATTTTCAAATTGGAGATATCTGCCACTCTGAGAGTAGCTGGAGTCAAGACTAGCAGGCTCCTTGGGTCATGTCTTAAAACTCTCCTGTTGGATTTAAGATGGCATCCCTTGGATCCCCTTGGTGGAGCTTAAGTGCCTTGAAGTATCTCCTAAAACTCCTACTATTTTTGCTTATAGAAGGCCTGGATCCAAGAGAAACTTCATCACAAAACCATGTGGTAGGTGTTCTCTTATGTATTATCTTATTCCCTTTTGTGACTCTATGCACAGAATAAACATAACTGTAAATATAGGCAGACAAATCTCTCACCCTTGGGTAATGTGACTGGGGCTCAACAAAATAGAGACATTTCAGTGTGGAAGTGAACTTTTCTGGTATGTGAAGATTCAGAGCTATTCTATTTGGGCCCATTAACTACACCCCTTAGACTAATAAGAGGAGCACATTTACCTATGGAGAGACAGAGAAGAAGAGGGATAAAAGGTTGGCCACTCTCTAAGAACCATTGAACGCTTGACACATACACTCAATTTCCTCTCAGTCTGGGTGGAAGGCATAACCACTAGAGTAAGTCTGGGCTTACTGGGAATGGGGAGAAAGGGAGGTGTAGTTCTGTCAAACAGCACATTCTGACAATAAGGTTCTTTTTCTTCTAAGAGGTCAAGTAGAACCAGCTAATACTCATTGGGGGCAGGTATGTTGTCCAGAAAATTAGATAGTCTTGCAGGGAGATCAAAGATGAGGTCGAGGTAGAGGCCAGAAGAGTGAAGTCCCCTGAAGTGGAGGAACTGAATGGGCAGAATGGAAATTTTTGGGTGGGTAGAGGGTGAGTAATAAGAGAAATAGGCAGTCTCCTACCTCTAAAAATCAGGAGAAGCCTAGGAAAGTTATACATTCCTTGAGGACAAGGACTGTTGGGGTTTTTTTGTCTTTGTATCACAAGGGCCTAACTCAGTGTCTGGCACTTAATAGGCATTTAAGAAATAATGTAGAATGAATAAACTAGAAAGGAAATCCTCACTTAGCTTCTGTGCCCCTGAGCTAGTATACTGGCAGCTTCCCAGGTAAACTCCTTGGGTTTTAGGACCTGCTGCTAAGCTTCCTGGCCCAAGTACAATTGTTTTTGGAATGTCAACCCTTGGATTTCCTCACAGAATTAATATAGAAAACTTCCTGGCCAGGCAGGGTCAGAGAAGGAGGGAGAGAATGGCTGCTTTCTGAGCCCTGTCCTTTATGTTCTGGGACAACTCAAATGTTCTAGAACCAGGCTCCCTCAAGAAATTTTGGGGGATGATGATCTGCTGCCTAGGGAGGCTGCCAATCTACAGATCTGCAAATATCAGGAAGACTGCCCCCTCACTTACCTTCCCAGTCTATGAAACCTCCACCTACCATGTATTCTTCGATCCAGTGACACTAACCTCCTTGCTGTTCCTTGAACAAGATATTTAGTCTTCCAACACCAAGCATTCTCATTGGCTGTCTCTGATGTCTAGAATTCTCTCCCTCTTCATCTCTTTCTCCTGGTTTCTCTGGCTTCCTTCTAGTCCCAGCTAAAATCCTTCCTTCTGCAGAAATCTTTTCCTGCTTAATTTTGGTGCTTTCCTTCTTTTTATTATTTCCTATTTATCCTGTGTATAGCTTGTTTTTACATAGTTGTCTCTCCTATTATATTGTGAACTCTATGAGATCAGGGAATGTCTTTTGAATTTCTTTTTATCCCCAGTGTTCAGAACAGTGTCTGGCACATAGTAACCACTTAATAAATCCTTGTTGACTTACTTTGGCTATGCTTACTTCACTTCACTTTGCTTTTTTTTTCTTCTTCTTCACTATATTCTTCAACACTCAACTGATTGACCAACCATGGCTTTATCCTGAGAGCAAAAACCTGGATTGGAACACAGTGGACCATAGTTCTGAGAAAACATCAATGACCCCATAGATGCTTATCTAGATGGCGGTGGTCATAGACTTAACCAGTTGGAGCCACCAGTGCTTTCTGGTCAAGAGCTGAAGGAACTCCTAATCCTGCCATCCTATTCTATTGTCATGGTGGTCTTGATGACCTCATAACCCTAAACTGATGAGAGAGAGAGTCTAGAGAGAGAGAGAGAACCAGCTCAAGGCAAACCTGGACTTGTAGTGAGGCTAAGCACCCTCCTCTGCTAAGTAACCAGGTCTAACCAAGGGAGAAAATTTGCTAATCTTAATATGGAGTTACCCTCCTCAGATCATCTGATCTAGCTGGAGTCCTCCTAGTTTGGTATGCTTTATTATTCCAAATCTGTTGTTTACCTTTGGACTCTACCTCCCAGAGATGTATATCCTTAAAACCATAGCCATGATGGATTCTGAGATCCACAGGAGAATTTTTGACTAGGACTTTGGAAGACATGAGTGTAACCTAGTCTAGGCTAAGGTTTATTTCATGGTCACTGTGACCATGTTCTGTAGCCAAATGATACATGACACCCAGAACTTGAGCACAGTTGGCAGTGACTGTCTAGAAGAAATTGTCCTAGATAACTCGAGCCCTGTGCTAGATTTTTACAATCCATGAAATAGTGATGTGGCTTTAGGCCACTGGCTTCTGTTATCCAAAATTAAGAAAGGCTTCCTTTCCTTTTGGCTCCTCTCTTTCTTCTTTCCCCTCAGTCCTTTCCCTATCCCCTCCCCCCCACTCTTTTTTCCTTTGCCTAGCTTTTCAATTTAAAAAAAAAACAAAACAAAACACTTAAATCTGCTCCCCACCAGGCTGGGAGCTGGTGTCTAATGTGACTTTTAATGTCACTCCATACAACCAGGAAATCCAATGCCCTGGGGCTGGCTGGCTGAATGGCAGCATTGTTTCTAGTGCCAATCTCTTTTGTCTGTTTGGTATCTCAAGTGACACATTTGGACACAAAGCTTCTAAGGCAGGAATATCCACACTCCTAGGGGTTCCTAATTTGGGGGTCAGGTTTATTATTTCAAAGTCTTCTTCATTTTCTTAACATTTTACTGCTGAATTTGGATATGAAGAAACAGAATCTTTTTTTTTTTAAATCAAAAATTACATCCTCCTGGAATAAAAGGGGAATCCTCTGTTTTAATTCCCTGCTGACTCTGACACTCTCTTACCATCAAGAACAGTTTCTTAAGCTCTGTGAAATATTTGTCATTATGAATTTGAAATCTTCCTTTATTAAGCAGAATTGATGGGAGGTAATGCCACAGGCCTTTGGGAAAAAAAAATTCTTAGGGAATATAGGGGAAAGACAGACTCCCTTTTCTCACTGCCTTGCATACTTAGCCCAGTAAATTCGGTGGCTACTTAACTAGAGCAGAAAGAATGGATTAAGAAGCTCACTCAAATAAGGATCACAGCCTAAAGGTAAGATATTAAGAATGCAGCATTAGCATTTAATTCCCTGTTGTTTTTCCCTAGTTGCAGCTAGTGATAGTTGCCAGTTGGGAGTCAGGAAGACTAGAGTTCAATCCCATCTCAGACACATCCTAGCTTTGTGACCCTGGGCAAGTCGCTTAACTTCTCTCAGCCTCAGTTTCCTCATTTGCAAAATGGGAATGATAGTAGTGCCTACCACACAGGATGGATCAAGTGAATTAATATACATAAAGTGCTTTACAGACTTTAAAAGTCTATATAAATGCTAGCTATTGTAGTAGTTATTAATAGTAGAAATAAATTCCTTCAGAACAGGGATTGTTTTCTTTTTGTCTTTTTATACCTAGTGCCTGACACAGTCCTTAATAAGTGCTCCTTATGGACAGCCTTGCTGCCAGGATCAGAAACCAGACTCTAGAGAGTCTCCCCCTCCACTTTTCACCCATGTTCTAGTGTTTTGATTGTCCTGATTGGTCACTGCCTCATCTGGCACACTATTCCAGACACACTCTAGCTGTAATTTGCTCCACTCCTCACTCCTTGGTCCTTTGTCCCCTGCCTAGACAGAAATCTTGCCACCAGCTCCTCCCTTCTAGGCCTGGAACCACAAGAGAAATCAATTCTGCCTTTGTTCCATTTCTTATTCCATTTCTTGCCCCTCCCTGGACACCCTTTGTGTGTTGTCTCTCCCTATTAGAAGATAAGCTCTTTGATGACAAAGACTGCTTTTGTGTTTGCATTTTTATCCTCAGTGTTTAATACAGTGCTTGGCACATAGTAAGCACTTAGTAAGTCCTTCCTTCTTTCTTTCCTTCCTTCCTTCCTTCCTTCCTCCCTCCTCTAATCCTTCCTTCCTCCATCCATCCATCCTTCCTTCCCTCCTTCCTTCCTTCCTTCCTTCCTCCCTCCTCTAATCCTCCCTTCCTCCCTTTAATCCATCCATCCATTCTTCCTTCCTTCCTTCCCTTGTTCTTTCCACCCTCCTTTCCTTCCTTCCTTCCTTCCTTGCATGTCATGGCATCACCACCCTGATATCATGGTCCTCTTCGAAAATGAAGGACAAACAAAAACAGCATCTTATACTCTTGGAGTTGGAAAGGACCTTAATGTAGAGGTCATATACTCCAACCTATTATTAGATGGAAGAATCTGTCAGAGCTGTTGATCTCAGCCTCAATATTTTCAGTGATATAGAGTTCAGTACATATTGATGAGGTAGCTCATTCCAATTTCAACTCCAGACAGCAATGATTCTTTGGAAATTCTTCTTAGGGAGCTCAGCATTGGGATAGAGAATCAACCCTAAGACCAGAAAAACTTGTGTTCAAGGCTTGACTCTGATATATACTGACTCTGTGACTCTGGGCAAGTCATTTAAATTTTCAATGCTCTAAGTGACCATCTAAGACTGTAAGTTGCAGAGAATTGACCTGCATTGGTAGAGGGAGTTCCCTATGCCAATAAAATCAAAAGTCCAATCCCTCTCCCTATCTGAGACAGATCTGTAACTTCCAACCATTGTGTCCTTTGGACCCAAGTAGAAACATATGGCCCTTTCCATGAGATAGCTCTTTAAATAGTTGGAGATGCCTCTTATCTAATCCAATCCATTTCAGATAACTTAAGTGAGCAATTAGTAGGCACTTACTATATGACACACCTTGTGCTAAATACTGGGAATACAAACCTAAGTGAAGACTGATCTTGCTTTCAAGAAGCTTACGATCCACAACCTTACCTCTCCCTCCATTAGGTGGAAGACCAGACAAAAAGAAAACTGAAAAGGGTGGGGAGTAGGAGAGAGGAGAAAGACAAAGGTCCCCATAGCAGGGGGTTATGGTAAAAGTCCAGAGTTCAATCTGATGAAGAATGAGACATATCTGACCGAGACTCTCGTTTTAAATGGAGATTCTGGGATAAGCTGTCCAATCAGAGGAAAAAGCACTAGTGTGTGAATTCCAGGGCTGGAGTATAGCTTCAGGATGAAAATCTGGTCCAAGGTAGAGGAAGTTTTCTTTTGTTTTCCTTTTCTGTGGAATTTTGGCTTTTCAGATGTTTATATTCAGAACAAGTTAAAGCCTTCTATCATCATAATTAAGGCCCCCAGGGCACCAGTCCTGCTTTTAGCCTAGCCCCCACAGCCAGTTCAGAGAAAGCCACCCCTAGAGGAGATAAGACCTAGCAATTGCTTCTAAGATCTTTCAGCCCCTGCACCCTTCACAGCCACAAGCACTACAAAACAGAAAAGAAAGTTCTTGTCACCTAAGACCTCAACATTGTCAAATGATTCAATAAAAAAAAAAAACCCTTTGGTCTATTTTTATTAGTGAAAATGGCATCAAAAAAGATGTATTCCCACTTTCTTGACTGCTTTACCATAAGAGTCACCAACCTTTCCACCTGATCTGCAGCTGACACCTCCCCTATGTGTTTTTTTTTTGTTTTTGGCTTTTTTGTTGAGGCAATTGGGGTTAAGTGACTTGCCCAAGGTCACACAGCTAGTGTCTTTGTCAAGTGTGTGAGGCCAGATTTGAACTCAGGTCCTCCTGACTCCAAGGTCGGAGCTCTATCCACTGCGTCACCTAGCTGCCCCAACCTCCCCATGTGTTGTCTCCTTCATTAGAAAGTGAGGTCCTTGGGACAGCTAGGTGGCTCAGTGGATAAAGCCCTAAAGCTAAGTGTCTTCTTCTTCTTCTTCTTCTTCTTTTTCTTCTTCTTCTTCATCTTCTTTTTTCTCCTCCTCCTTCTTCCTATCACTCTATTCATTCTAATTTCATTGCCCCTGTTCCTCCTTCCATCCCAGAATGTTCTACCATTTTCCCTATCTAAACTCTTCAATATGTAAGTTTAAGAAAACACTTATTAAGCACATATAGTGTTCAAGGGACTGTTAGGTGATAGTGATACAAAGATGAAAAATTACATAGACCCAATACCAAAGGAATTACAGTTTGATAATGGGGGTGGGAGGTCATGACATATGTACAAATAAATATGAGACAAGTATAGCACATACAATGGATTTCTTCTCCCAATTCCCATTCCCAAAGTTAGGTACCCAAAGCTCAGCTGCTACCTCTCCCCTCAAGGTTCTAGGGGTAGCTCTGGGAGGTTGGGGAGGGATGTTTCGTTTAATACTGTAACTCCCAAGCCTCCATCAATGTTTCCTTTCATGGTTATCAGTTGACATCATTTAATTAACTAGACTGAATTAACTTTTAGTGAGGGGTATTTGCTAAAGTGGTAGAGTAGGAACAGCTGTCCCTACACATTCCCTCTCTTTCCCCATCTCCCCAAAATTAGTGATATACTCATTCTCAAGTACATACGGAGTCCAGGAGAAAATGGATTCAAGCTTAGAGAGCACACATGGCAAAGGAGTAAGTAGCTCACATTTGGTTTCTGAAAATCTTTTTCTCCTCTCCATTGGGGTGCTCATGAAGTTTTGATTAGATTCGGTGCAGCTTCTGTGCTCAGCTCCTCATAGAATCTCGAGCCTGATTTTCATCATGTGTCCTCAGTTCCTGATGTAGATACTATATCAGCTTTTCTGGGGATCATGCTAGGACTAAGATCCAAATAGAAAGTCTCAAATCATCTGATGCTCCAAAGTTCACAAGGCTTTGATACTTCATTCAGGCTTTCAAGGACTTCTAAATTTATTGAGTACCTTTTGCATTTAGACAACATGCACTGACTGAGTTATCACTATTGCGATAGCACTATGGATACATAGAAAGGCAAAAACACAGTCCCTTGTCTTTAAGAAGTTAAAGGTCGAATGCGGGAGACAACGTGCAAACAACTATATACACACAAAATCCAACCAGCATCTTGTAACTTACTTTTACTGGGGGTATGATAATTGATTGATTGACTCAGTGTGTTCTTACTCTCATGCAAGAAGGAATATGGTAGGGTCAAAGAAGTGCTATGAGACAATTAAGAGTGGGGAAATCACTGCCACCTTGGGAATCAGAGGAAGAAACTTCATAGAGGAGATAGCATCTAGGTGTGCTCTTAAATGAAGGGAAGGACTTCAATTGATGAAGATTTGGTGGGGTTGGGGAGGTCTTTTCCCAGGCATATGAGGCAGACTAAGCAAAGGCACAGGAAAGGAAGAGGCTAGGAGAAGAATGGGGGTTGGATAGCAGTCTATTTTGGTTGGAACATAGAATATGTGATTGAGTCACAAAGGATTCTCTCTCTCTCTCTCTCTCTTTCTTTTCTCTTTCCTTCCTTCCTTCCTTCCTTCCTTCCTTCCTTCCTTCCTTCCTTCCTTCCTTCCTTCCTTCCTTCCTTCCTTTCTTTCTTTCTTTCTTTCTTTCTTTCTTTCTTTCTTTCTTTCTT
>NW_020954569.1:78856660-78911518 GCF_900497805.2 Vombatus ursinus | reverse complement strand
CTTTCTTTCTTTCTTTCTTTCTTTCTTTCTTTCTTTCTTTCTTTCTTTCTTTCTTTCTTTCTTTCTTTCTTTCTTTCTTCCTTTCTTCCTTTCTTTCTTTCTTTTTCTTCCCCACAGGAGTGAAATGATTACAGCAGTCATTGCTTTAGGAGTGTTACCTGGACAGTGGAATAGGGATGAGTTAGAGAGGGGATGCATGAGAGTTAGGAAGACCAAAGAAGAAACTGTCACAATAATCTGAGCAGGAAGAGACGAAGGTCTACAAAGAGAGTGGTTGTAGTATAAGTAGACAGGAGAGGCTGGATATGAGATATACTGTAGAATAAGGTTTGACAACTGATTGGATGTGTGTTGTAAGGGAAAGGAGAAAGTCAAAGATGACTCCAAGGTTACAAGGTTGGATGACTCTGAGGATAATGATGCTATTACAGAATTGGAAATAAAGGTAAGATGGCAGGTTTATCAAATTTGTGGATAACACAGAGCTGGAAGAAATAGCTAATATGATAGATGACAAAATCAGGATGCCCAAAGGCTAGAATGAGTTAAATCTGATAACATGAAATTTCATTGGGGATAAATATTGTCCTACTTTTTACTTTGATTCTTTGATGGATTAGTGGATTATTCATCAATGTTGATATTTCCTTTACTTGTACAGATTTTGATTTATCCACATCTTCTTATTCTCTGTGATTCTTGTCTAGGACCTGCCATAAATCACCTGCAAAGGATCTGCCCAATGCACTGAAGTCTTTCCCCTGGGTCTTTTAATACTTTGTGAACTCCAGTGCAATATTTGGACTACCTATCTGTTATTTCTCACTTTTACTATATTTGTAGCCAATCTCCTTTTCTGATCAGACAAGTCTTTGATGCTATGTTTTCCTCCACCTTTTGCATAAAAACAATTACTTGAAATACATTACAATATGTTTGCATCTATCATGGGTTTTCCATTTTACTTTGGGTTATCCAAAATTTTGGTTCCTCTGAGATCGTAGTGTTCTATGATTTGTAGCCAAATCCAATCATCAGGAGAATATGAATGTTGAAAAATCTTGCACTTGGGATAAAAAATAAATACATGGTAGGGAACACATGGCTAGCCAACAATTTATGTGAAAGAGACTCATAGTCTTCATGAATTTCAAGTTGAATATGAGTCAACAGTGTGATTTGAAGCCAAAAAAAAGAGAAGGGAACAAGCATGTATTAAGCACCTACTATATGCTAGGCACTCTGTGAAGGTTTTTACAAATATTATCTCATTGCTCTTCACAACAACCCTGTGAGGTAGGTGCTGTTGTTATCTCCATTTTAAAGTTGAGGGAAGTAAGACAGACAGTAACTTATCTAGGATTACACAGCTAGTGTCTGAGGCTAGATTTCAATTCAGGTCTCCCTGACTTTAGGTCTAACACTCTATTCATTGTACTATCTGGCTATTTCCAAAGGGCAAATGAGAACTTAGGCTGCATTAATAGAGTATGGTGTCCAGAACAAGGGAGGTTCTAACTGCCTTGAACTGACCATATTTGAAATATCATGTATTGTTGTGGGCATCAAATTTGAAAGAGAAAATTGACACAATTGAGCATGTTAAGAGAGGGGCAACCTAAATGTTTAAGAGAACTCAATATGGATGAGAGAACTCAAGTAAGAATGTTCATCTCAGAGAAGTTAAGGAGTCACTAAACATTTATTTAGTGCATGATATGTGCCAGGCACTGTGCTTAAGCACTGGGAATACAAATACAGAAAGAAAAAAAACACCAATCTCTGCCCTCGAGGAACTTACAGTCCAATGGGGAAAATAATATACAAAAAAGCAAAAGGAGTCTGAAAGCTAGGGGGTCCTGGGGGTTGGAGAGAGGGCTGGGGAAGATACTCTATGTCAGGATATGGTGGAAAAAGTCAGAGAAATCTCAGAATAGAATCTCAGAATAGAAATCTCAAAAGGGAGAGATGAGATGTTTTTCTTAAATGGAGGTTTTAGAGTTTATGGCTCCACCCTTCAATCAGAGGGACAGAGGATGGTGATGAGATGGAGAACCAAGACTGATGGAATCTTATTGTTATCAATGACTTGATGAGAATGTTTCTCTGAATGCTCCAGTTTTATATATAAAATAAAGGAGGAGGAAATGGTCTCTGAAGATGATTCTATCTGCCCTAGAAGAATCACCTCCCATCACTAAAAGATAATTCCTTCTTCCAGTGTCCTTAGGACACTGTATTCTATGATTCTTTGTGGATACCCTAAAGGATATATGTATTTTTAAAAGCTACATATTTTGTACTTACTTAGTTTTTATACATTTTCTCCTTCACTGGAATCTGAGCTAATGTTGAGGTCCAGGACTATTTTTACCTTCCTTAGTATTACCAGCACATAGCACAGTGCCCAGCACATAGCAAATGCTGAAAACAAGCTTGTTGTCCAAATTTTTAAAAATCCATCACCCATGGGAAACCTTCTTGATCATCTCCAAGGGGTCCCTGGTAACACCTTTGTACTTGTCTGGTATATACCTATCTATGTGAGCTCCTTGAGGTCAAGGGTGTTTTTCCCTCTCATCTTTGTGTCCTTAGGGCACAGATTCTTAACATTTTGTGTGTGTGTGTGTCATGGACACTTTGGGCAGTCTAAGGAAGCTTACTAACTCCTTCTTAGAAAATTCCCAGCCATAGGGTTTATCACAGTGCCTGGCATCTAGCAGGCTTAATAATAGCTTATTGCTTGTTTGATTTGCTCTACTCTTAAGGAATTTAACTTGTGGGGCACAACCTTGCCCTTCAGTTACTCAGTTACCTTCTTTATCTCTTCTAGAAGATTGTAAATTCCTTCGAAGCAAGGATAAAATTCTTATTCCTCTTTGAATCCTCCCTGGTATTTAGCATAATAAGTTAATGTTTGAATGATGAAATAGAAAAGGTGCGGTCAAAATGTGAGCTAGTGGGAGAAAGAATGACTTTGCCATTTGCTGGTGATCTTTGGGGAACAGTTTCAGGAGGTGATAGTAGTGAAAGGTAGACTTCTTGGCCTCCTGCAGAGGTATAAATAGAGGGAATAGAATCTGTGGGTTACAAGTTTGTAAGTAAAGGGGAGAGGAGAAACAATACTTCTTTTGGTTTTGCTTAGTTTTCTTATTTTCATGTTGTACTTTTATTATGCATTTACTTTTTAAAATATTTTTTCCAGAGATCATATGATTTCTCTACTTCCTCCACCATCCCCATAAGAAAAAAAGGAAAATCAAAACCCCTGTTCTAAACATGGATGGTCTAGCAAAACAAATGGCCACATTGGTTATGTCCAAAAAAATGTATGTTGTCTGAGGTCATTATTGTGGCACATTTTTTTTACTTTGGTTGAAGCATACATTTTGTTTCAGTCCCTTATTTTGAATGTGCGTGTCCTTCTGTTTCTAGTATGTTTTTTACACACAGCGTATCATTGGATTCTGCTTTCAAATCCACCCTGCTATCCTCTTCCATTCTATTGGGAGTTCCTCACGCTCACATTCACAGTTATGATTGCTAATTGTTATTTCCCTCCAACCTATTACGCTCTCATACCTTCCTTCCCTTTGTTTCTCAATGCCTTTTTTTAAAAGAAGAAAAGGGCAGTAAGGGAGGAGTGTACTGGGCCCAGCCCGCGAGGGTTGGTGCAATCTGCTCACTTGCCCCCATCTTTTTTTCCCTCACCTAGAGCGTCACCTAGAGAAGCTCTTCACCCTCTTTTTCTTTTCTCTTAAATCCTTCTTTAAGATCACCATCCCTCCTTAGTCAGAGTTTGTCTTTCTCAGTAGAATCTCTCCCTTAGTCTACTCTCCCTCTCATTCCTTCTCCTTTATTCCCTCATCCCCCCTCCCTCTTAGCTCCCTGAGGAGTGAAATATATTTGTGTACTCAGCTTTGTGTGGGAATGTATTCTTCCCTCCTTTAACTAGTTCAGATGAAAGTGAATTTAAAGTGGTACCTGTTCCCCCCCTTTCCTTCTTGATTATATAGAATTCTGTGTATACCCCAATTATGTGAGATAATTTTCCCCATTCTTCCTTTCCATTCCCCCTTCTCTGTATTCCTCTTGCCCTCCATTTCCATTCTTCCTTTAAGATCAAGGCACAACAAAAATAATCCTATAATTAAATTCCTTCTATGATCCCTGATGATGATAGAGTTCTGAGGGGACACATGAATCATCTTTCCATATTTATATTCTAATATATAGAATTTTTCTTTCTTTAGTCCATTATGGTTGTTTATTCATATTTGCCTTCTTATGTTTCTCTTGACTTGTTTGCATTTCAATTTATACATGCATTTCTGGAATGCAGTATCAGGAATACTTGGAAGTCTTCTCTTTCATTGAAAGATCATTTTTCCTTTGTAGAATTATACTCAGTTTTACTGGGTAAGTTATTCTAGATTGTAAGCATATATCTTTTACCTTCTGGAACATTACATTCCAAGCTCTCCACTCCTTTATTATGGTGGCTGCTAAATCATGTGACTTTGTTCTGATATTTCTTGCTGTATTATAGAATCATTATATTCCATTTGATCATTCTAATTTTTAGGGAGTTTATCGCCTAGGCAAAGGTTTCGTACTTCTTGTGCCAAGCTATTAATTCTCTTTCCAATAGTTTATTCCATAGTCTTCATCTTTTCTTTTTTTTTTGTTTTTTGGTTTGTTTGTTTTTTTTGTTTGTTTTTAGGCAATTGGGGTTAAGTGACTTGCCCAGGGTCATACAGCTAGTAAGTGTCAAGTGTTTGGTCTGAGGCCAGATTTGAACTCCGGTCCTCCTGAATTCAGGGCCAGTGCTCTACCCACTGCGCCACCTGGCTGCCCCAACCTCATTCCTTTTCTACTTTTCCCCTCTAGTATTCTCATATCATAAAAAACAATTTAAGCTTTTGCTTCAGCTCTTCCAGGAATTCTAGTTAAAATTGTGCCCAAGCTGTATTTCAATTTGAAGCTTTGCTTGTAGATGTTTTGGAATTCTTCTCTTCTGGTTTTGTGCCTTGAGGATCCCTGTTACCATAATAGCTCTTTGTAGTAAGATTCCTTTTTTGTTTGTTTCTTCATTTTTCCAGCCTACTTTCTGACTTTGGACTTTATGTTAAGGCTGGCCACTTATGGAAGAAATGTCTGGGCTTATTTTGTGTCATGTTAGGTTTTAATGCTCTGCAAGTACCGACCTGGTTGAACACGAACAACAATCTGTAAGCTTGCCCCTAATTGTAGTTCAAGTAAACTGCTGTTGGTTTCAACTACTATTAGCTATCTGAAAAAATGTGCTGGTTCAGCATCACAGAACTTCAGTCTCTCCTTTGGAATCCCTCTAGGATTCCTGCCTTAATTATTTTCCTGGAGTGGAGACTCCTGGAGTCAAAGTCACACAGTTATTGCAAACTGCAATCTCTCCTTTATTCCTGGATTTCTGCCTTGTTTGTTCTGCTGCAGACTTCAGACTGGACTAGTGGCTGGAAATGAGACCCTGCTTCACTCAGGAGTCAGAGTCACACAGCTGCTGCTTGCTTCTGAACTTGCTCCTTGCTCAGTACACAGCCTGTGATTTGGTACCTCACCCTGATGGAATGGTACCCTTAGGGGCAGTCTACCCTGGATCTGTTAACAGATAGCAACACTACACTTTGGCACCTATTTCTCCATCCTGCACAAGGTCAAGTCCCTCTGTGTAGAGATGGCACATCTTGCCCTTCTTTCTGTGATAAATGGCTTCTTTCTGTGATAAATGCTCCATGGAGCGCTTCCTGGCTAGACTATGTCCCCAGTGTCCACATGTTTCTCTGTTTATGTTTAAGGTATGCCGACCTTGGCTGGAAAATAACTCACTGTAATTTTTTCTTGGATTTCCTAATCAGAACTCAATATGGTTCATTTTATAGATCTGTTTGGAGAAGTTGTGAGATAAAGCATAACAGTATTTCTTTCTAACTACTTCATCATCTTGACTTTTGGGATACATTTTAATAGGAGATTCTTAATGACCACAAATATTTAAAAATGACAAAAAAATGGAAAGAGTCAGTGTTGGATATCCTATAAGAAGACAATCTCACTATTAGCATGGTTATGAATTGGTCCAACAATTCTAGAAAACAATGTGAAATTTTGTGAGAGGTCATTGGGTTGAATCTAGGAAAATCATAGCACAGGGCACAACCCTAGGACATTAAAGAAATAAGGGCTCATGTATATCAAATTATAGCAGCAATTTTTGTGGGAGCAAAAAACTGGAAATATAAGCAAAGTGGGTGTCCTTCAATTGGTGAAAGACTAAATATATTGTGATATCTGAAAGGAATGGAATAGAATGTATTTTTGTTGTTTGGTATAGATAATTCAGAGAAATGTGTGGGAAAACATGAATTCTTATCACTTCATTTTCACTTCTTAGACTCTCTAGGTTCCTGCAAGGTTTAGCTCGTGTTCCCCTCCCCCACTTGCTAGTATTCCTTCTCCCCCAATTTCATATGTATTTTATGACTACCTACATATGTACAATCAAGTCAACAAGCATTTATTAATCACCTACTTTGTGTCCATCCCAATGCTAAGCTTTGGGATACAAAAAAAAAATGATAAATTGCCCCAAGATCTCCAGAAATTCACAGTCTAATGATGAGACAACATGCAAACAATGATGTACAAACAATTTATATACAGGATAAATTATAGATAATCTTAGAGACAAGGTACTAGCATTAAAGAAGGTCAGGAAAGGTTTTTTGCAGGTGAGATTTTATCTGGGACTTGAAGGAAACCAGAGAAGTCAGGTTGGGAAGGTGGGGAGAGAATTTCAGGCAAGGAAGATAGTCAGCGAAAATAGTCCGAGGCTGTAGATGGAGTATCAGACATTGTTTGAGAAACAGCATTGAGGTTTGTGTTACTGGATCACAGAGGACATTGCAGGAGTAAAATATAATACTGGAAAAATAAGAGGAGCCTAATTTGTGAAGGGCTTTGAACACCAGACATAAGGTTTTATATTTGGTCCTCAAGGTGACAGGGAGCCACTGGAATTTGTTTAATGGGTGAAGGGGAAAGGAAGGGCAGAGGAGGGTGACTTATATAGGTTGCTTCCCATCCCACTCCCACGGTAAGCTCCTAGAAAGCAGAGATTGTTTAAATTTGACTGTTTCAAATTTTTCAACTTAGGACCTGGAACAGTGCCTGGCACATATCAGTTACTTAAGAGATGTCTATGGAGATATTGATACAGAGTGATTTAAAGAGAACCAGGAAAACAATAATACATGATGACTACCACAATGAAAATATAAAGAATACTTAATGAAAGTTGAATGCTGAGCAATTTATTTTATTTTTTTTTAATTTATGGAATATAATATGCATTTCCATAACATAGTCTAATAAAAAAGATAATTTCACGTGAAGCTGCCAGTCTATTATGTATAACTTGCCATTCCCTTTAAATATATAATAAAGTTATCATGCAAATTTCTTTCTTTTTTATTCCCTTGTTATTGTAATGACTATTTTTGGACCTGTAGAAGAGATGAGGAAGAACCCCTCTCCTTTCCTTAAACAAGTGGTTGACTACTGATAGTGAATGTTGAATACATTGCCAAATGTCAATGGGTTTTGCTTAACCAATTTTCTTTGTTATAAAGAGAGACTCATTAGGTAGGTGGGTCTTGGATATCTATGGAAATGATATATGGTATATGGTATATGGTATATGGCACAGTGGATAGAATTACAGGCCTGGAGTCAGGAAAACTCATCTTCCTGAGTTCAAATCTGTCCTCAGGCACTTACCAGCTGTGTGACTCTGGGCAAGTCACTTTACCCTGTTTGCCTCAGTTCCTCATCTGTCAAATGAGCTAGAGAAGGAAATGGCAAACCACGCCAGTATCTTGGCCAAGAAAACCCAAATGGCATCATGAAGAGTCAGACATGAATTAACAACAAAGACTGTGATATAGAAGCAAAAGGCAGCAATGAACTTTTTTTTTGAAGACTAAAAATCCTATCACGGAGGCAGCCTCCTACATTATGGTAAGACTAGTTCTGCCTTCATTCACTCTGAGACATACAATTCAAAAATCTGATTTACCTTTACCTTTTAGAAGCCACAAATGGCAGAGGAAGGTGGGGAGTTTGAAAAGGCTGACAGAAAGAGGAAAAAAAAATGACTTTTAGTCCACGAAAGCTGAAGAGGTAGATCAATAGAAGGTAAGCTTCTTCAATGCAGGGACTATTTTGTTTTTTTCATCCTTAGAGCCTAGCACAGTAACTGGTATATAGGCTGTGCTTAATAAATGCTTGTGAAACTGACTTGAATCTTGAATTTTCTACTACAGTCAACACACAACTATCTTACATGGCTAAACCACTTTGCCCTCTCTTCTGAACCTGTCCCTTGTGTGCCACAGATTTTCACTGGGTCCTGTGGGATAGTCTTGGAACATGCTTAGATCTTCTAACAGGCAGGTATTCCCCTATCACATGGGTGGGAGCAGTGTTCTTCTACTCTATAACCAGAACAGGCTTTGTCATTAAAACTGCTAGACTGGACAGAAAAAATAAAGTGTCTGTTCATCGATCTACCTATTCATTCATTTATTTATAACATTCATTTTTAAGAATTTTGAGTTCCAAATTCTCTCCCTCCCTCTAGTCCCTCCCCCACGCATCAAGAAAGTAAGCAATACAATACCCATTAAACACGTGAAGTCATGCAAAACATATTTACATATTAAACATGTAGCAGAAAAAAAAAACCCAAGAAAAATAAAGTCTCACTCTTTTTCTTGAGTACTCTCTCCTGAGTCAAGAGGGTGAGAGTCATACACAGTTCACCCACCATGTGGGAGCCATGAACTGAACTAGGAAGGGTACATATCTTCTCCCTCTCTTCTTGCCCTGTGGCTCTGTGAAATGGTCCTGGGGTTCTGTTAACTGTTTCGCTTGTCTTCAGTTTCAGGTGGAGGGAGAAATTCTCACTAGACCCAGGATTTCGAGCCATGGTTATGTTGGAGCCAGGATTCCAGGCTGGATATTGTAGCCAGTGAAGCAGAGAAGACTGGAGAAGCCAGGGTGCCTAGAACTGAAGTTCAAGGTGGGCTTTGGAAGTAGAACTTGGGACCATGCTATGTAGGAATTGAGCAAAGCTGTGAACCTAATTCCCTCACCTTCCTCAAGTACTGAGGTGATATAGAGGGGTGTGGCATTTAAAATGTTCCAGGGACATAGTTTCATTATTTTATTAATAACATTAGCATTTTATTAATAAAAGGATCAATGACACTCTCAAAGGCTAAAGACCAATCATGGTGGTGGGTTCACAGTTTATATGCCTTTGGAAGAGTGGATGTTCCTGAGGCTGGCAATCAACTCTGATTGGTTAACAATTAAGGACAGAATGAATATTACAATAAGAGGTGGACCTTTTCTAATAAGGAGCTGGGAGGATGTAACTTTGATTATGTCATTCACTTCTAAATTGCCTAGCTTTCGGCAATCTAATCAAAGAATTTAATCCCACCCAAACCTGTGTAGAACAAGATGGGCTTCCCCTTCTTAGATTAAATTCCCTGTAAGGTTGGTGGGGTCTGACCAATATTGAGGAGAAAGTTTATTCAATCTCATTATCAGCAATGTTCTTCAGAGGATGAGCTTGGAAATGAGAACTTAAGAAAAAAGGAGAAACTCTGGATTTCCCCAAATCATTGGTTATATATAATCATTTCTCTGGGGGTGGAATTAAGTCTCACCTGTAGGGGGGTAAGTTTGTATATTTATGATTTTGTACCTTTGAAGTAAATATTTCCTAGTAAAAGTTGGTCAGTTTGTGGTTAAATAGAACCGGGAATTAGGGAACCTTACCCTTTACACTTGAGGGAACACCACTGATGAGGACTAGAGCCAATGGCAAAGAGTCTAGGATTCCGAAACCTTCTTAAGAGTCTTGTAGAACCCTGGAGGAGAGGTCAAATGAACATGCCTTGCCTTGACACACTGTGAGCCAGGGTAGTCAAAGTTAAACTAGAATTGATTGGCAAAATCTGCAGGTAGATAACTATTCCTTTTCTGGTTCCCTCTTAAAGCAGAAATGGTATCCAATATACTCTAAAGGTGGCCTATTACATTAGGATAGAATGGTAACTGTTTGACATTTAAAGTCCTTAATAACCTAGTGCTAACTCACATTTCTAGCTTCATTATACCTCATTCCACTTCAGAAAAGAATTATCTAGTCAAGCTGACTTTGTTCCTCACATAGGATACTCCATCTCTTTATCCATCTCCATCCCTTTGCACTGGCTATTCCTTGTGGCTGAATTATACCCCCTCCTTACCTCTGTCTCAGAGAGTCTCTTAATTTTTCTTCAAGGATCACTCAAGCACTGCCTTCTGAAGGAAGCCTTTCTTGATCTCTCCAAATGCAATGCCCCCTCCTTCATGAAGTTTGCATTTAGTTTTTATTCTACATATAATTACATATGTACACATTCCTTTATTTTTCAGTTGTGTCCAACTCTTTATGACCCCATTTGGGGTTTTCTTAGCAAAGATACTGGAGTGGTTTGCCATTTCCTTCTCCAGTTTTTTTTTCAGGTGAGAAAACTGAGGCAAACAGAGTTATGTGACTTGCCCAGGGTCGTACAGCTAATAAGTGTCTGAGGCCAGTTTGAACTCAGGACTTCCTGGCTCCAGTCTGGACACTCTATCCATTTCACCACCTAGTTGCTCTATTGGATATGTTTATGTGTAATATATATACAGGTATATCCCAATAGAATGTTAACTCCTTGAGAGAAGGAACTGTTTCATTTTAAACTTTGTATTCCTAGCGCCTAGTACAGAGCTTGGTACATAGTGGGCATTATTTATTTATTAATAAATGCTTATTGCTGATTTGACAGTGTGTTATAAAATGTCAAAAATGTAGAAAGTGCCAAGGAGGAGATACATCAATGTGGCCTGTATCTTAGTCACAAATGGGATCATTATTCCCTAAGTAATTGAGATATTTGCTTAGACTTTTCATTCAGAGGTTTCGTGGTATCTTGTTAAGAATGACAAGCTTGAAATTTGCCTTTTCTTAAAATTCTATTTTGAAGGCTTCTGGGTACGTTTACTAATGAGATGTGAATGTCTTTTTCCTAGTGTTCCTTATGTTTTCTTTCACATCATCCCTGCCAAGCAAGCTCCAGAGTAAACTCTTCTAATTATTAATTATAGTCACAGACTTAACCCAGGTAATCCAGAATCCTTTGGAACAACAAATGTTACTCCTCATTTCTCCACTCCCAAGGATTTTTTCCCCCATCAAGTTTCCAAATATTTGCATTAACACCTCCCACTTTAAATTTGGTACCCCTCAATTTAAACATTCACACATACCCTTCCATTGGCAGAACCTTAATCTACAGCCAGCAGCTTTCATTAGTATCTTCTGGTAACTCAACACTTCTCAAGTTTCAGTTTAAAAAAAGTAATAGTAATATCCTGAGCTAACCTCATTTGAATGTGAGCTGAATATAAATTGCTTCCCCAGGGAAAAACTACTTAGCCTATGGAGTAATGTAGAGGTTTATGAGGGCTTTGCAGCTGAGGGCACTGAGCAGTCCATTAGCCATAAACTTCTTAGGGCTCACTTCTCTGTTTTGTGGTTTGAACACATACCCTACACAGATTTTTATGAATTTGGGAGAATTAAAACTTTATGCAACCTCCAACAGCCAAGAGAAGGGGACATTTTAGCTTATGGATGAAGATGGCTTGGAATTGAGCCTGGGTTGGGGGTGGGAGTTGGGGGGAAGGGAGTAGGGGAGAAGCCTATAAGTTACTTTGGGAAAATTAACTAACCTCAAACTGTTGATAAACATCAAACGCTTGCTCTTTTCAGTACTAAGGATGTTATGTGGCTACCAAAGAAGAGAGATTAGACCCAAAAGAAATAAGATGAAAGGTATCTTGGGGTACTAATTTGTGAAGTCAGGAAGATAAAGACTCACAAGCTGTAGGAAGTCAATGCTCCTCTGAACCTCTTATCTGCAGAATGGGAATTAATACCTGCAGTACCTGTGATTTAGAAGCTGTGAGTTCTAAATGGGATAATGCACGTTAAGCACCTTTCAGATCTCAAAAACCCCATGTAAATATGCAGTATTATTACGGGTCAATCAATAAACATTTATTAAATGCCACCTAGGTGCCTGGTGAAGTGCTAAGCGCTTGAGACACAGCAAAGAAAGGTAAGACAGGTCCTGCCCTCAAGGAGCTCACAGTCTGAAGGGGGTGGTGGTGGTTGTTGTTGTTATTTGTTCTTCTTTCTGGAAGAGAACCATGACATCAAGGAAGTGATGCCAGGACGTGCAAGTGGATTGGATTTAAGTGAGGCAGGGCTGTGCAAAGTCACCAGCCTCACTTTCTCCTCCAGAGCCATCTGTGTCCAATGGCCAAGCATAGATCAGGATGGCTGGAGATGTCTCCACCTAATGGGGGAGACAATATGCAAAATGACTATGTACAAGCAAGATATATAGAGGATAAATTGAAAATAGCCAAAGAGAGGCAAGGCACTGGAAGTAAGAAGGGTATAGAAAGGCTTCATGCAGAGGGTGGGATTTTAGCTGGGAAAAATTGATTTAGTAACCTTAACCTGTCTTCTTCATCCCCAGGGCTATTACTTGATTGTATCATGTCTCATGATGTTGTTGTTGTTGTTCAGTTGTGTCTGACTTTATGTCTTTTTTTTGGCAAAGATACTAAAATGGCTTGCCATTTTCTTCTTTAGTGTGTCCCCCTTTTACAGATGAGGACCTGAGACAAACAGGGATTAAGTGACTTGCCCAAGGTTACATATCTAGTAAATGTCTGAGGTCAGATTTGAACTCAGATCTTCCTGTCTCCAGGCCCAGTGCTTTATTCATTGCACTACTTAACTTCCTCTATCACGTCCCATAGTTAGTATCAAAGATTTAGAAGAGACATTAAAAATCATTTAGTCTGACTTCATTACTTTAGAGACATACAGAAACTGAGGTCCAAAAAGCCTGAATGCTATATTCATGGTTCCATGGCTCTTAAGTGGGGAGGAATTCAAACTCATGGCTTCCTGACTCAAGTCCAGCACGCTATCCACTATATTACTCTGCCTGTCCAATGAGATCCATAAGCATAAAAGATGTCAGTTTAGCCTTCCATATGAGGGAAGCAAGAGGATGAATAATAACAAACACATTTAATTAGTGTTTTAGTGTTGGTAAAGTGCTTAACACATATTATGTGATTTCAACCTCTCAACAGCCCTTACGAGACCCTCTGAGTCTCACTCAAAAACGGCAAGAGACTTCTCCCTCAACTGCCACAACAAAACTAATAACAAAGGTGGAATTCATTTAAACCTTGGTCTTTCTGATCCCAAATCCAACATCCTGATTGCATCTTGCCTTAGATAGAACAGCCCATTGAGTTAATCCATCACTTCATAAATCTTACAGAAGTTACTTCAGAGGGATAATAAGCTGAGCCCACAAATGAACAAAGAATGATCTGGAACCCATTTGGCAAGTTGGGCAGCACTTTCAATGATCCCAAACTGCTTCCTGACACAGACACTCATCTTGTCAGCATTGAGATTTTTCCAGTAATTCTATATGGCTTCAAATCATAGAAACTGCAACTTTCAAAGGATCAAAACTGTGCACGATCACATCAACCAACAAACATTTATTAAACACTGACTATGTGCCAGGCACCAAGTGCTAGGGATACAAAGAGAGCCAAAGACACAGTTCCTGCCTTCAAGAAACTCCCCTTCTAACATTCAACATGCAAGCAACCATCTGGATACAAGATGTATACACAGTAGATGAAAAGTATTCTCAGAGGGAAATCACTAGGGAAAGAAGAATGAAAAGGGAGATGAGGAAGAATGTATGAAGGAAGGCAAGGAAGAGGAAGGTGAGAAAAAATGATCTCACATAATCAAGGTGCACAAGTAGAAGTCTACAAACAAGGAGGACAGGGAAAGTCTCCCTGAAGAAGGTAGGATTTGAGCTGAGTCTTCAAGGAAGCCAGGGAGGCCAGGAAGTAGAGATAAGCAGGGAAAGCAATCCAGAACTAAGACTGCTACTGAAAAGGCACCAAGAAGGGAGTCTGAATTTTTTTTTTTAAGGAACAGCAAGAAGGCAGGTATTGCTAGATCATAAAGTAGGAGGAGGGGAGTAATGTATAGAAATACTAAAAAGGTAGAAAAGGGCCAGGTAGTATAGAGCAATTTAAAAAATTAATATTTTTCAATTGACAAAAATTTGTGTTCTCTCTCCCCTGCCCCCATTGAAAAAGAACAAAACAAAACAAAACTCTTGTTACAAACACATATAGTCAATGCCATCTCTCCTTCCTCCCCACCCCAACTTCCAAGTCCCATTCTTCACTCTGAGTCTTTCACCTCTCATAAGGAGGTGATTAACATGTGTTATCATTAGTCCTCTGGAATCATGGTTGGTTGCTACATTAATCAGATCTCTGAGTTCTCATGTTTATAATATTGTTTTCATTGTATAAATTGTTCTGCTGCTTCTGCTCATTTTACTCTGTACCAGTTCATATAAGTCTTCTCAGAAACCATCCTCTTCATTTCTTACAGCACCTTAGTGTTTTATCTCTTTTATACACGGTAACATTTTCAGTCATTGCCTGACTGATGGACACCCCCTCATTTTTCAATTCTTTGCTGCTATGGAAAGAGCTATGAATATTTTTGCACATCTTTATTTAGAATTTTTTTTAGGATTAATCTCTCCCTTAATGTACTTCCTTCTAATTCCCCCTTCTCTCTGCTTCCCTTTCTCTCCTATTTCTATGTTGAATGAAATGTATTTCTGCATCCAACAGTGTGTATGTGGATATTTTTCCCTTCTTTGAGGGTGAGGTACAAGTGTTACCCACTCCCCCAACCCCTTCCTTCTTGTTTGTATAGACTTCTATTTTTGCACCCAGATTATTTATCCTTTCTTCTCCTAGTGTATTCTTTCTTGCCCTTTCCATTCTTCTTTTAAGATTATCAAGAAATAATAGAACTTCTTCTAGACCGTTTTTTAAATTAAACTCCTTCATGATCCCTGATGAAGGTAGGATTCAGAGAGAACGCATATATCCTCTACTCATATTAGAGTATAAACAGTTTATCTTTGCTTATTATTCATTATATTTAGTCACTTAATTCATTCAACTTTGTCATTTTATGTTTCTCTTGACTCCTGTGTTTGTACTTCAGATTTTCTATACAACTCTGTTCTTTTCATCAGAAATGTTTGGAAGTCCTCTATTTCAATAAAATTATATTTTTCCCCCATGTAGGATTATATTCATGTTTTTTTTTAGGTAAGTTATTCTTGGTTGTAAGCCTATATGTTTGACCTTCTAGAATATTGTATTCCAAGCTCACTGCTTATTTATAGTGATGGTTGCTAAATCATGTGGAGGCTGGAACTGAGACTCCATTCTGCTTCTAGGGTTCAAGCCATATAGTTGCTATTTGCTTCTGAGCTTATTCCTTGCTTAGTACACAACCTATGTTCCACAACAACTCCTTACCCTTGAACACCATTCTTATATTCAGGTCTTTCCTCTGGGTAGGGTGACAAAACTGCCAGTTGACACCTGTCCTGTACCTTACACAAGTTTAAGCCCCTTTCTACTGGATTTAGGACCTCCTCTGGCTCTGGCACACAGCCTCTTCCTGTGCTGGAATGCTTTGCTTGGTGAGCTTGGCCAGACCCTGTCTCCAGTGCCCATAGATCTCTCTGTCTATATCTTTATGCTGACCTGGGCTAGAAAAATGACTCATTGTGACTTTTCTCCTTGGATTTCCTGATCAGGACTCAGTCTACTATGTCATCTAGGTCTGTTTGGAGTTTGGGGGGGGGGGTGGGGGGGAGGGGGGGGGGGAGGGAGAGCTCATTGTACTTCTGGCTAAACTGTCATCATCCATGCATATTTACAAGTGTCAAAATGAGGATTTTATGTTTGAACCTGGCATTAATAGGAGCTCAGTAGCGAGAGCTCACTGAACAGTAAAGTGTCAAGGTTAGACATAAACCATTGAAAAAATCACTTTGGTAACTGAGTGAAGGATAGATTGGAGAGTGGAGGAATTTGAGAGAGGGCAACCACAAGCAGGCTATTGCAGTAGAACAGGGGAAAAGAGATGAGGGCCTCCACCAGGGTGATGGCAGTATCAAAAGAGAGAAGGGAATGTATAAGAGAAATGTTTTGAGGTAGAATCAACAAGACTTGGCAACAGATTGGATTTGCAGAGTGAGTTGGGAAAGGAGTTAAAAATAATGCCAAGGTTATGAATCTAGGGACTAGGAGGATGGTGGTACTCTTAAGAATAATAGGGAAGTTTGGAAAAGGTAGGTTTTTGGAGAAATGAAAATGGATTTTGTTTTGGATATATTGAGTTTGAGATGTCTATGGGATATCCAGTTTGAAATGTTCAAGAGCCAAATGGTAGCTCAAGATTAGAGCTCAGAAAGGAGGTGAGGACCAGATCTGTAGATACAGGAATCATCTTCATTGAGATGTTGTTTGAATCCATGGCAGCTGACGATATCACTAGGCAAGATATTCTAGAGGGAGAATAGAAGCAGACCTTGGAGTTCATCTATAGTTATTAGGCATGACCTGGAGATATAAAAGGATAAAATGGATATACCATGGTAGGAGTAAGTAGATAGATGGATAAGTAGATAGAAAGAACATTTATTAAGTACTTAACATGCGCCAGGCACTGTGTTAAGCTCCAGGAATACAAATAAAAGCAAAAAATTGTCACTATCCTCAAGGAACTTACATTTGAATGAGGGAAGACAACATAAAAATGGATCTAGAAATAGGGAGTATATGGAGGGGGGAAGAGTACTCAGATGTGGGAATGTTGCTGAGGAGGAGTCGGAAAAATCTAGAATCACTATTGGAGCCAGGTGTGATGTGAGCTTGGGAACCCCATGAAATTATAGACTGAGATAGGGATTTACTAATGAGGAGGAGAGGCTGGAAAATAGAGGCATCACTAGGAAGAGAAGGCTACTATTGAAGAGGTGGAAAAAGTCTTATGAATCAATAATGGAACTAAGTGAGAAATTATATAAATGGCACCATGAATGAGAGTTATGACCGGAGAAGGAAGTACCACTTATGTTGCAAGAATAACGGATAACAGAGGGACAGGCTGAGGATTGCATTGGTTATGCATGAAATCCTAACAGACCTTCCTAAAGAGGAAGGTTTACATAGTGTTGAGTAGACATATTATGAGTGATTTATGAAAGGACATAAACAATAATCACACCGGGTGAGACAGCCCGGTGAGTCCACAGATCTGTCAGAGTATTGGAGTTCCATCCTAAAGTTTGCTTTTCCTGAGCCTCCCTGCTAGTAGGAATTTCTCCTCACACCCTCCTTAAATGATCGTGTATTTACTTTGCAGGGCAGCTAGGTGACGCAGTGGATAGAGTGCCAGGCCTGGAGGCAGGAAGAGCTGAGTTCAAATTTGGCCTCAGACACTTACTGGCTGTGTGACCCTGGGCAAGTTACTTCATTGTGATTGCCTCAGTTCTTCATCTATAATATGAGCTGAAGAAGAAAATGGCAAAGCACTCCAGTATCTTTGCCAAAAAAAAAAACCAAACCCCAAATGGGGTCACGAAGAGTTCGACATAACTTTAGATGACTAAACAATAACATAGTATGGATATAATTATTTGCATTTTGTCTCCTACGTTAAAATTTGAGCTCCTTGAGGGCAGACTGTCTTTTTTATCTTTCTTTTAAAAAAATCTATTTTGAACTTAAATATCCCTCCAAAAAACCAGAGAAGCTATTATACCTACTTAACCATACTTTTTATACTGGGTAAACAAAATTTATATTTTAAAAAACAAATATTCTATGAAACTATGCATCTCCCTTTCATACCATTTGCATTTTATTTCTTAAAGATCTCATAAACTCTGTTCATTACTTTTGTCTGTCATATTGTCCTGAACAGTGCTTGGGCACATGATAAGTGCTTTATAAATGTTTATTGTTGAACAAATTACTATCCTTAACACACTTGATTACCCAGCCAAACTGAATTTCTTGCTGTTCCTCACAGGTGACATTTTGTCTCCCTTCTGTGTACTTTTGCAAAGGTTGCCTCCCATGTCTGGTATCAGCAGTTTACTGTTGTTGTTTGCCCTTCACTCTCAAAGAAGACCTTGACATCAGGGAGGTGATGCCATGACATGCAGGTGAATTGGATTTAAGTGAGGGAGGGCTGTGTGAGCCATCTTGAAGGAGCTCAGGACAGCCAATTGTTAAATTTTTAACAGGAGTATTTACACCTTGAAAACTGACAAAAGCTACAAATTAGGACTTGATGTATTGTTTTGTTAATTGTCTAGACTTAAGAAAGTGATAAACAAAATGTTAACAATAGAAATTAAACTTAAATGTGTTATGCTATACATTTTCCCAGAAAGTCTATTGTTAAACATTTACCTGCATACCCCTACCATGATTGTGTGTGGGACAGAGACCACTACTCAAATTCAAAACAAAGACTTAGTTACCTTGAAAGCAGAAAGGAGTTTATTGCTTTCTCATGAGAAAGGGTACTGCCATTGCCCCTAGTCGTACTAATGGCACCAGCCAGGGAGCACGCATACCAGTATAAGTTGTTTACAGAAAGCAAGGCTTATTTATACCCTAACTCGAGTTCGTCCTCCCAAACCCCCTTCCCCTTCTCCCATTGGCTGGGCTTCAGGGGGCACAATCTATTCACGGAAATTTCCCCCAGCAACAGAGTTACACAAGTTTGCCTGAAGACAAGAAAAGGTGGGAAATCTTGCACGGGTTTTAGGTTGGGGGGATAGGGCTAATCTATTCTCTCTGCTACTGTGCTTAAAAGCAGGGTCTGAGGGGGTTTTGACAAGGTCAGAAGGAAGTGCCAACAACACTGGCTTCTGACCTTATCTCTCTCCAAATGACCAGTGATCTCCTAATTGCTGCTCTTTGTGAGAACTATTAACAAGAACTATTAACCCTTTGAGGAGGCTTTACTTCTGAGAGATCATCTCTCACAATTGGCTTCCCTCCTCAATTTCACCTTTCAGCTTCCCTAGGTCCCTTTTTCAAACTCAATTTTTATGTATCATCTCCTATACTGAGGCTATTCCTGATCCCTCCAGTTACTTGTGCTGATGCACTCCCCCCTCGCCCAAATTATCTATTTTGTATCTATTTTATATGAACCCATTTAGCCTGGAGTTCAAGCTTGGTGATATGCATGACTCTCCTCAAAACTGCATGCCTGCTTGAGGAAAAAAAAGCAACAAACTTTTTTCTTGCTTTGAGAGAAGACACACATGGTTTCAGATGCTCTTCTTACTCTCAGGGATGATAGCATCACAAAATTTAAGGATGGAAGAGAGTTTATGTGTTATCTAGTGCACTGGTTCTCAGCTTTTCTTCCTTCCTTCCTTCCTTCCTTCTTTCCTTCCTTCCTTCCTTCCTTCCTTCCTTCCTTCCTTCCTTTTTCTTCCTTCCTTTCTCCCGTCTTTTCTTTCTTCCTTTTTTTGTTTCTTCCTTCTTTCCTTCCTTTTTTCTTTCTCTTTCCTTATTTACTTAATCATCACTTATTTATTTATATATTTATTTGTTTGTTTATTTATGCTCATGGAACATTATTCTTTTTGGTCAGAAATTGTGGCACACTGAACATTTAAGTTGGTAGCACTTAAGAAAGTGGGGAGATTCTCCACTGCAGTTTTCCTTTGATTAGAGCCCCTGTTTTTGTTGAGTTTTTTGCAAGTTCATGGACTGATGTTCATTTTAAGGTTAGACTGTATCTGTAATAGACAAGTTTTGTTTATTCTGTGAATATCTGAATTTGTATGCTGAGTAAGCAAAATTGATATTCAATGTTATTTATAAATAACCTATTTGCAATAATACAACATCCAAAATTTTATTGCATACTTCTTTGAGAAACACTGATCCAACCCTCTCATTTAATAGAAATTTCCAGTCAAGGTAAGAAGTAAAAATTAAGCTTGTGAAATGGAAAATTATAAACAACATATAATCAAATGCTGACTATACTTTGAGTTCAAACTATGCATGCTGTGAAATCCAGAGAAGGAGAGAAGCTCGGATGGTCAGAGAAGGCTTCTAGGAGGATACAGGTTATTATTTCAGTTTGAATCCTGATGGTGAAGTTGCAGAAGTACATACAAAGAAACAGAATGTGTTTTCACTTGGATGATAGGGAGGAGGGGAAGTTACTGATACTATCTTTGTTTTGTTTTTGTTTTTGTTTTTGTTTTTTATCAGACGTAATATCGTAGGTGGAGACCTCCCACTGATGAACTTCATCCATCAACATGGATCATATTATAGTCTTTGAGAGGGGCCTGGAGCAAAGAGAGGTTGTCATTTGCTTAGAATCACAGTCAGTATGTTTTAGAGGCAAGATTTGAACTCAATGTTCAACCTATTTGAAGCCCGCTCTCTATCTGTGATGTCATGTTACTTCTCACCTTTAAACATTACCATTATTATTTCAGAAATGAAAGAGAAAAAAATATAAGCTGGGTTATAGAAAAAAATGCCTTAGGGATCATCGGAACTAAAAATTCATCAGCTACTATAAGCAGCTTTTTTTTTTGAGTCATATGAAATTGTCTGTTGTGCTATAAAAGAAAGATCTCTTCTTGTCCAATTATTCACATTTCAATTTCTCTTTAACAGGAGTTGATAAAAAATGACATATTTTGATGAAAGGAATGCTTAGCACTTAGGGAAAATTAAGCTGTCTACCTATCTCTCAGGAAAGGATGAATTTAATCACTTTAATTACCATAACCCTTTTACCAAGACCCAGGGGAAGATTGAGAAGGGCCTCAGAGGAGGGAATGTGCTACCTGAAAATTCCTCTCTTTCCTTTGGGCTAGGGTCTGGGGAAAGAAGAGGCAGAGAGGCTGACATGTGTCTGAGTAGGTCTTACCTAGCACCAGTCAAAAAAAGTTATTTATGAATTATGCTAATTCAATTTATTAGGTAGGCACTTCTCTGTTAGCTTTGAAAAGGAACTCCCAAATTAGATTTTCCATCTATTTGCCATCAACAATAAATGTATCCAAGTGAGCAGAATCTTTTATCTTGAAATATTTAGTTTCAAAAAGTGCAAATGACTCCAGATTTCTAAATGACTCTTCCCCCTACCCCATAACTCAAAATGCTTGGTGTGGTAGGGGGTTAAACCTCAAACCAAGAAGAGTCAATTCTCTGAAAGCCACAAAGGATGATTGCAAACCCCCAAGCCTTCCGCTTTGCCCTGTGCTTATCTGTTCATCTCACAAGTGCCTAGTGAGTATGTTGAGGGTGGGTATTGAGGTGAGGCTTTTGTAGATGACCTCAGAGTTGAGTCTCTATTGAATCCATGTAGATCCAATTAACCCAGGCACAATGCATTCCAAATGCCTGGTCATGTTTGTCTGTACTTCTCTTGTTGCTGTCTGGTTGAACCTTTTGTGAATAGTTATAAAAATAGTGCCTCATATAGGGAAATTTGTAGGACAGCACATATCTTTGTAATTGGGGTGACCAGGCCTAACCAAATGTGGGAAAATGTTGAGGGCCATTCAGAAACCACTTGAAATATCCACAAACCCTGGAAGGAGGTCCATTAGTGGTACAGATGTTAAGTTACTTGCGCTTGTGGGAATCACAATGAATAAGAATAGGTTCTTTATAAGTGTTTGCTGAATTGAACTGAATTGAAATCAGTGCTTGATATTGGTTTTCAACTTGGTGTTTAGTTGATTTCACTCTGAGAACATGCTTGCTGAATCTGGCAAAATGGTGTTACCTTTGAGTTACTCTTATATCTCTAAGGATCTTATTGGTTTTTGTACAATTAATGAGAAAAGTTAAAAGAATCATTAGCAAACCATAGAATATTAAAAATTGAAAGACATGTTAGAAATTATCTAGTCTTAACTCTTTTGTATTATAGGTAAGGAAATAGAGTTCCATTGAAAAGGAGTAACTGACCCAAGGTCAAGATAGCTAGGTCAGAGCTGAGACTAGAAGCACAGCTTCCTAGTCCCATGACAATTTTTACTTTTTAAATAAATTTTTATTGTTATCTTTTGATTTTGCCTCACCTCTGTTTCCTACTGTATTCCCTCTCTCTGCCCCGTCCCAGAGAACCATCTATGATTGAAAGAAAGGAAGGAAGAAAAAGAAAGGTTTTCAAAACTAAACAATACAGCAAAGAAGTCTGACATAATATGCACTGCGCCACACACATGGTCCTTCTACAAATCATTGGAAAGTGTTTTCTTCTCATATCTCTTTGGGGCAGAGTTTGGTCATTGCCATTCCTAAGCATTCATTTTTTCATTGTTTTGTTATTGTTCTTTTCACTCACTCTTACATTGTTGTAGTCTGGCCTCAGTTTCCTAGAGTGAAGCTGGCTACATTGGCAACACTCTCTCTTCAGGGTTTGGGGCATATCCTGAGAGGATGAGGTGTCTTTTTCTAATTGTGTTGGCTTGAGCTCCCATTCCAATGTGTTCCCCTCTTTCCAATGACTAGCAACCCACTGACAATTAATGTCAATTGCAGAGGATTATTGACTTTGAAGACAGAGCAAGAACAGAAGTACAACCATTTCTTCCCAACACTTGGGGGTGGAGGGCTGGGCCCTCTGTCCTCTATATACCACTCTGGTCTCTGGCAAGAGCGGGCTTAGATTTAACTCCGTTTCCATGTAGCATTGGTCTCACCAAATTCACATTCATTTGCGTCATTGCTGCTTGCTGCACCTGTCACAACTAAAAATGAGCTGCATCCAAAAGCTGCCACTTGCTCTTCTTGGTTATGATGTAGGACTGGCTGCAAATCTCAGCCTGGGCTTCATTCCTGCCCTTCTATTTCCAATCACCTTCATTTAAAATGAGAGAATGAATGCTGAAGCAAAGATTTGAATGCGTGGGCTACATGTCAACTTCACGTTGGGCACCGGGCCAAGGCCTCTTTTCTTACTGCATTGATTCTCTTCTCTCACTGAAACACCACCAAGCAAGAAGTCAAATCAAGAGAACGGCAGGCTCTGACCAACTAGTGCCTTTCAAATATACCCCAGTTCCTCTACCGGCCATATAATATCATAACTTCATCAAGTCATTAGGGGATTAGAACCAGTTATAGGATGTTATAATATAATGTTATAGAATTCTTCAACTTAAAAAGGCTACAAGCCAAGATCAAAGTAGAGGAAGTGTTGGTGAATGATTTTCTGTTTCTAGATGACTGTACACTCAATGCAGCCTCCGAAACTGAGATGTAACAAAGTATGGATCAATTCTCTGCTGTTTGTGCTAATTTTGGCCTAACAATTAACAACAAGAAAACACGGCTGCTCCATCACCCAGCACCATACCATCCACACATGGAACCATAGGTTACAGCAAATGGAGAAGTTTTGAATGCTGTGGATAAGTTCACTTACCTTGGCAATACACTTTCCAGGGATGTACACATTGACAGTGAGGTTGATGCATGCATTGCCAGAGCTAGCTCAGTGTTTGGGAGACTCTGAAAGAAAGTGTAGAGGAGAAGACATATTAGACTGACTACCAGCTAGAGGTCTACAGAGCTGTTGTGCTGACCTCATTGTTGTATGCCTGTGAAACCTGGGCAGTCTACCAGCGCCATGCCAGGAAACTGAATCGCTTCCATTTGAATTGTCTTAGGAAGATTCTGAAGAGCACCTAGCAGGACAAAATACCAGATACTGAGGTCCTTTCTTGAATTAAACTGCCAAGCATTCAAATGCTACTGCAGAGAGTGCAACTCTGATAGACTGGCCACGTTGTTCAAATGCAAAGCATGTGTTTGCCAAAAAGACTATTTTATGGAGAATTCACACAAAGCAAGCGCTCACATGGTGGTCGGAAGAAGTTATACAAGGATGCTCTCAAGGTCTCTCTTAACTTTGGAACTGATAGTGTGACATGGGAGACACTGACACGGGACCACTCAGCATGGCGTGCCCTCAACAGGGAAGGTGCTGTGCTCTATGAGCAAGGCAGAATTGAAGTAGCTCAAAAGAAATGCTAGATGTGCAAATTTAGAGAATGTTCACGTGGACTATTTGTACCCAACCTGTGGTAGAACATTCTGAGCTTGTATTGATCTGATCAGCCACAGTTGGACACATTGTAACTTGACTATAACATAGTGATGTCGTTTTGGTCCTCTTGGAGAAGGAAGGACAACAACCAACCAGAGTGTTTGCATCTGCTCCAAAGGATGCATGGGAATTACATTAACTGACTCATAAGGACTGGAATCATTGGCCAGTCCACCATTACATATTGTTTTCCTGTCTGTCCTTATTTCACTTTGAATCAGTTCATATGTCTTACCATTCTTCTCTGTATTCATTATATTTATGATTGTTTATAGTACAGTAATATTCTATTACATTCATGTAGCACAATTTGTTTGTTGGACAGTCACTGTATTTCCAGTCCTTTGATCCCACCCAAAATGCTGTTCTTAATATTTTGATGTTTTTATCATTCACCTCCTTGTGGTATGCCTAGTAGTAGAATCTCTGGGTCAAAGGCATTTTAGCCACTTTATTTTCTTAATTCCAAATTGTTTTTCAAAATGGTTGAATAAATCAACAGTACTACTAACAATTCATCAGTATGTCTATCTTTACATAACCTCTCCAACACTGACTATTCCTATCTTTTATCATCTTTGCCAATTTGCTGGGTCTGAGGTGAAACTTCAAGCTTGTTTTGGTTTGAATTTTTATTATTATTATTATTAGTGATTTGGAACATTTTTTGTACTTACAATAGTTCGCAATTCTTCTTTTGGTAACTGTTTATTCCTATCTTTTGACCACTTAACTATTGGGAGATTTCTTTTGGTCTCATGAAATTTATTAGTTGTCTATATATCTTAGATTCCATCATCAAAGTAGTTTTAAAATGCATGGAAAAGAACAGGAGGAAGGTTAGAAAGAAACATAAAGAAATAGGGCAGCTTTGAAAGTAACAGGTATAGGGTGGCTAGGTGGTGCAGTGAATAGAGCACCAGCCCTGGAGTCAGGAGGACCTGAGTTCAAATTCGGCCTCAGACGAAACACTTGACACTTACTAGCTGTGTGACCCTGGGCAAGTCACTTAACCCCAATTACCTAAAAAAAAAAAAAAGAAAAGAAAAAAAGAGAAAGTAACAGGTAGAATTTACTATGTACTTTAAAAAAAAGCTATGTACAATTGAAATTCACAGTTTCAAACATAATCCTGTTTTCTATTCTACTTTTTGTATAGAAATGTTCATTTGGGGGAAGTGTTCATTAAATTTAGAATTTTTTAAAAAGGAAAAAAAAACAAGGTAGAAATTAAGTGCCAAATGAGAGGCACTGGCAATAGGTGCTATAGGAGCTCAGCAGAGGTGGTGAATGTTGGGCACTGACATGAAATAGTCTTGGATTGACCAAAATAATGAGAAGGACTTGGTTAGGTGGAGCTGAAAGGAAAGGCATGGAAATGGGATTGGGCAAGGTGGGGTATGGTACATTGAGTAGACCAGTTTGATTTGGATGGAGAACCATGGAGGTTTTGTAGTGGATAGGGACCTGAGTTCAAGTCCAGCTCCCGACAAATACTATTTATGTGACCCTAGGCAAGTTATTTCATCTCTCAGTGCCCCCAGGTAACTCTCTAAGACAGCAAATTTTGGAACAGTTGCCACATTTTAGAACAGTTGCCAGTACATATGGGTTGGTCTATTTTCCCTTCCTGAGGATTCCCTACACTGATGAAATCACTGATCTGGGGGGAAAAAAAAGAACAAACCTTATCTTAAAAAACCAACAACAAAGCAAGCTATGATGTCTGTTATACAACTGAATATTTCCTTAAAATGCATTTGAAGAATAGAAAATGGAAAACATTAGTAGTAATAGAGTAAGAAGAAACTACAGGAACAAAATGAAGAGAGAAGTCTAATCTCCATGGATTTGTAGGTTATATCAGGCACCCAGAGACATACAAACAGAAGATATAAATGTTGGAAAGGGTGGAAGAGAAAGCAAGGAAAGCTTGTGCAAGATGGAAGATGGCATAAAATTATAACTTTGACTCTGCCTCTCTCTCCCAAGTTTGGTGCCTACCTTGGAAGGAAGTAACAGGACCAATAGAACCTACGCTCAGAGGTCATTATGACAAAGTAAGGATAAATGGAAAGTTAAGCTGTAATCTCATCTCTGCCACTTGATGAGCCCCATTTACTTCTCTTGCCTCAACTTCTTCCTTCCAGAGCTATGTTTTCCCTCTATCAGATGTTTGTGAAGATTGAATGAGAGAAAAAAGTGAAAAGGCTTTGGAAAGTAAAGATATAAGACATGATCAATAATCACACATAATAAGGAGGCATGGAGGGATTGAATTCTGATGCATGAGACCATGAATCTATAGAAAGTGTTAAGGTCTTATTAAAGCTAGAATTTTTGCCTTTCATTTTACCTGGATTTTGATATTGACCAGTGCTTTCCTACCTTAGGGGCCCTTAATACTAGGCAAAGACTGATATAATGAGTTAGATTTAGCAAGTATGTTAAACTTTCAAGGTGTGACATTTATTACCTGTGTGACCTTGGGCAAGTCTTCAGGTCTCAGTTTTCTCATCTCTAAAATGAGGCACTCAGTGACCTCTGAGGCATCTTCCTGCACTAAAATGCTTCATGCGACAAGAGCCTTCTAGAAGCAGTTCATTATATCATGATCCCATGTTCCTTTGGTTGTATTCCTTTTAAGGCCCTTTTCATAGAAATGTGACATATTCTCTTTAGGGGGGAAGCAGGGCCTGGATCTACATCCACATTTGGGATTTGGAGCTTTTTCTCCATCTCCTGAGGCAAGGAAATATCATATATTTTGAGAATAGGGCTGTACTAAAAGAAGAGCCCAAGAAAAAAGAAGACGGTAGGAGAGGAAGGGGGTGACTTGGCTTTTTCCTTGCCCCCAAGGGCACCAGCAGTTCCATCCTGACATAGACAGTTGCCCTTCTCAAGCCCAGGCCTCAGGGGAGATGGGAAAGGTGAGAGCTAAAGGAATAAGTAGTAAGGTATAAGAAGATGGATGGTTGTTTTTTTGTTTGTTTGTTTGTTTTTCATCATACGGAGTTCGCCAGAAAACACTACAAGGAGGACCTGACAGTCCTTACCTCCTTCCCCTGCCTTACTTCTGGTGGGGGCACTTGGTGCCATTTCCTTTTATTTTGTTAAAGAGTGAATCGGATTCATGTACTCCTATTTCTCACAAACACCTGTGGTTACCTGGCCTTTGTATTTCCTTGTGTCCCTTTGTTCATGGCAAGAGGACAAAGGCGAGCCCTGGGAACCACACAGGGGAAAGTGTCCTTTCCTAGTGTTAGGGATCCCAAGCCCTTAGTCTGGGCTTAGAGTTTTCTTTCTCCCACTGGGGGAATAATCATAACCCATTCATGTTTCATAACTACCCTTGCAAGGGCAGAATTACTATGAACTTGGATCTTTGAATAGGCGTCATCAGACCTTGAGCCAATTGCAGACAACTCATAGTGCTATGTAGAGCAATTGGGGCTAAAAGGGGGCCTTAAAGAGACAGTGCATTACACTATGATCCTATGATCAACCAGGAATTTTCTAGTCATTCAAGGTTGTTCAACTTCCCAAAGGTTATAGTGTAAACTTCCTACTTTCTACTTTCTACTTTGCCTGAGGAGGCTTAAGAGAGGAATGCTTCTCGACCCCCCGGGGTGATCCTGTGGAAAGCCTTTGCCATCTCTTGGCTTCTGGGGAATTATCTGTACCAGGAAAAGGTCTGCCTTACGGTTGAGCTGTAAGATCATAAGATTTATATCTAGAAGAAACCTTGGCAATCATGGAGCCTGCCAGGTTGCTACCCTGCTTCTAGTACAATAGAGCACTCAGAAGTAGAAGGTTCAAGCAGATGGTCCTTTTGCTAAGATTCTATTCTAATATCCTCAAGTAGAAGCAATTCTTAAGGCAGTTTTATCTTAAGGATAAAAATAAAAGGCACTAGTAAGAAAATAAAAAGCAGTCGGCAAGAAGGTGAAAAGGAAATCAGCAAGGAGGCGTCTTGGGGTCTTAGGAGCTGCCTGCCAAACTCCTAAAAATGACTTTGAGATTCTCTTGTCCAAAGGGCCCACAGCTGGTCTTTGATGGATTCCTTTGGGGGCAAAGTTAGCCTCAGTGTCCTCATATCTTTCCCATAGCTTCCTTTTTTTTTTTTTTTTTTTTGGCAATTGGGGTTAAGTGACTTGCCCAGGGTCACACAGTTAATAAGTGTCAAGTGTTTGATCTGAGGTCGGATTTGAAGTCAGGTCCTCCTGATTCCAGGGCTGGTGCTCTATCCACTGTGCCACCTAACTGCCCCAGTAACTTCCTTTCTTACAACAGTCTTAGCTGGCCCTGTGAGAATGTGGAAGTTTAACTCCCACCTCCCCAGTTCCATCAATATCCTGAACCATGACAGATTCCAAATATTTCGTTTTACAGAGAAGGAAACTAAGGCCCACACAGGGGCAGGAACTTTCCTAAAGTCAAAAAAGCAGCAGATTTCAGAACTAGTATTTGACTTCTGGGTTTGTTTGTTTGTTTGTTTTTAACTCTAAATCCAGGACTCTCCTATACTCCTTTTACTCTACAGGTGGTACAGTAGATAAAATTGCTGAACTTGGAGTCAAGAAGCCTGAGGTCAAATGCTGCTTTAGACACTAAATAGCTATGTGATCCTGGGCAAGTCACTTAACCTCTGTAGGCCTCAGTTCCCACTTGTGTGAAATGGGGTTAATAATAAATAGCCTTTACTCAAATGGATCAAATGAAATAACACAAATAAAGTGCTTTGCAAACCTTAAGTCCCTTATAATCCTTAGACCTTATAGATATATAAATGATGGCAATTATTATCAACTACTATTACACCATATGGGCTGCCTACATCTACTTCTGGGTGGTCTCCAGCCTGGTGGTCTCCTTCCTCTCCTTAATTTGTGCAGGAGCACTCAAGGATTAAGAACATCAGGGACTCCCTTGGGCCCCAAAGGAAGGAAATGGTCAAAGTTATTTCCTATTCACTTAATGAATAAACTAGAAATTGAAATTGAACCTGCATATCACAACTAGCTGGTTCAACTTCAATTTTTTTTTTAACAAGACTTAGAATCCAATTTACTTGCAGGTAGGCAGTAGGCTTATTCATTTGCAAATATTTCAGTTCCTGTTTTATGTGAAACTCCATTAGAGGAGGAGGGGAGGGAGAGTGGCAGATATAAAGACTTCACAGAGATTGGTTATGTGAATGATAATATATATTCAAAACCTTGCTAGCATCTCCCAATTTTAATAATCTGTACTAATTTTTCTAGCCCAGATTTCCTTTTAGATTTCACTGTCTGCATTGTTAAAACACCTGGAAATAACTCCAACACCACTCGAGATCCTTGTTCATTCCCGATCTACTGCCAAATACTGTTGGCTGCAGGCACAAAGGGTGCTAGTGGATAATGCCGGTAGGGTTAGCTTAAATAATACTGGAAGTCCAAAGTAATTTGCCCAGAAGTATAGGGACCCCAACTAAACTCTGAAACCTGGATTCACAACATAGAGTAGCTAAAAGTGTATCCTGATGCACACTTGCTACATCGACTTGTAAACAAAAGCCTGGTCATTGTAATTTACTCAGATAATTATGAAGCAGAGAGTTACAGCATATGTGACTGGCACAGGGGATTCTGAGAACCCTGCTACAAATGCAGAATAGAGGAACTCTCTTTGGAGACAAGTAGCCCCTGACTCCAACATTAGCTGCCAATTAAAGGAAAAACCAATTTAATCTCAGGACTCTGATTTTTTTAAAGACCTGGAAGAGGAAAAGATTCAAGAATTTGGACAAGTTGCTAGATGTGTTTCCTCCTCTATAAAATGAAGGCCTGAAAGAAATTATTTTAATTTTTTTCAATTATCCAAAATCTGTTTTCTCTCCCTCCCATTTTTCCCAACTCCAATTGAAAAAGACAGACAAATTAAGCCATTATAACAAATATATATGTATAAATATTTACACCCATATGTATACACACATATATTTAGTTAAGCAAAACAAATTCCCTAATTGCATTTGTCTAAAAAATAGATGTCTCAGTCTGAACTCTGATGGATTAAATGATTTCTAAGGTTCCTTCTGGTTTTAAATCCTGTGGTCCCAAAGGCACCTTTCCCACACATCAGCTGATCAGCTGGCCAAGCCCTGCTTGCCTTTGTCTTCCCATTCTTTTCTAACCCTTGGGTGACCCCTCCCTGTCCCTTTTCCTCTAGACTCCGCCTGGAACCTGTGGCTCACTCTGTTCTCCTACTCCCCAAACTTCAGGCTTCCATATTTGAGACTGGATTCGAGGGGCAGCTAGGTGGTGCAGTGGATAAAGCACCAGCCCTGGAGTCAGGAAGACCAGGATTTAAATCAGGCCTCAGACACTTACTAACCGTATGGCCCTGCATAACTCATTTAACCATATTGCCTCAAAAAAAAAAAAAAGACTACATTTGAAGAAGTCTAATAACTTCCTTCCTGTCCATTATTCTGGGTGTTGGGAAGGAGAAGAAGTACCACACAGCTCCCTCTCCCAGCAGTTCAGAAAGTGAATGGGCTGTTTGAGGGATAAGATAGTGAGTTTCCATCACTCGAGGTCTTTCAACTACAGACTGGATTAACAATTTCTCAAGAATGTTACATATGAGGTTCATTAATTTTTGTAGGGATTAATGACAACAGTAGCAACAATGCTAACACTTATATAGCACATTAAGGTTTGCAAAATGATTTACAATATAATTTTATTTGATGGGTTGGACTAGAGGAGTTCTGCTGTACCTTCCAATTCTTCAATTTTACAACTCTAAGCCCATGACTCAAAGTGTGTGAATGGATTAGAAACCATTCCAAGGTCTCTTTGGCCTTATTATTTTATCCACTGGCACACTATCATAAGGAATCAATAGAGTTGTCCTCTGACAAAATTATGAATAGGCAAATTTGGATTTCCTCCCGGGTGTTCCACTCTCTTATATCACTTTCCTATCTTCTATCTAGCCTTCTCGTTACAATTCTCTACTCTTTCCCTAACTTTATCTGTCATTCAGGAAGGAAATCCAACTAATAAACTTACATATTTGTTGACATAATGTCATTGCTCCAAGGAATATTTGTGTGTTAAAAGAAGACACTTGAAGAAAGATGCAAAGAAAATAATCACTGGTGGTGGAATTCAGACATAGATCAAGGAGACTGGATCAAGAATTGAACAGGAAGAAGAAAGTGTGTTGGACTGAATTTTGGAAATTAAGATGCTTATAATGACCTCAGGTTTCTCCTTTCCTTCTTTCTGTTTTCTTCCCTCCCTCCTTCTATCCTTCCTTCCTTCTTTCATACCTTTCTTTCCATCTCTTCCTCCTCCTCCTTCCTCCCTTCCTCCTCCTCTCAAGCAAATAATAAAGTAACAGAAAAATTATGTCACTGTCAATACACCTTCTCAAATGACTACAATCTCATCCTCCCTTTCTTCCAGAATCTTTTGGCAAATAAGATCTTCCAAGACTCATGGCTCCAGGAACAGAGCAAATGATATATGAAGCCTCACCAACCTAACTAGATACTAAATAGATCATATAGAATCTACTCAACTAGATAGAGGCCCTCCTCCAGATCATTTCAAAAGTCCAACTTGCTGGACTCAGAATATAATCCAGGTGAGCCTCCTATATGCTCTTTGAAAACAGTCAAGGGATTTTCATCAACTGTGGCTAAGTTTAGGGTTTCATCTAAAGCCTCAGGCATTATCAACTACATGAAACCCCATTCCCCCTCCCTACCACATTTGGTTTGGTCCTGACTCTAGGAACCTGAAACCTTAAGCTAAATGAAATGTGAGCAGATAGCTTTCGCCAGGCCCTCTGATTCAAAGCAGGCATCGAGGTTCCTGAGAAACAATGCAAAGTTCAAATCGATGGCCGCTTTGAAGTGCATTTGGCAACAATCCAACTGGTCCACGACTTACATCATTTTCAGACACTTTACCCTGGAAGCCTCTCTCCCTCCTCTTCCTCAGTCTTCCCTCTGCTGAGATAGGGAGATAGTAATTAGGACCCCATACTACTCTGTAGGAAATGGAATAGGCCTGTTGGAGCCTGTTTTCAAGGGAGAAAACAGCCTTAAAATAAAACCTCCAGCAATTTTGTAAAAAAAAAAAAAAAAGTTTTTCTAATAAGGGCTATTGGCTTCTAGACCAAGAGATAAACAAAGAACAAAGCTATTGCTCTGACCTTCTGCCCTGAGTTGTAAATTTAGATGAGGTTTGTAGACTTCTGGTGCTTTTTATGGCTGGGGCCTGCCCCTCAGGAAGTGATCTAACAAGCTATTGGCAAACTTTGCCTTGGGATGGGGAGTGTAGAAGACAGAGTTAATTACTGCACACTGAACTCCCACCATTCAGACTAGGAAAGAAGAATCTTTACAGCACTTTCTTTAAAGTGCAAAACAAGTTGGAGAAAAATGAAAAAGTAGTTAGGTGGAGAATATCAATGTATTGTGAAGCGTTCCTGAGAAAAAAAGATTCTGGCTGCATCTTAAAGGTTGTGATCTTACTCTTGTTACCTACCAGATTTGTGATCTTGGACAAATCACTTAATTTCTCTTTGCCTTAATTTCCTCATCTGGGCATCTATGATCTTATGGTTTGGCCAGACTGAGAGAGAGGCAGGTCCGGAAACTAGGAATGGGGGAAAAGACTGGAGAATGAACAAGATAGTATGAAAGACAGTAAGAGTAGATGGGAGTAAAAGGCATAGTTTGGGTTTGATAAATAGATCATTTTGGCTGGAGAGTGTCAACAGGGAAGTAATAGATTTGGGAGACAGGATTGGAAAAGAAGGTTGGAACCATATGTGGAAGCCCTTGAATGCCAAGTTAGGAGTTTGGAATTTATCCTGTAAACAATAAAAAGCCTTTTAAGCTGAGCAGCAACATGATAAAGCCAGTATTTTAGGGAAATGAATCTGGCAATGATATGAGGGATATATAGAGAGGTCAAGAAATTGGTGGCAAGTAATCAAGTAAGGGCTGCTGAATTAGTTTGTATAGGCAGGAGTATCCTTCACACCTACCACAGTGTCTGGCACAGAGGAAGGTGCTTAATGAATTGAAATAAGGGCCTGAGCAAGGGTGGTAAGATAAGGAGGTGCTTAACACATTACCTGGTATATAACACGCACTAAATAAAATGTTTATTGATTGGAGGCATGATCCAAGAGATATATGGAAAAATCAACAGAACTTGATAACAGACCGCATATAGAAGATAAGGAAAAGAGTAGATTTTGATTTCAAAGTTTTGGAGCTAGGATGACTCAGTGGCACCATTGGCACTAATAAGAGAGTTAGGAAGTTTTTGGAGAAGACAAGGACTTTAGTCGTAGATATGCTGAGCCTTCGTTGATGGGCGATAAGAGAAAAAAAGAAAATAAGTAATTTGACACTTGCCTTTAAGGAGATGATAAGCTTTTGGGGGAACAAAGATTCATAGTCCATTAATAGTTGGGAAATGAAAATATGGTCTTCAATACAAAATGTAGTAATATTATTAGAATGCTGGACTTAGGTTCAAATACTGTCTCTGTCATTTATACCTATGTGACATTAGGTAATTCACAACCTCTCTGGGATTCAGTTTCTACATCTACAAAATGAAGGGGTTGGCTTAAGTGATTGGTAAGGTCTCTTACAGCTCAAAACCTACAATCTTATTATCCTAATTGTCAAAATGTATGGAACAGATAAATACTATGGATGATTAGAAAAGCAGAGATGAATGTTGACTGGAAATGTTAAGAAATAATAATAATAATAATTGAATATTTTCCATAAATTCCCATCCTGATGATAAATTGTGGGATGGAGGTGACTTTGCATTTTTTAAAAAGGACTTTATTAAATATCTTCACAGAAGAGCTTCAGTCACACAATTTTAGGTGTCACAGAGTCCTATTATATAGTGGAGACTGACAGGCATGGCTGGGTATTATGGCTTCCCACTCTTCTGCTCTGAGATGGGGGTGGTACACAGAATCTAATTTTTTGGGTTCTAAAATGTTCATGTGGTCAGATAGGGGCTTCTTGGCGCTAATCTTGCTTCTTCGATTCTAGGACAACATGATTTAAACTTTAATGCCCAGTATATCTTATCTGAGGAAGAATGTGGCATAAAGCAGTCAAATTATAATTGTCAGAGTCTCTGTTTAGGATAATTAGGACATCCACAAACTGCATAGATTTTACCCTTTATTCTCTGTCTTTACCAGATACTATACCTTGCATCCTTTTGTCCTATTATTTATAATCAAGGAGAAGACCCCAGCATGCTCTAGGTTCAGTGAGACCTTCTACCTAGGAGTTTTTAATTTAGGAACTTTACCTGGGCTACTAGTATCACAGAGACTTCTGGTGGCCACTTAGCTTCATTCTGAGCCCCAGTGGCCAGGAAACTGATTTCTAGCCTGGTTGTGCTTTGCACCTCTATCGTACAACAGATAGGATGAAACACTCATTTTGTTTAGGTTTGAAGGTGACATTAGCAAACAAACTTCCTCTTCTTAGAAATCTGCACTGCCGTCTTGCATTCTTGAAGGCTTGGCCAATGTAGTATGGTCCTATAGGGCTCTCACTATGAACCAGGTCCTATCAGTCTTTCAGTATGGACCAGGCAAAAACTTGTATATCTGTTACCTGAGGACCACCCTAAGTACAGAGAAGCTCATCATCAGAGAGAGGGTAGACCAAGAGGTAACAAGTTTTTGTAGCTACAATAGCTCATGGAGTGGAGAAGGTTACAATCTGTGCCTGTGGAGAGAATACTCACATGAAGAAAATCCCTCATCATTGAAATATTGAAGTAAAATAATACTAGCGATGAGCTCACATTCATGACATTTTCTTACTTACAAAGGCATTTCCTTACAAACGTGAAAGATGCATAGGACTTGGAACGGGAAGAGATGAGATGGTACGTGTAACTCTCAATGCATTAATCCTGGTCCTCACAACCCTCAGGACAGTCAACCAATGGTCTTTACCTCCCCACTATGGACCTTGATAGTCACTCATTTCTATTTCATTGCTATAGATTAACTGACAGGATTGTCTTTCCCAGCCTTCTAGATCAGGGGTTCTTAACCTTGTTGGTATCATGGAACCCTTTGGCAGTTTGCTGAAGCCTACAGATCCTTTCTCAGAGTAATTTTCTAGAATGCATAAAATAAAATACTTCAGATTACAAAGGAAACTAATCATATAAAAATACAGTTATCAAATTGGAAAAAAAAAAACTTGTTGAAGAATCCCATGAAATCTATCCATGGATCCTCAAAGGGGACCCCACATTAAAGAACCATAGACTTAGAATCTGTTTCTTTGGCTTTAAATATGGTGTGAGAGTTAGGGCCTAGACAGGGACCTTCTCTTGTATGATAGTTCCCTTCCCCCATCCAGCTGAGTAATCTTAGGGCTACCTCACCCTCATGTCACCGGCCAGGGCCTAAATAAGCTTATCCTGCACTTTGCCCCTTTCCCCAGACTCCCAGCAAGGGAAGAATCTTCTCTCTTTTCCCAAAGCTGCCTCCATCCACCTGTTTCAGGCTATGGTACTTCTCTTGTCCTTAGTTCTTTATCTTTCTACTCAAAGAACACAGGCCATAGAATTACAGATTTATAACTCAGAGACCCCAGTCCAGTCTTCTCTGTGGTAAGAGTAATATCTATCAGAGTCTCCCCTCACTCCCAACATGGGCTGAGCTAGTTTTTTTACTTAAAAAGTATGGAAACCATCAAGATTTGATTAACTCTGGGGACTGAAGTTTCATACCATCTATTCTTGGTCATCCAGTATATTGGAATAAAATGACTACTGGTGCTTCCTCATCATTTCTTTGGAGCCAAGATTTGAGCCTAAGGGGTTTTTTTTTTAAATTTTCCCTCTCTTTTATTGATTTTTTTCCTCTTTTTTTACATTACTTTTACTTCCCACTTACTGTCTCCTCCCTTTACAAACCTTCCCTAACTCCCTCAAGAGAACCCTCCCTTGTAGCTTACAAGCATAGCCAAACAAAATATATCCATAGGTTTTGACACAGAGTTCTTTATGGTTTACAAGTTGTAGCAGGTCTTACCAGTCTTTGAAACACTTTGAATATAGCTCAGTGATCAGCTTTAAGTCTTTTGCTGGTGGTCACTAAGTTCAGACAGGCTAACTACTAGGTAGGTTGGTTTTCAGGTGATTTTTTTTTTTCAGCCACAGAACCTCTTTAAAACAACAACAACCACCAGCATTTTTTTTCAAAGCAAGTCTTGAAAAAAGACCATATTACAAAGGGGTTGCCATCTATTTCTTTCTTTTTTTTTTTTTTTTTTTGCTTAAGCAATCAGGGTTAAGGACTGGCTCAGGGTCACACAGATAGTAAGTATCAAGTGTCTGAGAACAGATTTGAACTCAGGTCCTCCTGACTCCAAGGCCAGAGTTATATCCACTGCGCCACCTAACGGCCACTATTGCCATCTATTTCATAGAAAGTTGTGGGTCTTTGAGTGACTGAAGAACTACAGCAATATGTAGTCTTTAGGATCTGCCTTGTTGGGGAAGGGGACCTAGCAAGGACAGCATTCCACGACGTTGTGGTGGGGAAGTGTTGAGATCCCCAGTTGAGCACAAGCGGAAGGCATCCAGTTTCTCCCTTAGCTTTCAGGTCCGATTAGCTTGGTGAATAGGAATAACTCACTTGGGGCAGAGATTCAGAGATAAAAAGTGGGACTATGTGGGCCTAGGAAATACTTGTTGCTTTATGCCCTCGGGCTCAAATGAGATAGAGAGAAAACTAAGCCTAAGGACTAAACTGGCCAAAAGATCAAGCTCTTAAAATATGAAATCAAGGTACTTGGGTGGAGTCATGAAGGTAAGTTGCTTCCAAAGACCAGAGAATCCAAGAAAATAAAACAGTAGGGTTACAAGGAACAGAAGGTCCCTTGGTCCCTTCCCCTCCCCTGTGCCCACTCCTAAATTCTAGTCTAGACTTTCCTTTTAACTAGCTGTGAGATATCTTTGGGCCTCAGTTTAATCATTTGTAAAAGGCAGGGGGTGGGGGCAAATTTGCATTGATAATTAAAACTTCTAAATAAGGGCAAGAGAAAAACCATGAGCAAATATGGATGGAGGCAACTACGGGGTGAAAAGGGAAAATTCTGCTCCAAATCTGAGGTGGGGGGTGGCCGGGAAGGGCAGGGTGCTGGATAAGCTTATATAGTCCACGGCCAGTGATATGAAGGTGATGTAACATAACATTACCAAACTGGTTGGGGGAAGGGGACTGCCACAGCAGGGAAAAGTCCCTAACAAGGCCAACTCCCTCATTATACTGAAAGGCAAAGAAGCAGATTTTATAGCTCAAGGCTTCTTCACCTTGCTGTCTCCTTCAGGTGGGGTCCATAGATAAATTTCATGGGGTATTTGAACTAGCTTTTAAAAAAAGATTTGATAACTATTTCAATAAAATTAGTTTTCTTTGTAATCCTATGAATTTTATTTTTTGCATTAAAAAAATTCTGAGAAGGGATCCATAGGTGTCAGCGGACTGCCCATGGATTAAGAACCCTCTGGAAGTCTGGGAAAGACAACCCTGGAGAGCCAATCCATAGCAATGAAATTAGAACTGACTATCAAGGTCAATATTGCAGAAGCAGTAGGTTGAATGCTCTACTGGTAATTAAACAATAAGAATTTTTGTGAACTGTAATGTGCTAAACCTTTTCCTGTATTGCTGTATTCCCAACTTATCCATTATATCTTTCTTTCTAGAATGTCATAGTAAATCCTTTTAAGTCATCTAAGGAGTTAGTGTGTTGTTAGGGAGAAAAAAGCTTGAAGCTTAGAAAACCCTCGTGATCATCCCACAGAGGGCCAGGAAGTACCAGTGAACTGTGATGTGGGCATGCTGGGTGAAAAAATAGAGGTGTTTCAGGGTGCAGAGGGCCCTGTGCACTGCATGGTACTACACCTGGATTTTTGTTCTGACTTTCCCATTAACCAGCTGTGTGACCCTGAATGGTCACTTAGCCTCTTTGGGCCTCAGTTTAATAATCTGTGAAATGGGAGGTGAAGAAAGGGAGAAAATGGATTGATGATATCTAAATTCTCTTCAATCTCTAAAATTCTCTATGAATAGGGAGATGGCTTTAATCTTGAAAGGCCCTGAGCAGAAGGGTGAAGAATTTATAGTGCTAGGCAAAATGGAGCTCTCACAGGTCCATGAACTGAAATCACATGATGAGGGCGTAATGGTCTTTTTTCCAGGGAATCTTGGGCAAGTTTGTTGGTTCTTTTGGTAGATAGTGTTCAAGTTCTCTGGGAAGATAAGGAACAACCTCCAACTCACCCCCTCCCCATTCCCGACCTGTTTCCCCTGCAGAGTCCCTCTTTTTTTTTCTTTTTTTGCTGCAGAGATATCAAAGTTTCTGTCACAACTTTCTTCTGTTGGCTATCTTTAAATACATGCTTATGATCAAATTTCAGTCCAAGAGAGGAGAAAATGATTTGGAGTCAAGGTCAAGGTTCCTTGGAACCTTGGAAGGAACTTCTGGCCTTGAAGCCAGGGGACTTGAGGTACGTCACTTACTAGTCTGACCTGGACTAATCACTTAATAATTTCCCTGGGCCTCAGTTTCCTCCTCTATAAAATGAGAGAATTGAATCCCTATGCTCCCTTCCTTCCCTAAATTGAGATATCCCGTTTCCCCCTCCCAAAGCAGCCTTTCTTTTGATTCCAATCACCTAAACAAGGCTGCCTTCCCTCACAGAGGGTTAATGTAGTCAAAGGCAGCCACATCTGGCTCTGGCTAACCTAGCAGGGGCCCTCTCCACATTGCCGGAGAGAAGCTGGCTGTGTGGCCTTGAGGTTTCTAGTTTGGCTTGGGGGTGGGGGGAGGGAAGGATGAGAGGGAAGAGGAAAGGAAGGGAGAGGTGGATTTAGCCTCTGTGGCATCATACTCCCTCTGGGCCAATGGGTAAGTGCCACATTAAGCAAGCTGGGCTCCCAGCCCCCTGCCGAAGCTCCAAGATTATAGCAATTCAATCCTCAACCCCTCTCCCTGGGGCTATTTCTGTGGATGAGGGGGAGAGCAGTCTCTCGGTTGCCACAGCAACAAGGCTGGGGCTGTCCTTTTGGTGGAGAGGGACTCTGCAGGGGAAACAGGTCGGGGATGGGGAGGGGGTGAGTTGGAGGTTGTTCCTTATCTTCCTAGAGGCCTCGGCAGCCATGACTGCTGTAAACGCCAACAGAGTTCTGGGTAGGAGATTTTTGTTGTTTTTATTTTTTAATTTTTTTTTTGAAAGACAGGAAGATTCCCAGTAGTTCAGTAGCGTCCTCCCTGGATAAGGGGGAGAAGCAGGGAGGGGCCATTGGGCATAACGGTCCTCATTGTTTATAAAAAGCCATGGGGAATTGAAATAGCCTTTACAGAATTCTGGGGGAAAAGGGTATTAAAAATGGGAAGGCTAATTAGCCCTTTGATGCTGGGAGTGGGGTTGGGGTAGGAGACAGAGCCCGAAGAGGAAGGTCAGGACCAGTTTGGAATTTGGTCCCTGATTTAGTCTTAAGGCCTCACTACTGGCGTTTTCTGACTGGCCTTCACATCAAGTCAGGCTTTTTAGAGGCATCCTTGTCAGCATCTCAGCCTAAAAGGCGAATCCAAGGAGCTAGACTTCTCAAACTTTCATAGTTCGACCCTTATTCCACTATCCTTTAATCCTTTTTTCCCACCTCTCCCTGAGCTCCCCTTCAGCATTTCTGTAGTTTTGCTCTTGAAAGCATCAGATCATAGAATTTAAGGCTGTTAGAAATCTTAAAGATCATATACTCTGACTACCCTCCTTTATTATTTTTAAAGTTATTGATGTCTATTTTTGTGTCACTTAAATTTCCCAATGTATGTCTTCCCCCTGATTTATCCCTTCCCAGCCATCACTTGTAAGACAAAAAGGGAAACAAAAGTTCAGTAAAATTAACCAACACAGCAGAAAAAGTCTAATACCATGTGGAGTTTGTTATACCCATAGTCCCTTACCTCTGCAAAGAAAGAGGGGAGGAATGTCTTATATATCATAGAAAAAAACCTTTTAAAATATTTTATTGACACATTTTATCTTGGTGAATCAATTACTTCCTCAGCAAAACCATGGAGTAACTGTGATCGACAACACATGTAACTTTCTCTTTTTGTTTTGCTGTTTATTTTTTTTAAAGGTATTTTATTTTGTCTTTACATTACCTACATTTTCTTCTGTATTCCTCTTCTATCCCCTCCCATTTAATCTCTCTTGGTCACAATCACTTCATCTGTGACCTCCAAGGTCCCTTCCAGCTCTAAATCTAATAGAATATTAAAAAGCTCCTTGCAGGTAGGAGCTGTTGTTATCGTTATTTGAATAAATGCCTATAGACTCCAGCCCTAAACGTAAGCCTTGTTGCCTTATTACAGGTTGAGTAAGGTTCTACATTCCAAAGAGCAGTAAATGAACGGCAGCAATTTCCTTTATTTGCCAGGGGGAAAATCCAAGGGGGTCGGACTTGGGTCAAGGCCCCTAGTCTCAGTCCTAGTATAAAGGAGATACTATTGTTGAAACTTTGGTTCTTGATGTAGCTGAATCAGGCTGAGGCTTCTAAGGAGAAAACTGGCCTTGTTGAGAGGCTGAATACCACAAAACAAAACACAGCCCAAAACAGAAGAACAGGCAGAGAAAAGATGAAGCTTAATTGAACAGAGATGCAAGAAGGAGGAACAGTCAGGGAGGGTGGGCACCCTGTAAGGGACCTAATTCCGTCCAGGATTCCAGTTTTCTCTTTAGAAGCATCAATCTTCCCTGAGAGGTGAGACTGTAGGTCTTGGCAGCCCCATCCGCCTCTCAAGCCTTGACTTAGGGACAGTAGAATGAAAGGGACGGCTGGGGAATCCCATCACCCAATGTTAGGGCCTGCTTCCTTCTCCCTGACTCTAGGGTCTTCATTATGGGCCCTCAGCCCGTCTAGGTCCCCCTTGAGCTTTTCTCCTGGCCACATATGTGGCAGACAGGGGAGACTGCTACCTTTCGTCATATTGCTTTTGGGAATCTGGAACCATACTAAACCTGAAAGAGGACAGATTTTAGCTGAGGTCCTGAAGGCTGGGAGGGAAGCAGCAGGGGAGGCAGGCCCATCCCGAGTCATATGCTTTTATGTTCATTGTGGTTGGGTGCGAATCAGTGTAGTCCATAGGCCCTTCAGCACAGCTGTCTCCTGGTTACAGAAGTAGGTCTGCTTCTGAAGAAGCAGTATGGCATAAGAGTGCTGGATTTGGGAAACCATCTGCTCCAAAAGTTTTCCCAGTCATTTTCTCTTTTTACCTTATCTTCACTGTGCTTACCTATCATCTATCTATCAGTGCCTAGCTCTCCACTGTCCTTTAATAAAAACCCTTCTCTTGTTTCTGTCAGAGATGTCCTATCTCTTTTCTCTTTCACAGACAATTTCCCCCTAAGAGTAGTCTCTACTCACTACTTAGACTTCCTAACTACTTGCATGCTTCTTACTATCATCTGGCTAGTGACCTTTAAACTCCAACGAAAACCCTTTCTCCAAGTTTACCATAGTATGTAGGCCTAGGTGTGGCCCAAAGAAATCAAGTGAGCCTCCTTTCCCTCTAATGAACCCAGAGAGCAGCATGGATTTCCTAGAGAAGATGTGAACTCTCGTTGTCCTAGATCCTCATTGTACCACTGTTAATATCTGAGCTTAAACAGCCTCAATGAAATTTACCAAGTTGATGCCACATGAGAATAAAGTTAAAAAACTTGAAGTGTCCCAGCTTGAGCTGGACCTTTAAGAGAGGAGAAAACCCACTAGAAGGAGACAGAGTAGATGCAGAAGGGACACATAGGGACATGTGTTGCTCAGTCATTTTCAGTTTTGTCTGACTCTGTGGTCTAATGTCAATGTGGCTGGAGCTCTCAAGTAGAGTATTTTTGGTGGTTGGTGCTCACGCTTATGCTGTTTCCCATTTTTATCAATGACTTAGAAAAAGGTATAAATGGCATGATCACCAAATTTGCAGACGGCACAGAGCTTGCAAGGATAGTTAACAGAGTGGATGAGAGTTAGGATCTGAAAAGAATTTGACAGGCTAGAGTGTTGAGCTGAATCTAACAATCTAATTGAAATTCAGTTGCTTGTGTAGAGAAAACCTTCACGTATAGAGAGACCCACGTGTAAGGAAAGGATTTGAGAGGAGCAAGGCCTGTCATTGTGTGGCAGAAAACTCATCTCCTACCTCTTCTCCCCTACCCTTCTCCAAGGGATACTTTAATTTCTGCCAGGAGAGGAAGCAGGAGGTTGGGGCCAGAAGCTGTTCTGTTCTCAGAGAGAGAAGGGTGCTGGGCTAGATTTATATCAATCTGCTCCCTTTATTATTAGTCTAGGTGATATTACATGGTTCGATCGAACTTTTAATCACTTCGTCATTTTGGGTGAAAAGGTGACCCTAAGCTCTATATCCAAGACTTGACACCTTTCTAACCTAATACAAATACAATAATGAAGACACTTAGTAAATAGCAAAGAAACCCATTTATCCAAATTATAACAAAACCTTATACATAGGAGAATATATGCCAGATAATACAAAATGAAGGCATTCTCCCATTGTAAGTAAGATAACTCAGCTCAACCAAGAGAGTGTCCTGGATCTCACCCAAGAGGTACTGCCTGAAGTCTCTAGTGTAGCGAGCTGGGGGTAGAGACCTGACAGAGACTGCTGGCTCTTCTTGTGTCTTCCTAGAGTCTTTTCTTTCAGCGACTTGAAGTGGGGTTGGCCTCTACCCTCTTCTCTCTTAAAGCTTTCCAGCCAGAAGTGCCTGAAGTGACTTGACACTTGAAGAAATGCAAAGAAGACTGAAAGCTTGGGGACTTGCCCTGAAGAGTTTCACAAGGGACTAGCAAAGACTGTAGTTCTGCTTCTCAACAGCTCTGTTCCAGCCCGAACACAGAACAGGACCTCCATCTTCACCAATAAGGAGAGAATCTCATGCCAGTGGGTTTTGAAACAGGGGTTATACCTGTATTTGTAATCTTAGAGCAGTGCCTAGCACATAGTAAGCGCTTAACAATTGCTTATTGCTTTACCTAGTCCAGTATTTCATCTTCTTTCACTTGGACAAATGTAATAGCTTCTTTTTTAAGCTAAATTTTATTTTCTTTCAGATCCCTATTCTCTCCTTCCCACCTCATCCACCAAAAGAAAAAGCAAGGAAAACAAAACCCTTGTTACAAACATGTATAGTCAAGTACAATAAATTCTCACATTGCCCCCTCCTCTCCAATCTATACTCTGAGTTCATCACTTATCAGGAGTCGAGTAACATGTTTCATCTTGAGTCTTCTGGAATTGTGATTGGTCATTATGTTGACCAGTGTTTCTAAGTCTTTCAAAGTTGTTTATCTTTACACTATTGCTATTACTGTATAAATTGTTCTCCTGGTTCTGCTTCAGTTTATATGAGTCTTTGAAGGTTTCTTTGAAACTGTCTCTTCCATCATTTGTCGCAGTACAATAGTATTCTACTATATATGTATATATGTACATATATGTGTGTATATATATGTATATGTTTAATATCAAAATTTGTTCAGTTATTCCTCAATTGTCCTGATCTATATCTTGCCACTGGACCCAGATGACTCCTGAGGAAAGAGTGAGGATGGTGACTTTGTACAGCCCTCCCTCACTTAAATCTAATTCACTTGCAAGTCATGACATCTCCTCTCTGATGTCATGGTCCTTTTTAAGAACAAAGGAGAAACAATCAACAAGGGGTATCCCCTTGGTTTCCAATTCTTTGCTATCTATAAAAGAGATGCTATGAAGATTTTTGTATATATGGGTCCTTTTCCTCTTTCTTTAATCTCTTTAGGGGTATAGACATAGTAGTGGTAGTTGTAATAGTGTCTTAATTAGTCTTCATTCTTCCAGTTTGCCGTGCATTAATAGCATTGGTGAACCAGCCATTAGGAAATTCCTATTTAAATCATTGATCAGGGAAGCTGAAGGTTGCTTAAGGAGAGAAAGCTGTGAGAAGGGACAGTGAACCAAAAAGGAAGAGAAAGAAAAAACACTAACCAAAGAAGTCCAGTCGTCTGGGGCCATTTAATTCAGGGACACACAGTCCTACACACTACAATAGAACCTTCAGGCTCTATTACCATATTACCACCCATTACAGCTATGGAGCGTAGAATTCTAGTAATTGATGGTCATCATAAAGTCCATGAATCAGAACAGAAAGGTTAAATTATGTTTAGAATATTTTGTTTCCAAAGATAGGGAAACAGGCAATATATTTTAAAAGGAATTTTATTATGAATATTTTTAAAATCATGTTTTAAAAAATGAAACAATAAACTTCAGCTGTCTGGAAAACTCATTCACACAGATCATCTCTTTCCCTGATAATGCCAAATAATTGAGTTGATTATATCGTGTAAAGATGATTTTAATTAGGTCCAATGCAATCCTATTTTTTGAACTGATCCCCAGAGATCTCATGGCTATTTTCAGCAATTCCCATTAGGCTTTCTCAGTTATAGCAATATTTCATAAAGCATGCATTTTAACTTCTTTTTTTCAATGAATAAACCTTTGTTTTCTCTCTTCCCCTCCCTATTCCCCCTATCAAGAAAGAATAGTAGTACATAGTAAAGCAAAACAAATTTCCAGGCTATCCATGCCTAAAAATGTATATATGTTTCTGTATCTTGAGTCCATCACCTCTCTACCATTGGCTGGTTCACCAATGCTATTAATGCATGGCAAACTGGAAGAATGAAGACTAATTAAGACACTATTACAACTACCACTACTAGGTAGCATGCTTCATCATCAGCGCTTTGGAGTTACGGCTGAATAATGTATTTATTGGTAGAGTTCTTAGGTCTTTCAAAGTTATTGCTTTTACGATGTCGTTTTCGTGTAAACTGTTCTTCTGAGAACCTATAATATGTGAAAACTGGAAGAAATCAGTTAATCCAATCCTTTTATTTTATAAATGAGGAAACTGAGGCCCAGGAAGTTAAGTGACTTGTCTAAAGTCACACAGTAAGTTAGTTTGCAAAACAGAATTAAAACTAAGTTTCCCTGATTCCTAGTGTATTTTTTCTACCATATACCAGCCTCCTTAAGAAACTGATGTAATATGACATGTGAAAATGAGAGCAACTCTATTTTACTGTATTCCAAACTAAACAATTTCATGCACAGCAGAAAGGCTGACAATAGTAACACCACATTAAAGAGAGGCATTCATTTAGACTGTACAATATCCCTTTCTGTAATTGCCATATCAGTACTGTTGGGGCACAAACCTGAGTGTACAGCAGTATGAGAAGCATTGTGGTATTTTGATTCCAATAAAGACTTGTCTGGCATGTACCAGCTTGTTGGCAAAGTAGTTTTAAAAAACTCAATCTGTTATCCACAGGAAGGAAGCAAAAGTAGAATAGGACTCCTGTGCAAAAAATCTCCTTGTATAGAGCCAGGGTAGGTCTATCTGCATATTCTGGGTGAGCATCTTCTGGCCAATGACAATGCTCCCCTAGTGTGTGGTGCAGCCTGCTCTGTACAAGCCTATGCATCAACCTTGCCTCTTGTCAATAAAATTTAAGACCTATTTCAATTCTATTTGTGCTAGCTGTGTTAAGGGGTGGATGGTGGATTGGGCAGGGGGAGGTGGCTACAAAGGCAAAAAATAAAGGAATTTACATTCTTTTGAGGGGGTACAACATGTGTACAGATAAGTATATACAAAGATTTTTAAAGAGTGATAATGTGGGAAAAAATGCTCTGGGTCACTAAGAGCAAGGGAAATTCACACAAAAACAACTCTGACATTTAATCTCATATGCAGCATACTGGCAAAGATGACCGACCCCTCCAAAAAAATTCCCCTTGAAATAGTCAATGTTGGAAAGGTGAAAGGAAAGCAGGAGCTCTTGCTATACTGTTAGTGCATCAGAGATATGAAATGATCCAACCTTTCTGGAAAATACCAGCAATTATATGATCCAGTTAATCCTATGACTGGAATCTCAAAAAGGTCAAAGACAGAAATTGCCACATAGATACAAAAATATTATTAACCACTTTTTGCAGCAGCAAAGAACTGAGGGGAAATGGGCACTTGCAGATTGGGGATGACTAAACAAACTGTGGTATGTAATGACAATGGAATACTGTATTGCTGTGAGTAAAACCGAATGTGAGAAATTCAGAAAACGTGGGAAGACATGCAGGAACTGATGATGCAGAGGAAAACAAGTAGAATTAGGAGAACAATGTGGACAATGACTACAATACTGTAAATGAAAAGAAAACTGAGAGAATGTTGAACTCTGAGTAACTCTTGGTCCTGGACAATAGACAATGAAATGTATCTCCCTTATCTCCTCAGAGACATTAGGGACTTTGATAAGAGAATTTTTGTATCCATTGTCAGATGCATTTACTGGATGAATTTTTTTTTTGCCTCTTTTTCTCGGGTATAAGGAAGGAGACATGGGGGGGGTGATGAGCAAGAGAGACTGGAATGAATATTTGAATATTTCTGAAAGTGTAATACAATGCAAAAAAAGGGATCAATATAACTTACCCTCCCCCTCAAAAAAAAAATTCAAGAGGAGAGAATAGGTACAACTAGGGGGAACTGGGAATAACCTTGTGTAGGAAGAGTCCTCTGAACTGTCTTTTGAAAGAAGTTGAGGGGGCAGCTAGGTAGCACAGTGGATAGAGCTCTGGCCTTAGAGTCAAGAGGACCTGAGTTCAAATCCAGCCTCAGACACTTGATACTTACTAGCTGTGTGACCCTGGGCAAGTCACTTAACTCCAACTGCCTCATCAAAAAGCAAAAACAAACAAACAAAAGAAGAAAGAAGTTGAGAATTGATGAAGTGGAGATGAGGAGAAGTGTATTCTAGACATGGGGAACCACTTCTGGAAAGGGAAGGCAGCAGGAAAGTCGTGTGTCTGGAACAATTGGGTCAATGTGACAGGAATGTAGAGTGTATGAAGGCATGTACTATGAAATAAGACTGAAAAAGTAAGTGGGAGCCACATTATGAAGAGCTTTGAATGCCAGGCTCAGTATTTTGCATTTTATCCTAGAGGCAAGAGGGAGCCATGGTTAAAACCTGTGTTATAGGAATATCCATTTGGCAGCTATATGGGAGATGGATTAGATGCAGGGAGAGACTGGAAGCAGGAAGCCCAATTCAGAGGCTATCACAATAGTCTAGAGGAGAGATGATTTGGGCTTGAACTAGGGTAGAGGCTGTCTAGGCACAGAGAAAGGAGTAGATAATAATAGTTGCTACTATTTATATAGTGCTTACTATGTGCCAAGTACTATGCTAAGCACTTTGTAATTATTCCTCATTTGATCCTCACAACAACTCTGAGAGGTAAATGCTAGTATTATTTCCATTTTACAGACGAGGAAACAAGCAAACAGGGGTTGAGTGATTTAGTCTGTGTCATACAACTAGTAAGTGTCTGAGGCCACATTTGAACTCAGGTCTTCCTGACTCTACACCTAGCACTCTATCCACTGCACCCGCCCCTAAAGTGAGATTTGAGACTTAGAGAGAGAGGCAGCTAGGTGGTGCAGTAGATAGAGCTTTGGCCTTGGAGTCGGGAGAACTCGAGTTCAAATGCGGCCTCTGACACTTGAAACTTACTAGCTGTGTGACCCTGGGCAAGTCACTTAACTCTGATTGCCTCACAAAAACAAAAACAAAAAAAAAAGATAGGAGACTTAGATAAAAGAAGGTAAAATCAATAAGACTTGGTAACTCATTGGGGACGAGAGGTAAGAGAGAAGGAAGAATCAAGGATGACTCAGATTTCAAACCAGATTTTGACTGTGCCAGAAGAGGAATGGGGTTTGGGGGGACATTAAATCAGTTCCATTTTGAACATGTCAGGTTGGAGATGCCTTTGGGAGGTGGAGATGTTCAGGCAGGCAGTTGGTAATGCTGGATTGTATTTCATAAGAGAGATTAGGCCTGGAATTCTCCACATAGAGCTGATAATTGAACCCCTGGGAACTAATAACATCGTTGAGGGTAGAGAGAGGTGAGGACCCAAGATAGAACCTTGGGGGACGCAATTAGTGGGCAGGTTTGACTCTCTTTACAGTTATCTAAAGGAAATTGTAGGTCAGCAGAGTACATGGTAATTTTAAACTGTCTCAGAGGGTTTAGTTCGATAGAGATATAGAAACATAGAAATGGCGGAGCAGCAAATGATCTTAGAGCTCATCTAGCCCTAAGCCTTGATTTTATAAACGAGGAAACAGGCTCAAACAGGTGAGGGGGCTTGCCGAGTCACACATTTGGTTAGTGGCAGAGCTAGTTTGGGCTCCTGACTCAATTCGGGGTTCTCTACGTCACACTGAGCTCTTACTATGTCAGTGGACTGGAAGCCATTTGTTCACATGGTTAGCATTTATGGGCTACCTACTATGTGCCAGGCACCTGTGTTAAGTACTTTGCAAATTTCTTTCTTGATGTTTGATCCTCACAACAACCTTAAGGGGGTGGGCGCTATTATGACCTCCATTATACAGATGAGGAAACTGAGGCAAAGAGAGATTAAGTGATTTGTCCATGATCACACAGCTAATAAGTATCTGAGACCAGATTTGATCTCAGATCTTCTTGACTTCAGGCCCAGCATTCTATTCCCTGCCACACCTAGAGCTCCATTCAACCGCCATTTGTTAAATACTTCCTACAGGTCAAGTACAATGCTCAAAGTTTTACTCTAGTGGATAAACAGCATGGCATAGCAGGAGTACTGGATTTGAAGGCAGAAGACCAGGGCAAAAATCCTGGCTCTGGTACTTGCTATATGACCTGTATGAATAATTTCTTTGGGTCTCAGTTTCCTTATATATAAATCCTATGATCTTTTAGGAACCCCTTACATAGCACTTTGTTTTATATCTCTCTAATGTACTCATCATGTATTGCTGTATATTGGTTATCTAAATATCTATTTTATCTACTCTTCAGGGTCAGGGTCTAAGAAAACTTTTGTGCCGTTCCCGAACACAACACTGAGCTCTGAACACTATGATTAATGTTTGTTGAATGGATGGATATTAAGGAATAAAGAAGCACTGGGGTTAAGGGGAATGTATCAGAGGGATTTGGTTAAGACGAGTGGGGAACCTGTGGCCTTGATGCCACATGCGGTCCTCTAAGGTCTTCAAGTACAGCCCTTTGACTGACTCCAAACTTCATAGAACAAACCCCCTTAATTAAAGGATTTGTCTGTAAAACTTGGACTTGGTCAAAAGGCAGCACCCAAGGACTTAGAAGGCCACATGTGTCCTTGAGGTTGCAGGTTCCTCACCCTGGGTTAAGGGATCCCTAATCAATTGAGTGGGCAGTTAGGTGGTCCAGTGGATAGAGCTTGGAACCAGGAAGACTCACCTTTCTGAGTTCAAATCTGGCTTCAGATGCTTACTAGCTGTGTGACCCTGGGCAAGTCATTTAACCCTGTTTGCCTCAGTTTCCTCATATGTAAAGTGAGCTAGAGAAGGAAATGACAAATTACTCCAGTATCTTTGCCAAGAAAACCCCAAAATGGGGTCACAAAGAGTTGGACGTGACTGAAAACAACTCAACAACAACAACAACAACAAAATCGATTGAATATGCCTAGCCTCCATTATATTAGGTGTGAAACCCTGAGGGACCTATTTGTAAACTGTAAAGGGCATGAAATTGAGAGGAGGTCTATTTGCATCTTGTAAAAGATTCATCCTTTTCAGACTTTGAAGGATTAGTGTAAAGGAAGTATATATTTTCTTACTCCTTCAGAAGGTAGGAAGTTCTTCCATCAAGTCGATGGAATTAAAGGCCACTAGATATTGACCGGCTGAAGGATCCGCCATTCCCCCTCCTCCCCCCAGCCTTAGAAAGCAAACTCTGAGCAGGGAGTTTTTTCTTTCTTTCTTTCTTTCTTTCTTTCTTTCTTTCTTTCTTTCTTTCGTTCTTTTTGAGTAGGGAGTTATTAATGGCAACAGAGAGGAGTGCCAACTATGGGGGAAGAAGCCAACTCTTGAGAGATGGAATTACTATTATCCTTTCCCCTTGTACCTCTTAATTCAAAGTACACCAGAGTCCAGAGAGGAAGAGGCCCAGCAAGCCCAGCAGAGTGGCCTGCTCACCAGGTCTGCTGTCCCCACTGGGAACATCTTGAGGAAAACATGAAAAGAGAAAAGACATGGATCCCTGAAGAGTTGTGAGTTTGCTTAGCTATGTGCATTCCCTAGCTGTATACCTTTCTACTAGTTTATTTTATGAAACGAATAGCACAGTGGCTAGAGTGCTGCACCTGGAGTCAGGAAGACTCATGTCTCTGAGTTAAAATCTGGCCTCAGACACTTACTAGTTGTGTGACCTTAACCCTGTTTGCCTCAGTTTCCTCATCTGTAAAATGAGCTGAAGAAGGAAATGGCAAACTACTTCAGAATCTTTGCCAAGAAAACCCTACATGGGGGTCGTGAAGAGTTGGACACAACTGAACAATAAAAATATAATGGTTGTGTCCATTCTTACTACTCATGCATATATTTGTGGGAGAGTGAAGTCCCAGGTTTATGAGGGAACGTTTTGTAGCTACTGTTCTAAGATGCCGTTTCATTAAATGACATTGTTTAGAACTAATTATGTCTTCTGGCTGACTACTGAAAGCAAACACATGGGTAGGAGTATATGAGCTATTGTTTTGGATTGTGGACCCAGTCAGAGTACCTTGAATCTGCAGAAGTCATGTCCTAAAAAACCCAAGCTTTAGGTGAGTGGAGAGGATGAGAAGGGGAACACAGAGGGCTCTACAGAAATAAAACTAGATCAGTAAATAGTAATGTTCTTTTTTCTCACATGCTGAATTGTAACTGGCTTTTGTCCAGCCAGTTCTTGGGTAAAGGGGATGGCTGCCAGCATGCCAACTTTAAGGAGTGCAGAAAAAGGAAGGTCTCCGTATCTGAAAATATTTTCTCTACTTAGAGCTTCAGTGCCTGAAATGCCAACATTAGAGATTTTTTTCTTTTTTATCTTGAAAGTAGTCACATAGGAGCACTATGTTTGTGATCTACTTTGCACGAACAATTTAACCTATTGGATCTCTATATTCTTGGCAAGTAGGAAAATATTGGGCAAAGAAGACTAGCAATAGGAAAAGAGACAGAATCAGAGGATCTGGATTCAAATATTCTCACATGGGATGTAGGGGTTTGAAGTGCCCTGATGACAAATTTTGTTAAATTTTGTCCTAAGTTGACTCTGTCCCAAGGTTCCTGGGAATGTTGTACCTACGAACCATGATGTCTTAGATTTCTTTATCATTCTTGATAAAATAACCTTTTGCTTCTTGTGTAGAAGTTGTGTTCAGATTGTGTGGAAAGAGCACTCTCTTTGGAGTCAAAGAACCCGAGTTCAAATCCTATTTCAGATGCTTATTACCTGAATAAGACAAGACATGGACATGGACAAAACACTTATCATCTTTTAGCCTCCATTTGCTCATTACTAAAATAAGAAGGCCAGACCAGACAATGGATAAAGTCTCCTCCAGCTCTAAATGTGTTATTTTATTACTCACCATCTACACACATTTATATGAAATGGCAGGATGGAATTTTAGAAAGCAAAGGTGGAGTGAAGAACATCTCACTATCAAAACGACAACATGGGGAAGTGGGCAGAGTTGACAAGATGCTCTGAAGACCGTGGGAACAATTGTTGGTTTTCTGGACCTCACATTCTACTCCATAAATGGGCTGAGGGAGACAGAATCCTGAAGTCGGCACTTACTGGGAAGGCGAAGAGATTTTGAAACAGGACAAGATGAACATTGGGGCTCAAAGGATGAACTATGTCTGGAGGGAGGCTGAAGGGATCATGAGGAACTGAGATGAGAGCTGTCTACAAGGGGCTTAGAGTTGGGTGTAAGTTAGAACTGTAAGCAAAGACCAGCTTTAACATCAAGCTAGCTAGGGAATGTGTTTCACAATAAGGACTTAGACACAAAAATGGGTCAGGGTGAGAGAATTTCCAAGGCATAAGTTAGAGAGGATTCCAGGATACAGACAAAAGTCCAAATTGAGACCAGGCAGGAATCCTGGAGGCCCAGATAGGGAAATATCATCTTGAACCAGGGTCCCTCAAACTGAAATGTTCAATAGGAACAAAGGGACCCTTTAAGTACTCTCTGTTAACAAGTCTGTGGCTATTACCAGTCTAAAAGCTACTGTAGGGTAAGATTTTGCTCTGTAAACTCATCATTTCTCTGCTTTTTTGTTTTGTTACGCTTTCCCATGGTAACCTCCTTAAAGCTCTTTTTAAAGCCTCTGCCCCCTGAACTAAAAGAGAGTGATAGATTCAATCAAGTCCTAGGAAACTAGGGGATTAACATGCCCCTGATTCTGAGGAGCTAGGGATCTGGTGGAAAAAGAGAAATGACATGTCATGCTTATGTAATGCTTTGCAATACATTTTCCTCACAGCAGGTCTGAAGGCAGGTAATGTATTATTACCCTCATTTTACAGAGGGAGAAACTGAGACTCAGAAGTTAAAGGACTAATCCACAATCATAATGCTGGTGTTTTGGAGCTGCGACTCCAAATGCTGGTGTCTGACTGGTAAATCCTGAGCTGTTTTACTATACCATAGTGACTCATAAGGTGATCATGGGGGTTCACTACGTGCCGTTGCCTGCCTAGGGTTATTACCATTTTTAAAAAACCAAGAACAGTTAAAGGTAGTAGAGGTTATGAGAATTAGGATTGAGAGAAACTCAGAATTTAAAAAATTTAAGAGCTGGAAAGAACTTTAGAAATCATCTAATTTCTCTCCCCTCTCCACCACTGTCTTCCTGTTTTACAAATGAGGAAACAGAGGGTCGAAGACATAAAGTGGTTTGTCTAAGTCAGGACCAAAACTCCTGTGTTTCATTTCTCAGTCTGTGCTGTTCTTGTAATGTATAGGCTCATTAGGAAAAGGATGGAGTGGTTATGAGGAGGGAAGGGAAGGGAAAGGAGTGTGTGTGTGTGTGTGTGTGTGTGTGTGTGTGTGTGTGTGTGTGTATCTTTCCCATAAGATGTGGCTGGTTCTGTTGGATTCATCACTGGGTTGGGAGTGTGTGTGTATCGGAGTGTAATAGATGGATTTTAGGGAAGCTTACAAGCACCCTTTTAGCCTCCCAACACACATACAACATATTTTTTGGAAAGTTCACAAGTGTGTCCTAGATGGGAGAAGTTGGGCAACACTGCTGGATGGCATAACAGTGACATCTGGTGGCTTCTCCCACACATTTAAAGGACTGTCCACAATGTTACAGGTGTGGACTGTCGGTAGACTGGGAAATGGACCAGACATCTTAGGGTAAGTAATCTGAATCATCAGTCATGGTTGGCCACCATCAGGAATCCCTCCCCACTTCCACTTCCTCTTACTATCTCCAGAGAATCATTCAGTCTCAAAGGAAGAGTCAGCATACAGATGACAGGCAAAATTGACTTAGAAGGACTTCTTCCTGACATTTACATTGTTGGTAAAGTTCTCAAGTCATTGTCTACCTGTCTTCAGTAGTTTCTATTACCTAAGTGGGCACAGAGCAAGGACAGATAGTTAAGATTTCTGCTTAGTAAATGCTTGTTGATTCATTGAGTGTTCAAGATCATACAGGTGGCAAACATTAAGGTGGGATTTGAATCCAGGGAATCTGATGATTCTGAGATCCAAGCCTGCCTTCTTTCCATTGCATTTTGCTTGAGGCATATTTATAAATTTCATGAATTTACATGAATAGAGTCTACACTCAAGCCCCCTCTTCACATAGGATATTCTAGAAACACAGACAATGTGGGTGGATTTTAAATTCAGGAAGCATCATGAATTGAATACTTTCCCTGACTTATAGAGCAGAGAGTATAGTATAGTATAGTACAGTATAGTATAGTATAGGCTATAGAGCATATAGTTGAGATTGAGAAAATAAGGGGATGCTGTCCCTGACTCATAGCTTTCATGCGAATAAGATGTTTGTGGGCTGCATTGATTCTGCTGCCTCATGGCTGCATGCAGATGAATAGACTGACTTCCCATTCTTCCTTCAAATCAACCAAGATTTCTTAACTACTATATACACGACATCATTATAGGTACTTACATATGTATGTCTTGTATCCTAAATAAGGTTGTAAACTCTTTGAGGTCAGGAACCAGGTATTTTTCTTCCTTAGTATTCTCCTTACTACCTAGGGTACTCTTTGCTTCTTTGAATCCTACACAAAGTCTTTTTTCATTCCTTCTCCCTCTGAGTGCAGATGAGAATTGAGAATAGTAGGTCTAGAGGGAGTTACATCACTACTACTAAAGATTCCTGCAAAGGGTATTCTCACAGTATCTGCCCGGTCACAAAATGCTGTCTACATTTTTTTTTTCAAAAGCACTATCTTTTCCAATCTTCTTCTTCTTCTTCTTCTTCTTCTTCTTCTTCTTCTTCTTCTTC
>NW_020954569.1:78855090-78856650 GCF_900497805.2 Vombatus ursinus | reverse complement strand
TTCTTCTTCTTCTTCTTCTTCTTCTTCTTCTTCTTCTTCTTCTTCTTTCTTCTTTCTTCTTTCTTCTTCTTCCAACAGGGGTTAAGTGACTTACCCCAGATCATACAGCTAGTAAGTCTCTAAGGTCAGATTTGAACTCAGGTCCTTCTGACTCCAGGGTTGGTGCTCTATCCACTGCCCATCTAGCTGTCCCCTCCAATGTTCTTTCAATTCTACTAATAATATCAGAGAGAAAGACTCTTTTGGATGCTCATATGGCTTTAGCACCTTCTAGCTTCTGATTGTCTTTAAACAAGATGGCAGCTTGGTTTAGGTCAGAGGTTCCCGAACTTATTTAGCCTACTGCCCCCTTTTCAAAAAAAGAAAATTACTCGATGCCCCCTAGAAATCTACTTTCTTTAACTCTTTAACAGTTTTTTTGAAATTTGCACCATTTCAAAAAAATTTTTTTAAAAAGACACATCTTGAATTTAATAATTTATTATAAATTTTTTATTCCTGTATTGAAATTTTGATGATGCAATCTTGTATCATGTAACCGTATAGTATCATATTGTAAACAAGTCATTACACACACATATTCTGGTCAATGCATGCTAAACTTCCCAACATGCTCACCTGCCAACACGCTCACCTGCCAGCACTTGCTTGTTAAGACCTGTATGCATACTTGACCACGAATCATTTATAACTTGCATTTTGTGTATTTATTTGGAACATAATGTAATCACTACAACTTTAATTTTGTTACACAACAGATGAAACATATATGAATGGTTTTTCAACATTTTCTTCTCTTCTTTTTTCTTTTGCTTCCACTGCCCCCTTATTTTTATTCAGCGTCTCCCAGTTGTGCCTGAGGCTACCAGCCCCCTGGATCATTCCAGCGCTCCTGGGGGTGATATCACCCAATTTGGGAACCTTCAGAACTGGGTCTGGAATCAGATCATTAAAAACAAAATATGGAAGCTATTAGAAGTCCTGCAGAGCAGCAGCAGCAGCAGCAGGAGAGATAATGAAGCAGAGTAGGAGGGAATACTTTATTATATGTGTGAAAAAGCAAAAAAGGAATTAATAGAAAATACACATATATCCCTCTTGGAGTGAGGAAGACTTGAAGTCAAGTGCCCCTTCTGACGCACGTTGTCTATGTCACGTAACCCTGGGCAAATCACTTAATCTCTCTGTGTTCCTCTAGGCATCTCTCTTAGATGTTTAGTTGCAAAGAAGGTGTGGGAATTCCTTCCATCAATAAAATCACACATCTAGTCTTTATCAGACAAATGGAGATGAAGAAGGAAACATCAATGCTGTCTGACACTGGGGCGTAGATCAATTTACATCTGCGAACAGTGATCGGACTAACCTATATAGAAAGCTGTGGACATAACCATCATTAATCCTCATATTTACATTCTGAGTGTTAGAGTAATAAATAGAAAATGAAAGATCACTAAGTCAGGTGGTACTGCCTTTTTTCGTTTTTACCACATTTTCATAATGGGAAAAGGAAAGAGAGAGAGAGAGAGAGAGAGAGAGAGAGAGAGAGAGAGAGAGAGA
>NW_020954569.1:78844233-78855080 GCF_900497805.2 Vombatus ursinus | reverse complement strand
AGAGAGAGAGAGAGAGAGAGAGAGAGAGAGAGAGAGAGAGAGAGAGAGAGAGAGAGAGAGAAAAACATGCATGAACGATATTGGCTGGTGCAATGCTTGGCGGCGGCGACACCTAGTGGGAACACCAGGGAATTACAAAAGGGAAGGAAACTGCCTCTTCCTAACTGATTAGGAAAAGAGCTTTGGAAATGGAATGCTCATTGGAGGGTCTCTCTGTCCTCCAAGAGTTCTGTTTTGCTTTGTCTTGTGTTTCAATAACACCTTCCTTTTCCCATTATGATGTGACCTGCATGTGTGCCAGTAGGGAGTTGGTCTCAGATTATTAGATTTAAAACTGTAAGGTACTTTATACAGTCCATCTAGTTCAACTCCTCATTTCTTCAATGAAGAAACTGAGACCTAGAGTGGTCAGGTTGACTTCTTTGAAGTCAGAAAACGGGCAGGAAATGATAGATTCAAGATTCAAACCCAGGTCCTCTAACTCCGAAGGAAGTGCTTTTCCTGTTGAATCACCTTTAGTTATCTTGAAAACACCACGACCAACACATAGAGATGATGTGTGATCATATGGGAAATTAACCTGTGATTTTATTATGTCAATTACTATTTATACATTCCAGTGAAATGCCTGATGATGTTGGAGGTGGAAGAGGAGGAAGAGAAAGAGCAAAAAAGGAAAAGGTGGTAAAAATGAAAAAAGGCAGTACCACCTGACTTAGTGATCTTTCATTTTCTATTTATTACTATAACACTCAGCATGTAAAGCCCAGATTTATATAGAACTTTAAGGTTTGCAATGATCTTTCTTTGCAACAACCCTGTGAGGGAAGCAGTGTGTCGTAATGGAAAGAACATCGACAGTGGAGTCAAAAGACTTACTACCTTTGTGACCTTGAACCCATTGCTTAAACTCCTTGGGTCCCAATTTCTTCAATTATAAAATGAAAGTATTTAAACTAGATGGCCTCTGAGGTCCCTTGCAGCCCTAGTTCTATGACCCTCTAATAGCCATGGCAAGTATTATCATCCCTTTTCACAGATGAGGAAACTGAGGCCCAGAGATGCAAAATAGCTTGTGAGTAAGTGGCAGAACTCAGATCTGAGCCTTGGTCTCCAGACTCCAACTCCAGCACACTTTCCGGTATACCACACTGCCCAACTCCATTTCTGTTAGAACTGTCTAAAGTGAAGTGTTCTGAAAACATATTGGAGGGGAAATTTTCTGCCCTCTACACTTCATCAGAAACCATTAATAAAACTATTTAAGTAGAATAAGACTCTAGGTCACAGATCCATACCAGAAAGATATTGGTTATAATACCATACTGTCACAAAACCCTAGATAGAATCTCCAAGCTCCCCTCAATGTCTGCTAATCATGAGAGTCTCTGAGATGAATGACAAAAAACTAGCAACCCCATAAAATAGAAGTGCGTTAGAGAGAGACCAAGTATTTTATATGAGGTCTAGGAGAGTCAAGGAGAAAGGCTACCAATTGGGGAAATCAGGGGAAACTTTGCAGAAGAGATAGCCTTTCAGTGGAGTATTAAAGAATTTGTAGCAATTAAACAGCTCAAGATTGGTGGAGAGAAGTCTAAGACACAGGGAAAGTTTGAGCGAGAGCATACGGATGGCGAAGCATGGGATGTTTCAGCTTGACTGAAAGAATTTGTGGAAGAAAATAATATAAGATAAGGCTAGGAATGTAAGATAGAGGTAGCCATCTCTTGTAATAAAACATTTTTAAAAGAAGAGGAAAAAACTCCGGAAAACCAATCAATACATGGGGGGGGGGGAAAGCAACTTGATATTATAGGTAATGTTCCGCACCCATGAACCCTCACTTTTGCAAAGGAGCTAAGGGAACAAGCCAATCTTGTTCTTTTTAATTTCTCAGCATTAAGTTTCAATTATTTTGTGGTATTTATTTTTTTTTTCAATTCTCATTGGTGCAGTCACTGGTTATGTTGTTTTCCTGGAGGGGGCCTGGGACAGACCCATTCAAATAACTTCATTAAGAAATAAGGAAGTGGAGGCAGCTAGGTGGTGCAGTGGATAAAGCTCTGGCCTTGAAGTCAGAAGAACCTAAGTTCAAATCTGGTCTCAGACACATAACACTTACTAGCTGTGTGACCCTGGGCAAGTCACTTAACCTCAATTGCCTCGTCAAAAAAAATAATAAGGAAGCAAATATGGAAAAAGGAAAAGAGAAAGAATAGTTAGCAACTGAGTAGAAGAATCAGGTAACTGTAGAATCGCTGAATCTGAGGGAGGAGAATTACAGAAGGAAGATGTGGCCAATGGTGTTAAATGCAGTCAAAAGCTCAAGAGAAATGAGTCTTGAAAAAATGCCCATTGGATTTGTTCTTTAGGAGGTAATTGGTGAGTTTTGAAAGAGAAGGTTCAGTAGAGTGGTGAGGATGGACGTGTCAGATTGCTAAAGGATGAGGAGAGAGTGAGGTGCGAAGAGATGGAAGCAGTATAGAAGACTTTCCAAAAGTTTGGCAATGAAGGAGAGAAGTAAGACTGGGCAGTGGTTGGGTAGAATTGAAGGTTTAAGATAAAGAACTTTTGTTTTTTCGAGATTGGGGAGAACTGAGCATGTTTTTAGTCTATGTGGAGGAGGTAGGAAGAGATGGGATCAGAGGCACAGGAAGATGGATTAGCCCTAGTACAGAGCATCATTTCTGTAACTCTCTATCATCTTGGTCAGAGGAAAGAAGAGAGGTGATAGGGAGTTTTGGTATTGTGGCTGATGCTGAAGACCATAAAAAAGCAATAGTCCTGGACTTCAAAAAACTTAGAATCTAATTGGGACATCTATTTATCAATTGGGACAAATTAGTTTAATACAAAACAGAAATTATAAAGTATATGAAGGGTACAAAGTACCTCTTGGGGACACTAGGTGACACAGTGGATAGAACACTGGGTCTGGAATCAGGATGACAAATTCCAACATGGCCTTAGACACTTCCTAGACCTTGGGCAAGACACTTAGCCTTTGTCTTCCTCAGTTTCCTCAGCTATAAAATGGGGATAATAATAGTACCTACCTCCCAGGGCTGTTATGAAGATCTAATGAGATATTTGTTAAGTTCTTAGCACATAGCAGGCACTATGTAGATGTTATTTATTATTACTATTAAAAATTACGTGAAGAGTTCAGAAAAAGATTAGAGCTTCTTGCTAAAGTTGAATCAGGAAAGCCATGACATTTAAGCTGAGTCCTTTAGGACAGGTGGGATTTCCTTTAAAAATTTATTCCAAACTTAACTAAATAAAACTAAAATTTACACGTACAAAGTAGAACAGCATTATGCATGAAAATGCAAATCTCAAGTACATCTTGCTTTTTCTTTTAAAGTAAATAACTTCAGCATTTAATTTTCAAAACTGTCCTACTTGTCTCTGTTCTCTTTGGTGCATTTTAATCATTTTTCTTTTTTTTTTGAGTATTTTAAAGAATACTTCAGTGACCCTCTTTTTTTTTTGGTAACCTTTTGCTAGTCACTCTCTTCCATTCACTCCACCCCACCCCCAAAATCAGAAAAAGAAAAAACCAAAATCCTTGTAAGAAATATTTTAAAAATGAGCAAAATAAATTCTTTCATTGACCATGTCTGAAAATGCATGTTTATTTCTGTGCCTTGAGTCCATCACTTCTTGGTGATAATACATAGATAACATAGATGAGTAACATGCTTCCTCACTAGGCCTCTGGATTCATGACTGCTCATTGCATTAATCAGAGGTCTTAAATCTCTCAAAGTTGTTTGCTGTTACAATCTTGTTGTTACATACATTGTTCTCCTCGTTCTATGCCTTTGACTCTGCGTAGTTCATACATGTCTTCCCAGGCTTCTCTGAAACCATCCCTCCATCATGTCATATGGCACAATAATAATGCTCTATTATGTTTATTCACAACAATTTGTTCAGCTGTTGCCTAAATTGATGGACACTTAGTTTTCATTTCTTTGCCATTATGGGAAAATATGTATATATATAATATATATATATACATATATATATATGTATACACATATATATGTGTGTGTGTGTGTGAGTGTGTGTGTGTGTATTCTATAAATATTTTTGTACATATGGGTCCTTTACCTCTTTCTTTGATTTCTTTGCTGAATATTATAGTATCACTGTTGGGCCAAAGGTAATTGGGAATTAGATAGAATTTCAGCAGGTTGAGATGGGAGGTATATGACAATAGGCAATACATTAATATAGAATGCTAAGGTTTACAAAGTACTTACGTATACTTACTCAAAACCCTATAAGGCAGGTGTTATTGGCACTATTATCTCCATTTTGCAGAAGAGGAAAGTGAGTATAAAGGCAGCTAGGTGGTGCAGGATAGAGTACCTATTCTGGAGTCAGGAAAGACCCGACTTCAAAGCTGGCTTCAGACGTTTACTACTTGTGTGATGCTGGGCAAGGCACTTAAGCTCTGTTTGCCTCATCCAGGATGAGAATAATAATATGGGATAATAAGTGGCATAATAATAAATATAATAATAAAATGGGAATAACAATAACACCTTCTAGGATTGTTGTGAGGACCAAATGAGACACTTAGTGTAAAGTGACACAGAGTAAGTTATGTATATGTATGTATGCATGTATATATATGTGTGTATATATATACATGAATATCAATTATAACAATGACAAATTTCTGAAAGATTAAATGATATGCCCAGGATCAAACAGCTAGTAATTGTCATAACTAGAATTCACACCCAATTCTCTACTGACTATCAGTCTAGGGCTCTTTCCATTATAGCTCACTGACTAGTTTGCATTCCTTCTTATCCCAACTTTTCATGGTACTAGTATGTATGAATCTATTTTAATTTTTAAAAACATAAGGTTTAGAGAATATGAAAAGACCTATATTTTGTGTTCTTTTCTTTGCACTTCTTAGTCAAAAGATCAACTCTAGTCTATCACATGAGTTGGAATTGTTTGTTTATCATGCAGAGTCAGAGCCAGAGAGCTGAAAGGGAAAAAAATGAGAAATAAAGAGGTATGTGGAGTGAATTCTGAGGGTAGCTCTCACATGAAGGTGTAAAATTCTGGGTTTTCTTAATCTCTTAATGACTTTTGAATAGGAAGAGGATGATGTAGATGGTAAGAGCCATAGTAAAAACAGGAAGAAGGATAGTTTAGTAGTCCATTAACTGACAGGGTTGGTCAGAGGATCAAATAAGATAATACACTCAAAGTGTTGTGTAAACCATAAAATGGGCAGGTAGGTGGCACAGTGGGGCAGCTAGGTGGTGCAGTAGATAAGAGTACCCAGTCTAGAGTCAGGAAGAGCCATCTTTGTGAGTTCAAATCTGAGTAGCTATGTGACCCTGGGTGAGTCACTCAACCTGTTTGCCTCAGTTTCCTCATCTGTAAAATGAGGTGGAGAAGGCAATGGCAAACTACTCCAGTATCTTTGCCAAGAAAATCCCAAGTGGGGTCACGAAGAGTCAGACACGACTGAAAGGACTGAACAACAACAAAACCTTAAAGCAGTATGTACATGTCCAATTTCATGTCAATTCTTCAATACTTCAGTAATTTGTGTGTGGACTACATCTACTGAAGAAACCCAAATTGCTCCAGACTGCCCTAGAGACGGTTGTAGACAGCCTTTGTGAGTTGATCAGGTAATAGATGTGGAATTGGAAGGGAACTTAATGGCCATTCTCCTTTTATAGATTAAAAAAAACAACAACAGAAGCCGAGAGGGGTTAGATGATGTGTCTAGCCAGTAAGTGTCTCAGATTATATTCAAATCCTGTGATTTTTGACTTCAAGTCCTATACCCTATCCACCATACCTGAGGTGACAGACACATACTAGAGGGCCCCATTGTGGTCAGCAACACTCCGTAATACTTTCAAATGGGGGATTAGATAAAAATGTAATTGAGGAAATATTTAACAAAATAAAAATACAATAGAACACAGGTAGTGTTAATATGTGATTTTCTAAGTCAAAGTGCTGCCAGATTGTATAATTTAGTGGCACCATTTATTTGAATTTGGTGACATCATTGCACTATACCATACTATTCCTTTGATGGCAATGAAAAAATAACCCCACTTGGTAACCAACCTTCTGGTGACAATTCTTAGGGTGAGGGATGAGCTTCTTTAGACTCAGATAGGCTGGTTCCCAGACAGAAAACCAGATCTGTGCCTGGGTCAGTGCTAGAAATCCTTTCAGCTTATAGGACCTGTAAGAGCTTGGCTTCCACTGGCATAATCTGTAAGAATTATTTAAGGTTACCAGCTCAACATAATGAAACATACAATAGGACTTTAGTAGTGGGCTAGCTATTGTAAGATTCCTAAATCCTGATCATCCATTGAAGCCCCATGTCCTCCATGAAGGCTTCTGATTAAATTTTATCACATTTCAATTCACATTTGGAACAGTTAGAGTTGGAAGGCACCCTAGAAGCCATCAAGTCCATTTTATAGATGAGGAAAATGAGTCCCCGATAGGTGAAGCAACTTCCCAATGTCACACAGGGACAAAGGTGGGATTTGAATCCAGATCCAGCAATGGCTTCACTGGACTCTAAGGCTTTGTGTTGAGCACTTAGTTGTTCCATTTATATCATATTTTCCTCCGCAATCAGAAACTAAGGCTTTGGAGGAGATAAGACCTCTAACATGGACTTCCATTTCTTCCTAAATGCCTAGCACAGGGCTGGAAACATAATAGATGATTTACAAGGAGTTATTGAGTCACTGAAAAATGTTGTAAAGCAGTGTTTTATGTTTTTTTAAAATTTTTTATCTTTTTATTTTATTATTTTTTTAAGACAATTGGGGTTAAGTGACTTGCCCAGGGTCACACAGCTACTAAGTGTCAAGTGTTTGGTCTGAGGTCAGATTTGAACTCAGGTCCTCCTGACTTCAGGGCCGGTGCTCTATCCACTGACTGGCCCCAAAGCAGTTTTATGCAAGAAGGAATTTCTCTCCCAAAGAAGCAGATTTATTTTTGTCTGCCCTGACATAGTGTGGACTGAACTTTTCTGGAGGCATGAAGTCCAAATGACACTTTTCTGATTGGGGAGCTTCTTTTGCAATCTCTGTGCACCTTACCCCAGTGTGGTGGTAATAGTTTGAGTCATAACTAGGAATTATGTAACTTCAGGTGGGCTGCAACAGTAGCAATGTAGCCAGGATCTCACGGCCAGAGAGATGGGACATGTGAGCAGGTGCTATTCCTAAGTTTGCTAGTTGGTAGCATTTTGATGGAGGCAACTGTGAGGTTCAGTGCATAGAGCATTAGGCCTGGAGTTTGAAAGACCCAAGTTCAAATTCAGCCTTGGACACTTACTATGTGACCCTACACAAGTCATTTAACCCTGTTAAAAGCAAACCCCTTCAGTATCTTTGCCAAGAATACCCAATAACGGGGTCACACAGAGCTGGACATGACTGAACAACATCTCTTCAATTTGGCTTTGGGGATTGCATGTATTGGGACCTGTGTGGGAGGCTGCTTCTGCCCAGAGAGGGGGTTGGTATGACAATGCAAACAACACATTAGTTAATAACATCACCCTATCCCTGTCTCCATTTTGGAACAAGGAACAGCTTTTCATTTCCTGCCAAATCCATCTGAGTTCTGTTTCTCCTCTTTTCCCACAAGGGGGAAGAATTCAAACGAGGCCTCTGTGTCAGGCAGCATGAATGGCAGGCTTCTTTTTAGCCAACAAATTATTTCCTCCCCTCCCTTGTTGCTCACTGTCCTTTCACTACTACCATTTTTTCCCTTGTATTATATGAGAAAAATCCGGTGGCCTTTGGAATCTCCATTCGGTGCGATTAATGCTGGGCGTGTCAGAGGAGAGTTTTGGATCTATGTAGAAGGAAAGAATGTAGTTGAAGGGTGGGGGAGAAAGAGTGGACTTTGGCTCCATTTGGAAGTCCTAAAAGCAAGGCAGGAATGTTGAAATCATAGCCTTGGAAAGTGCAAACTTCCGTAAACAGGAGAGCTTGTAAGCAGAGAGAGGATAACAAATAATAATGTTATTAGTCTACACAGATACACATACTCACTCCCCTAGATCTAGTAGAGAGAGATAAACCCTTCAAGCAAAAATGAGCCTATTAATCAGTCAACAAGCATTTATTAAGCGCCTATGATGTGCCTGGCAGTGTGCTAAGCCCTGGGGTTGAAAAAATTTTTAAAAAGGGGGGGAACAAATCCCCTGCTTTTAAGGGGCTCACAGTCTAATGAGAAAAGACAACATGTAAGCAACTATATACAAATATAAGCCAAACCTGGGAAGATGGTGAACAGTTATAGGATCTCCTGTTACCACACGTATGAACCTAATCTGATACCCTTAGGAACTCAGAACAAGGGTCCCTTGGTGGAAGGGTCGATGAAGTTCTCTTGACTACAGCGGTCCCTGCTATGACTCATAGGGACCACATAATACTTGTATATCTTCTTAAAAGTGAGCAACTCCCCCTTTAAAATGCTACATTGCCTAATCTGATAGCCTTTTCTCAGTCTTCATCTTTGGGGTGATCCTTACTCCGCAGTTTTTGACACTGTTGGCCTTCTCCTCCTGGACACTCTTTCCTCCCTCAATTTTCTTGAAATGTATCTCTCTTGGTCTTCCTGCTACCTTTTGAAGTGGAAATTGCAGGGATGCTTGTCAATTGGGGAATGGCTGAACAAATTGTGGTATATGATTATGATGGAACACTACTGTGCTATAAGAAATGATGAGCTTAATGATATTAGAAAAACATGGAAAGATGTATGAAATAATGCAGAGTGAAATGAGCAGAACCAAGAGAACATTGTATACAGTAATAACAACATTGTTTTAAGAACAACTCTGAGTGAATAAGTCATTTTGACTATTATAAATACCCAAATTAACGACAAAGAACACGACAGTAGATGCTATCTACATCCAGAGAAAGAACTGATAAATAGAAGTATGTATAGAATGATTTTATATATCTATACATTTTTGTGTCTAATGGTATCCATCTTTAGGGCAGGGGATGGAGAGAGAAGGAAAAAAAATTTACATGATAACTATTACATATTTAAAAGGAATAGTAAATTATACATAATAGATTTGTAATTTCATGTGCAATCATCTTTTTTTTACTATACTGTATTGTGGAAATGCTTGTTTTATTCCATAAATTAAAAATAAATAAATAAATTAATTAATTAATTTAAAGTTTCATTCCCTGAGTCCATCATCTTTTTGTCAAGCAGTAGACAGCATACTTCCTCACTGGTTCTCTGTTATCATTGTATAAATTGTTCTAATGGTCCTCCTCACTTCTCTCTGCATCAGTTCATGCAAATCTTCCCAGTTTTGTCTTTTCATAGAGAACAATAGTATTATGTTCCATTTATATGATATAATATGTTCAGCAATTTCCTAATTGATGGGCACCTTTTTAGTTTCCAGTTCTTTCCCACTTCAGAATTTCATATTTCCTGTCTCTTGCCTTAGGTGCAAAAATTTCCAATTAAGATTTTGCTGGCCCATCCCAAATTTCATTTTGGAGACTTCATTTTCCTCCTTTGTCAAAAGATGAGGTTAGACTGAATGATCTCTAAAGCAATTTCCAGCTCTGACATCGTATAATTCATTAGACCTTGCTACAGAGTAAGTAGGGTAGATTTACAGAAAACCTGCTGGGTCTGTTGGAACAAGCCCAGTTGCCCAGCACAGTTCTTGTTGGCATAGAAACCAGGGAACAGCATGGTTTTGGAAGGACCTGCCCTTTGCTGGAAGTCACAGCTTGGAGAACCTGAGAGAATAAGTTGAGAATAATTGTAATTGACAGCCTGTACCCTTGCCTCCCTTGCAAATCCTATAATGATAGGGCAGAGCTTAGTATCTCCATAGTAGGAGAAAGAAATAAAAAGGCTGAGGAGCACCCAACCCTTAGCACATTAGACGCTATGCAACTTAGAATTCAGAAACAATGTATAATGGCAAAAACACAGGACCCACATACTCTGGGTTCAAATCTCAGTTCTGCTACTGTCAGGCTGTGCATTTCTGGCCACTTTCCCTCTCCTGGCCTCAGTTTCCTTGACTGTAAAATGAGGAGGTTGGATTAATTCATCTCTAAGATGATTTCATTTTCAGCATGAAATCATTCTCCCTTTAGTTTAATAGTGAGTCCTAATAGTTCATAGAAAAAATAGAAATGATAAGATAATTCTGATTGGTAAAAAATAATGGAATAGATTATTTTGATTGCCGTAGTCAATACAGTATATAGTGAGTAGATAGAGTGCTGGGAGTCTGGAAGATTCATCTTCATGAGTTCAAATTCGACCTCTGGAACTTACTAGCTTAGTGAGCTGTGTCACTAACACAGGGAAAGTCTTAACCTTGTTTGCCTTAGTTCCTCATGTGTACAATGAGCTGGAAAAGGAGATGACAAATCACTCCTGTATCTTTGCCAAGAAAATCCCAAATGGGGTCACAAAGAATCGGAAAAGAGATTGAACAACAACAGTCAATAAAAGGTAAATTGTAATTCTTGGCCTCCAAGCAAAGTTTTACATATCCCTAGCCCCTGTCCTTTCATCTCTCAGGACAATAGTGATATGAGAGGAGGTAATACTATGTGTATATGTAGCAAATATGGTAAACCTTTCATCTTTAAGCTTTCCAAAATGTAGCTGACCCTTCCTAACACTTTATACGTATGACTAGAATACAGAATGGAAATACGGGAGTAAAGATTCAGTCAATCCAATTCAATTGAAAAATATTTATTAAATAATTCCTATGTGTGAAATAACCTTCTAGGAACTGGGGA
>NW_020954569.1:78823976-78844223 GCF_900497805.2 Vombatus ursinus | reverse complement strand
CAGCTTCCAGCTGCCACTGGACTCTATATTTCTGCCCTCTCCCTCAGGACTGGGAATGGAGTGAGATGTTTGGGTAGATAAGTGCCAGCTAGGGTGATGAGCAAACTGACCTTTGCCTTAACAATGTCATCCAGTCTGGTAGCCAGAATCTTATGTCCCTGAGTATCCTGGGTTCCAGTCCCAACTCTGACACTTCCAAGTTGTTCAACCTTGGGCAAGTTGCTTCATCTCCCTTGGTCTCACTTTTCCTCATTGGAAAATGAGGGAGTTGATAAAGACTACTTCTCATGTCTCTTCACACTCTAAATTTATGATCCTAGAAACCAGACTTCTATTTCAATTTTTTTCTCTCACTAACACTACTGTTAATCCTTCAGTTTATTAACAGAATAGAAAGTGCCAACATGCAAAAAGAAAACATTTATTTTTTCTTTCCTAATCACTGATTTTCTTCCTGACTTTCTAATGGGACTCAAGATCACCTTATTTCCCCATTCAGGCATCTGAGATTTCATCGGTTACTCACAGTGGGAGGAATGTAAAGGAGCTTAATGACACATGTGGGCCAGTAGGGGGCGCATGAGAACACAGTTTTCTTTCAACTAACTCACCAACTTCCGTTTTTTTCTTAAAGAAAAGGGGAAAGTCCAATTAAAAACCCAATGCAATTTTCCATCCTTTCCTCATCAACTCGAATAAGGAGGAGCCAGTATCAAGCAATGACTGAGGACTTGAAAACATTCCCAGAAACCAAGGATGTTGAGAACACCCATGCATGCCAACTCCACTAACTGTTGTTTCCTGGAATTCCACTTGTACTGTGGTTCTCACACTTTTAAATTCATTGCATTCCCACTCTTTCCTCCATCCTTATCCTCTATGGCTCCAGTGACCCTTCAGATCTCATCTCAATCCTCTTCCCAAAACAACCTGGAACAAGATTTAGAGGGAGAGCCTTTTAATTTGGTTGGTTGGTTTACCTTATCATGTGATACCCTGTGGGGTTTTCACTTTTCTTCCCCCCTCCACCCTAATACAGCCTGGCACCTAGTGGGCACCTAAAAATGCTTGCTGAACTGAATTAAATTGAAAAGATCTACGCTGGATTTGTTTTTGTATCCCTACAACCTAGCATGGATACTTTGCACATAATGATGATAATAAATGCTTGTTGCTTAATGCTTAATAATAAATACTTGCTGAATTGAATTCTGGATTCCTTTTTCTCCAGGGAAGGAAAGGCAGATAGATTCCCATATGGTAGGAGTAGAAAAGGATAATTTCATCTGGGATTCGTTTCTGAGGTGACCCTGGAAATTTTCAATGACAGAATCTTCTTGAAAGCAGCTCTAATCTCTGTTTTGGGAGACATTGACCTGGTGGTTACAGAGATTTTCAGTGTGACTCAGAAACATATTCTGTTGGGTGTTTTAAAATATGTATTGGTACAAATGTAAACCTGCACCCCTAAAAAGAGATTTCTGAAAGGATGGTCATATTCAAACTGGAAATGACTATACATATTTGTTACAAAATTTGTTTTTCTTCCAACAAGGGGAAGTGGTAGGGATAGAAAATGAATGCTTGCTTATTGAAAAAAAATTAAACATAAAATAAAAAGGGAATGATAGGGCAGAAAGAATTGGCATAGAGTTGAAACCCAAGACAATGAAATGTGAAGAGAGAAATAACCTAGCTAAACACTATGAATTTGAGTTAGAAAATTCTAAGAAACTATATTCCAGGGTATTGAAAGAACTTAAAAATGTGATTGCTCCTTCAGTATTCTTTGAAAAGCCATGCAGAACTGATGGTGTTGTGACTTAGTACACGTATAACCAGCCAATGCTATTGATCACAAAACATAATTACCCTAGTGTTGTGCCCAGCTAAGCAAAAGTACTTCTCTATAGTTCTCAGAGAATCAGTGATTTTCTGTTCTTCAGTTCTGCCTGTGTCTATGGGGTGGCACTGACTCATTGCCAAGGCCTGTGTGGATTTGTGTATGTACCCAATTAGTTCCCAACCACTGGTGAACCAAAGCTCTATTTTAAACTTGCTATATTTCAGTGAGCATTAGTCACATGACCTTGACATAATGGCGTCAGTTCACATGCATACACTATATATAGCCTTTTTGCTGTTAGCATAAAATTGGTAAATAAATATTACATTATTACTGTGATGAGAGAAATATCCCAGCTCCCTGCTCCCATGTAATTTAAACTAATTTTTCCTTTAAAGGCATTACAACTATTTTTGAGACTTAATCATCTCAGGAGACTAAATACAGGCTGTCGTCATCACTTCCTGGACACCTGAATATAAGACAGCCATGAGGAGCTCCAGGGATGCTGTGATGCTTGGCTATTGAACCCCAATGAGCAATTTAGAGACTGAAAAGCTTTGCTTGACTGAATTAACTCACAGTGTGCTGGATTCTAAACCTTGTTTTATATTCCTCTTCCACTATGTCTAAGGAAACCTTTTGTTACTTGTTGATCTATGAGTGTCCCATTTCATTCCAGTACCAAACTTAAATTACCAGGAGACTGTCCTAATTCGGGTCTAGCCCAGAACAATAATTAGAAAGTGATATATAATAAAACAATAAAACATCTATTAATTAACTACAAACCTGTTACTTTCCTGGCCCCAGAAGTTTCCCAGACATAGATCTAGGATTTATTTAAACCCAAGAGTTCTAAGAAACATATAATTTAAATTTGTTTAGTTTCCTTCCCTCACGCCCTTTGAGTGGGCAAAGGAGCATCCAATGAGCATTTGGTTAATGCTTCTGTAGTGTTGCTCTTTAGGTGAAAAGGCACCAACATTGGAGGGATTCTGGACCTGGGCCTAGTAATCATCCTGGTCAATGCATCCAGCATTTGGGAGGATGTGAAAGAAGACTGATGCTTTCAAGTAAGTCAAGTCAACAAGCATTAATTAAGCACTTTCTATTATGAGCCAAGTGCTATGCTCAGCACTGCAGTTACACAGAAAGGAGAAAACAATCCCTGCTCCAAGGAGCTCACAGTCTAAATGGGGAGACAAAATGTAAGCAACTATGTGCTAATGAGATATATGTAGGATAACTTGGAGGTAATCTCAGAGGGAAAGCAATAGACTTAAGGCAACTTGGAAAGACTTCTTGTCAGGATCTTAGCTGAGACTTGGAGAAAGCCAGAAAAGCTAGGAGGCAGAGATAAAGAGGGAGAGCTTTCCAGTTTTGGCAGACCACCACTGGAATTGCTGGGAGTCAACACATGGAGTGTCTTGTTTGAAGAACAAGAAGGAGGCCAGTGTTACTGGCTTGTATATTATACTGAGGTGTAGCTAAGTGGAGCAGTGGGATACAGCACTGGGCTTAGAATCAGGAGACACATCTTCCTGAATTCAAATTGGGCCTCGAACATTTACTACCTGTGTGACCCTGGGCAAGTCACTTAACCCTGTCTGCCTCAGTTCCTCCTCTATAAAATGAGCGGTAGAAGGAAATGGCAAACCACTCCAGTATCTCTGCCAAGAAAACCCCAAAATTGAGTCATGATGAATCTGACATGACTGAACAACAACAACAAAAAAAAAAAATTACACTGAGGGGAGTAAAGTGTAAGAAGAATGGAAATGTAGGAAGAGGTCAGGATATTAGAGACTCTGGATACCAGACAGAGGATTTTATATTTTATTCTGGAGGAGGTTATATATATATATATATATATATAGGGGTTGAGATGAGTTGATGTGATAAGACATGTGCTTTGATAACTGAATGGAGGACGGAATGGAGTGGAGGGAGAGTTGAGGCAGGGAGACCAACTGACACACTATTGAAATATGCCAGGCAAGAGGGGATGAGGGCCTGCACCAAGGTGGTGGCAATGTTAGAGGAGGAAAGGAGGTCTGGTAGTGGAACCAGGAGAACATCTTACAAAATGACCAAAAAATGTTAAGAAAAAAACATTGAATGACATTAAAACTCTGATCATTGCAGTGACTAATAATGACTTTAGTGAAATGTTGAAGCTTGCCTCCCTCCTCTTGGCAGAAAAGTGTTCAATGACAAGTGTGGAACGAGGCATATGTTGTCAGACAAGGCCTATGTGTTAATGAGACATACAGCTGCAATGCCCTGCAATCAATTAAAAACAGCAAAATTATGATCCAAGTCCTTATGGGTATAAATGTTAGACATTGATTATACAAGGGGCTTTGATGTATACATATATACAACACAGAAAAAAAATTCACTATACCACATAAAATCTGCCTTAAAACTAATATTCTAGCTAATAGTAAATACTAGTTGGGCATTTCTTGAACTTTGCTTTCTTAGACTTTTTTAAAAGGGCAGAGGGGGTGATGATTTAGACAGATCAGGCTCCTAAAAGTTCTCAAGGGAAATTTGAGCTAATGTTCTTTCCCTTTTGATAAATTTTCCTAGAAGAAGCAAAAGCAGTCAGTCAAGATATTTCTAATGAATGTCTAACTCCTCTGAAAGTTGGGGATCATTTTTAAGGGAGTCTCTTTAATCTGGTTCCTTAAAGATTCTTGGTTTCTGGGAGTCAGGTGGGAGCTCAGAGATCAGTTAGTCCAACCCTCCCTGGAGACTGAATTCTCACTGGTTCAACTTTGCTCCCTACCTCACTTATCCTCTATCAACAAAGAGAACCCATAATGCAAAAAGAAGTCACAATTGGGCATCCAGAGATTTGGAGATAGAGGGGAGAAGACACATTTTCCATTGTCTTGGATGCTGGAAAATGTCTATGGGTTGGTTGTATGGATGAGGCTCAGATCTTTTTTTTTTTTTTTAGACTACTACCTTTTCTACTTTCATTATCTCCACGAGTCACTGTCCAACACACAACATCTGATTCTAATATGTAATCCATGAAATAAATATGTATAATATGGGCCATTTTCATCATAAGTATTGGTTTTGTAGTTGTTGACATGCTCTTTAATCCATGGGATCCCTGAACAAGAGAGTGTTACCTATCCTGTCCAGAGGAGAGGAGAAGTTACCTTTATTCTTTGTTGGATGTATTGCTGAAACGGTTTAGATTGAGATAAGAGACAATTTCAATTAAATAAAGTTTAAAAAGTTTTTGCACAAACAAGATCATATAGTGAGAATTAGAAGGGAAATAGTTAACTGAGGAAAGAAAATCTTTGCGTACCTAACCATAATTCCAGAGGACCAGTGAGGAAGCAGGGTGCCCACCTCCTGCTGGAGACTCAAGATACAAAATGGAGCATATATTTTGGGCCATGGTCAACATGGGAATTTATTTTGTTTGACTATGAATATTTTTTTCTTTTTCTTTTGTTTCTTTTTTTATAAGTTTTGTTTTGTTTTGCTTTGCTTTGTTTTGTTTTGTTTTGTTTTGGGTGAGGCAATTGGGGTTAAGTGACTTGCCCAGGGTCACACAGCTAGTGAGCAATATGTGTCTGAGGCCATATTTGAATCCAGGTCCCCCTGACTCCAGGGCTGGGGCTGTATCCACTGTACCACCTAGCTGCCCCTGCATATTTTTGCAAGGGATTTTTTTTTACTTTTGTTAATTAAGGGAGGTAGAAGGGAGAGATAACAAAATTTTTGCTAATTAAATTTAATTTTGTTAATTAAATATTTTTAAAGGAAAATATTTGCAGCAAATTTTCCTGATCAAATTATGATATCAAAACTACATAGAGAATTGATGCAACTATGTAAAGATAAGAATCATTCATCCAATATATAAATGGTCAAAAGCTATGAACATGAAATTCTCAAAAGAAGTGTAAGCAACCAACAATTATGAAAATGCTCCAAATCATTAACAGTAAAAGAAATGTAAGTTACAATGGCTCTGAGGTTTTACCTCGTATTACTCAGATTGGCAAAAAAAAAAAAAAGAAGAAGTAAAAAGAAAATGAGAATTGTTAGAGGGCCTTTGGGAGGATAAGCACACAGATTTCCTGTTGGTGGACCTATAAAGAGCAGCCTAACCATTCTGGAAAGTAATTTGGATTTATACCCCCAAAGTTGATGATTGTATATATTGTGATCCTTTAACCCAGTAATACTATTAAACATATATCCCAAAGGGATCAAAGAATGAAGAAAGGATCCACATGTACAAAAATATTTATAGCAACCTTTTTATTGTAACAAACAAAACCCTAGGAATAAAGGGAACGCCCATAAAATGGAAAATGACTGAATACATTATGGCATATGAATGTAATGGGATGTTATTGTGCTATAAGAAATGATGAAAGGGATAAATTCTGAGGAACCTGGGAAAACTTGTGTGAAATGATGCAGAGTGAAGTAAGTTGAACCAAGAGAACAATTTATACAATGACTACTACACTGTGAAGAAAAACATCATTGAAAGACGTAGCAACTATGATCCGTGCAATGATCAGTCATGACTTCACAGACCGATGACACATTCTTACCACCTATTGGCAGAGAGGTGATGATTTAGAGGTTCGGAATGACACATGCATTTTCAAACCTGAAAACTATAATACAAATTTGTTTTGCTTGACTATACTCATTATGGGAGAGGACTTTTATTTGGGGAGTGTTGTGGGAGTGGGAGATGGTGATAATAATGTAAGAAAAAAACCAGAAAGAAACAAGAATCAAAGAAATGTCTAAAAAATACACAGAAAAGAAGGGCAGTGTTGGTACTATCATGTTAAATTTGATGTATATTTTTAAAAAGTGCACATGGTAGATTTATAGTTTATTTGTATATGGAAATGTTTATGTGTGTTGATGACCATTAAATTCATAAAAATAAAATAAATCTATATGTGAAGAAACCTGGCAGATTATGACCTGAGCTTTGGACTGTCCATTTCAGGTAGGAGCTAAGGAGAGGCAAAGAGAAGTGATGACAGGGAGGAATAGTGATGATGGAGGAATCAATAAGGTCATGGTTGGGGTCTGGCTAGAAAACACTAGGTGGGGAGGAAGAGAGGAGTTTCTGTTTTCAGTGTGTTCCCTGGGTAAGCTTTGCAGGTCAGCACAACCCCAATCTCTTCCTTCTGCCAGGTCCCAGAGCTCCTCTGTTTTCTTTTCCACTTGCCTCTTCCCATTTTATTTCCATCATTTTCATCTCTAGTTAGTAGCTGAACCCAGATTAGTCCAAAACACTACAGTCAACTTTAAAAGAATTGCCTTTCTATCACTTTTGAGTCACAAGCACAAGTCATAAGCAACAAGTTATTGTTTCCTCTTCACAACATTTTTTCAGCTCTTTCGGAGCTGAATGACACTCAGCAATTATCTGCTGAGTAGGCAAGTGGTGATGTCCATATATTCAGATGGTGATGTAGGTCAGTGACCCTTTCCATTATTTAAATTCCCTGACAAAATATGAACTATGCTTTTTTTTCAGTTTTAGAACTATAGAAGGTAGGGCTGGAAAGGACTTTAATTACTATCTAGTTTAACTCACTCATTTTATAGATGTATAACCTGAAGCCTAGAGAGGTGGAATGACCTACACAAAGTCATATAGTCAGTTGGTGGCAGTATTTGGGCTAGAATTCCAGGATCCTGACTCTTAGTCTCAATGCTATTTTCACTAGAGGGAAGGGAGCAGGCATTTATTAAGTGCCCACTATGTTCCAGGCACTGTGCTATGTTGTTCTATAAATTGGTAATCATACAACTCATAGCCTCAGAATGGGAATTCAGTGCATATGGCAACAGCCACAGCCTTGATGCCAAACATGAATGTAGTCCCACAGGAGTTCAGTTGTGCTTTCTGTTCTCCATTATGCCCATGTAAATTAAGAGAGGAAGGGGGAAGTAAGCATTATTAAACACCTACTAAGTGCCAGGCATTATGCTAAATGCTTTACAAATATTTCATTTGATCCTTACAACACAACCTGTGAGGTGGGTGCTATTATTATCATTTGTTACAGTTGAGGAAACTGAGGCAGAAAGAACTTAAGTGCCTTACTCGGGGTCACATAAATAGTAAATGTCTAAGGACAGATTAGAAATCAGATCTTCCTAATTCCAGGACCTATGGTCTATCCATTGTGCCATCTAGCTAAGATCAAGGAAGGAACCCATGGAGAATGTTATTGATGGGTATGACATTGCTACCATTAAAAGTAAGTCACACAATTGTTGCTCCTCCTTTGCTACTAGTGACATAGCCATAAGAACACTGGGCACCACAGTGGCAGGCCACATGGGGAAAGAATTTTCACTGGCCCTACCCCAGGCCAATCACACTGGTCCCATACTCTATGCATGCCTATCATGGGCACTACAGAATGACAAGATATTTAGAAGTTGCACATTATTCTTCCTTTCCTGCTACATCCCATTACTGCCACAGGTGGGAACCTATAACAACTCATACCAGTTTTCTACCAGGTTAGAGGCATTTCCAGGTAGCCGTGTTAGCAGGAAGGAAAAAGGGCACTCAAGGCAACGGGTGGCAAGAGGAGTAACTCACACCTCTTATGTCTACCTAGGCAGACGGATTCCAAACTTTGGAAACGGTGAAAATGCTCTAAATGGTTTCTAATGTCTCACAAGGGTGGTGATTTGTTGGGATGGGACCCAGAGGAGACACAAATTAAACCTGTCCTTCAACTGAGGCCAACTTTTGTTTATAGGCATTTCTAGAGATGCATCATAAAATGTATATCCCAGAGATCTCAGCTGGAACCAGCTTCTTTTTTTTTTAATTTTTTGGATCCAGTTTCTTAAGACCATGTTATAAAGACTCATGCAAATGCAAAAATATGAGAATTCTGAGCTCCCTGAGAGCATAGCACTTTATAAAACCAAAGTGTTATATCAGTATTCTGTAAGGCCATCATTACCTCCATTTTTCTAATTATTTTCCTCTCTCAATTCTTTTAGTTCCCATATAGAAATGGCACTCCTCCCACCTCAGCCCCATGCCCTTACTTTTCTCAGCTCTGTCTGCCATAGTCAATGCATAGCTCCTCTCTGCTATATTCTCAGATGGGGAATCAACTAGAATTTTCTCTCTAAATTTTAACATTAATCTTGTTCCTGCCTCTGCCAAGAAGAAGGGCAGTACTGTACGCTATGACTACATCAAACTAGCTATTTAGTTATCATGGTAAACAGGGGTGAGGAGAGATAAAAATCAGCATCTCTGATCTATCAGGGTCTTAGGTTCTACTCTGTTACCTTCAACTCAGAAAAACAGCAAATAATTTTGACTGCCAACATTTGTTACTTAGGCAACAGAATAACCTAGTGAATTCAGTTTAAAGTAATGATCACACTGATATACTGTTGGTGGAGTTGTGAATTGGTCTAACTGTTCTGGAAAAAATATGGAACTTTTCAGGAAAAGTCACTAAACTGATTTTGACCCTTCCTCTTTTGTTTTAGTTTTGAGTAAAGTGATCCTTTGATCCAGAGATCCTATTATTGGATATATAGAACAGGAGATAAAAGACAGAAAAAAGATATCATATGTATAAAAATATTCATAGTAGCACTCTTTGTGATAGTAAGATATTGAAAAGCATTCCCCTCAATTTGGAGAATAGCTGAATAAATTGTGACATGCATATTCACAAAAGAATATTATTGTATTGTAAGAAAAGGCTAATATGAAGAATTCAGAGAAATGTAGGAAGATTACTATGAATGAAGACAGAGTGAAGTAAGCAGAAGCAGGACAATAAATGACCCAATGATTAAGATAAAGGAAACAAAAAGAACACTGGGAAAAAAAGCCAAACACTAAGTCATTGTAATGAATGACCCATCTCAGCTCCTGAAATGAGATGAGGAGGGAGTGCCCTCATTTGGGAGAGAAGAGGGGAGTACAGGGATATACACTGTTAATGCAATGGCTGATTTGCTTTGTTACAGCGGCATACCTAGTATAATTGACAACCAGAGTGGATCCTTTTTTTAGTACCTCCCTCCCCTATGTGACATCATTTTGATCCTCTTCAAGAATGAAGGACAACAACTAAAACCAAAATCTCTCTCCCCTATATGACAAAATTATTTTTAACTAATTATAAATTATTTTGATGATTATTACTTCCTTCCCACATTTCCCCTCCATTATTTCCTTTGAGATTCTTGACTTTTAGATGAATTCTGTTATTTTTTTTCCTAGCTCTATAAAGTAATCTTTTGGTAGTTTTATTGATACAGAACTGATTTTATTAATTGAGTTTAAGAATTTAATTATATAAATAATTTATTTTAAATAAATTCATTATATACAATTTAATTAAATAAATTTACATAAATAAACAATAATTTAATCAAAAAATTCTGAACTTAATGAAAATCAACTTCCATAGCCACAGTAGAATTGAAAGAGAAGACTGCATATGAAACTGCAAATTTCTATGATTTATACTATTTTAAAACCTATATATGCATATATATTTGCAATAAATTCAACATGTTACTTTCAAAATTATTCTGTTTGTTTCCTTCTGTACTTCTTTTGCTCTGAGAAGTACATGGCTAGGTCTTATCTCCCTGCATAGTGATCTATGTGTGCTGGGCCTGTCCCCCACTTCTATTCTGATGGGCTGGCACTGGGATCTAATTTCAGGCCACTAATTATTGGAGTTCATGCTGGCATGTGACATCTTCCTTCTCCTTTCCTATTCAGAGCACTGGCTGGTTTTAGGACCATTTGGGAGAGCTCATTCTGATTTCCCTGTGGATTTGTTTTAGAAGCACAAGGGTTTATGACGGCAATTCAGGATCAAGTCATGGCTACCATAAATCACATAAGTCATCCTTAAGGAGCCTGGGTTTAGTGAACTATATAGATTTTGTAAGGAAAAGGTAGAAACAATACATGTTACTATGGACACTTTACTATCTTTCATGGATTGTCAGTTGACAAATCCCAATATTACAAAGATTGACCTCAAAATATCCTGGAGAAATCAACCAATAAACTGTTCTGGAGAGAGATGATGGCACAGAGAAAATAGCCTGGGGATCTGAAGTCAAGAGGGCCCGACTTAGAATCCTGACTCAGACACGTGTTTCATGTATTACCTTGGGCAGGTCATGCAACCTCTTTGGGCCTGTTTCCTTCTCTGTAAAATGAGAGGGTTGGATTAGATTACCTCTAAGGTGCCTTCCAGCTCCAAATCTATAATCCTATGAACTGAACCATTATCACTGACTGAATTGTTGCCCACAATTGCCCAGATATCACACTGTAAGACCTTCAGTTACAGATGTTGGCCTGCCAAGTATTCATAATCTTCAAGCTACATGGAACAAAAAGCTTTTAAAGTAGAGAAACCCAACTAGGAGATGAACATCATGTGACACCTCATCCCTGTTGTCCTGACAGCTACTGTAGTTAATACTGAAGGTATTTTCAGTGAGCCTGCAGAGAATGAACTTACATCCTAATACTTTAATTCAACTACAAAAAATTGTCTGTTTATATCCACCTGTGCAATAATCTAGAGGATATTAAGTATAAAAGAATAATAGTAGCATAACAATTTGTTCTAGAACTACTTCTACGTGAACCCCATTAAAAAGATGAGGATGAGAATAATAGTGATAAAAGTACCATCTTGGGATAGAGCACTGGCCCTGAAGTCAGGAGGACCTGAGTTCAAATCTGGCCTCAGACCAAACACTTGACACTTACTAGCTGTGTGACCCTGGGCAAGTCACTTAACCCCAATTGCCTGGAAAAAAAAAAGTACGATCTCCTAATAAGAGAACGAAATTATAATAACAGGAAGTAGCCATTTTATCTACCTGGCCAATAGTCTACAAAATATTACTATCATTAATAGCAGTAATAATAATAGCTAATATTTGTGAAGCATCTTAAGATTTACAAAGCCTTCTAAATAGGTAGGTGCTATTATTACACCCATTTTACAGATGAGGAAACTGAGGCAGACAGCTATTAAGTGACTTGCCCAGGGTGTCACAGCTAGTAAGGATTTGGCCTCTGGTCTTCCTGCATCCAAGTCCTGTGCTCTATCCACTATGCCACCTATTAAATTTAAATGAACAATAATATGATAATGACTTGGCCCTGGACCATTTCTATTTGAACTTCATGAAAAAATATAGAAGAATGAGATGAGAATGATGATCCTAGCTAGAATGGTGCTTTAAAGACTACAGAGCAATTTATACACATTACTTGAGCCTCATGACAACCGTGTGAAGCAGATTTTATAGGAATTATCATCCTCATTTTACAGATGAGGAAACTGAGTCAGATAACTGTTAAGTGACTTGCTAGTGGTAACACAGCCAGATAGTGTCCAAGGCATCATCTCAAACCAGGTCTTCCTGGCTCTAAGGGCAGTCACATTAGGGTGGTTGACATTTTCCCAATTAATACAGTCATAAACATGGAGGGAGTGGGGGATGATTTTTGAATTTGGAAAGTTACTCCATGTCACTTTAAACACCGATACTGTGTTATTTCTGACTGGGGTCATATTGAACAACTAAAGCATTTGCTAGAGAATAATCAATCTGGGTAGTTTGATACTTTTCATCTTAAGAATATGTCAAGCCTAAGTAAAAAGACAAAAGCGTCACTGCCTTGAGTTAAAGCACTTCACCTTAAAATTCATCTTGACTTATTATTGACTCTTATATTCACTTCAGGGAAATCTGTCAATCTAATTATTTGTTTGTCACTTAAATGGTAGTTCATTCATAACCCAAGACAAAATGAATAATGAAAGCATTGCCATTAATGTGCCTTTCTTAATATTTCTGGGATACTGATATTTTATATCCGATGGGATCTAATATATATTCATCAGGCCTGTGCCTCTGTTTTGAACTGATATGGTAAGAGGTAGGAGCCTCCCTTGCAACCACCCGTGATTCACTCATTCCTAGAATTCACTTTCTGCTGGCTGACATCCTGTAACCCAGACTTCCAGACTGCCTTACCTGGTGCATTAACATGCCTTCCATCTGCCAAACTAGGGGCTAATGATAATCAGTGCTCAGAGGTGCTTTGAAGTTTGCTAAGCACTTTACAAATATTATTTCATTTTATTCTCATAACAACTCCAAATGGGGACATGAAGAGTTGGACATGACTAATTGACTAAATACCAACAACCATATATTGCAAATGTTATAAAAGTAAAGCTTCCTGTATCTTTTTGGGGGCATGGGGGCAGGTGTAGGGATGGGTTTTGGGAGGGAACTATTTTGTAAGATACTTAACCTTTCAACAAATTGAAAAGCTGGCAATCATAATTGTCTCAAAGGCAAGGCCTTCAAATTTTGGGGAGTATTGAGCTTAAGATTTCCCCCAAAGCAGAGTGTCAAATTCCACTCTTCTTTTTAGACAATCCATTTCAAATCATATAAAGAAGTTAATTACAATAAGATTTTGCAGTTATACACTGTGTGAAAAAAACAATCCCATGTTACTCCTTAGGATTTGGCTGGGACAACATCAAGGTCCTGGCAGCTCAGTGATACATGTGACTGGTTTGTTCACCACTACTTCTAAAATGCTAAATGATTATAATTCCAACAAAGTCTTTCTTTGGTCTTTAACAGTATGTAAGTTCCCTCCCCCCCCACCCCCCACTGGATTTGATTCATGATCTTAGTCCCACCTGCATTTTCTTTTCAGTCCTTTCCTGTCTAGCTCCTCCAAATAGATAAAAAGGAAGCAAAGCAGAGTTTCAGTTCAATGACTACCAACATGAAAAACTTCCAAATCTACAAAGCTACAGATGGTAATGTTCACTTATAGTATGCTCCAGGGTAAAATTCCAAATGATTGACTTTGTTATCTAACTACAATGACAAACAAAGCAAAGCAAGATTTATTATGACTGAAATCTTCTCACTTCTCTCTTGAGCTCTTTCCTTTTTTTCAACAGGAAAAATGTGTTAGTTAAGGACTTGTTGCTATGGTAACAGAAGTATTGGCACAGAATATCAACATTATTTTCCTTATTATCTTAAAAATTGGAATATTCATACCATAGAAATGGAGAATTTGGTATCAACTAATGCAAAGATAAATGCTTTAATTTTGAAGTTAAAATGATAATGGGGAAAGAGAGCAGTGATTTTAAAATATATATCTCTAGGTTATAGGAATTTATGATTTTATACAACAATTCTATTACTGAATAACTTGGGCTTTGTTGGCTGATCTCACTGATATTGGTAACCTTTCCATAGTAAAGACTTTAACCCAGGGGTGGGGAACCTGCAGCCTATGCCAAATGTGGCATTCCAGGTCCTTGAGTGCAACCTTTTGACTAAGTCCAAGTTTTACAGAACAAATCGTTATATTAAGGGGATTTGTTCTGTGAAGGCTGTACTTGAAGGCCTAGAGGGCCACTTGTGGCCTCAATGTTTCAGATTTTTTTCCAGCTTATGTATAATCTTAAATTGTTTAAGTGAAAAGACTAGATGATCCTGAATTTTAAAATATTATGAGGCTGTAGATGTACACTTCTCTCTCCTTGTTGCAACAGATTATTACTGAGCTCATAATTAAAGCCAAAATATGGAACAGTAAACTTTTAGATGATGGACTTGAACTAAATGGAAGTGTAGTTGACTGCTATGATAGGACTAGCATTTCTCTGACCCAATTTCCTTCCTCCTACTCACCACCTGGGGAGGCTTTTCCCTGAAAGAAGACTCTTCTGCCCTAGGCCTGATTGGCCCTGGCTTCTTTAATGAAGTTTCCTGGTCATCTATGGTCATAAAAAGCCCCACTAAAAAAAAAAAAATAAAAAACCTTGAGTTGTCATACCCTGATAACCCCAATCAGGGTCAATGAAGGACTGTGTTTTTCTTAATTATTCATATTTGTTACAAATATTTGTTTTTTTATTAGTTTGAGGAGGAAGAGTCTTAAGGGAGGTGGCTGTGGTTAGGATTGCCAAAAGAGAAAAGATTGAGAATGGGATCACTGAAGCAATTTTTAAAAATGCATAGAACAGATGAGAGGCCAGAAAGAATCAGAGACTAGTAGGACAGCTTTGAAAGTTATCTATTGATTTATTATATACTTAAAATGAAAATGTAATATATTGTTATAATAACTAGCTTGTTTTAAGACTAGGGACAATATAATTGCCCCTAAGGTCCAAATGGTTCCCTTCTCTTTGGCTTCAAGGAGTTTATTTCAGACAAGAAGTTATGAGCCCAGTCTCAATCACTCCAATCACACTTAGGAAAATTTCTGACATTCAGGCAGAGTTTGAGCTTCCTGCCTAATTTACATTTTGTGTAGGGACTTTTTAGAGACTCTAGTTAACTCCTGGCTTCTTTATGGTTGAGGCAAAATTCATTTTACTGGACACATTTAGGGGGTGGTGTTGTTCATTCTTCATTCTCAAAGAGGACCAATGACATCAGGAAGGGTGATGTCTTCAACTTACAAGTGAATTGGATTTAAGTGAGGCAGGGCTGTGCAAAGTCATCAGTCTCACTCTCTCCTCCAGAGTCACTGAGTCTGGTGGCAAGACATAGATCAGGACGACTGGTGACCCCAGATGTGGAGGGAAACCTTGGACTTTTTTTAGGTCTTTCCCAGGTCTCAGTTTGCTTGAGGCAACACCCATTCAGTAAAGGCTAAGTAAGAACTTAGGCAAAAGATGGTCTAGTTTGCCTTCACAAAAGAATCAGTGTGGGAGGGGAAGACCCTCAGAGTTTCTGGCCAGAACTGAAATAATTGCTATTTATACTCATTCTGAGCTATCAAAACCCAAACAATAAGCCATACCTTTAGGTAAGGAAATAGCAGATTATAGTTATCTCTTCCAAATCCTGACTTTTCCCATCTTGGTTTCAATATATCATGGGTCCACATAAGAAATTAAATGGGAATTTTTTGGGAGTTTTGTGGATGCCGCAGATGACACATGAAGGCCAGCAGAGAACACAGAAAAAGTTTAGAAACTCGGAAGTGCATAAAATATATGTATAGTATTGAATAATATCAACATATTTTATCTTTTAATACCATAATAATTCAGACTTCTCTGGTATGGAGGGTCAAAAAATTTTACATGGGTTTTCCATGGCAGGGGCACCATACCTCTAACCTCTGTGATGTAGAAAGAATAACTGTATATTATGATGCCTGTGGATAGACAGGTACTAGAAGGGGACACTTAGGAAAGAACTGACCTTTTCTTGGGTCCCCCCTTCAGTTCAATTCTTTTGCTGTGATTCCTGTAAGGGCAGCCAACAACTTCCTTCAGTTATCTCCCTCTGTCACAGTTCCATCTCATCTTTGCTCCTAACAGACGTACTGGAATGCTATGCTTGCTCCTCTCCAATCCAGACCCTCCAGAGAGAGAGCCTTCCTTTCACACCAATTCGTTCGGGCAGTGTTTCTCATTTGGTGGTTCACATACCACATGGGGGCTTGCTAACAGCCCAAGGGGTTTGTGCTCAAACTTCCTTAATGACTCAAGCAGTAAGTGGATCTAAAAGAATACTATGAGTAACATATTAAATTACCCTGGGAGTTCACAACACATTTTTTTGTTGTTGTTGTTGAAAGAGGTTCAAGGAATAAAAAAACATTGGCAGTGCCTGAGGGCACTGCGTCTCTTTTATACAGAGGCTTTGATTGATGCAGCAAGGAGGAAAGGCCCTGTTCATACTCACTTTGGATTGCTTCAATTAAGAAGTGTGCTCACCTAATACAGGCAAATACTCTTAAGTAGGGGGATAATCAATGGAACTTGATCCTTACAAAAAGCAAGGTGCACATAAGGGAGATCAGCAGTTTCATATGCTATCTTCTTTTGCTAATGATAAGAAGCTACTATTTACATAACACTTTAAAGTTTGTAAATATTTCCAAATATTATCTTGTTTGATACCCATAACTCTGAGTGGTAGGTGCCATTTTACAGATGAGGAAACTCAGGCAGAGGTGAAGTGACTTGAGCAGGGTCACACAGCTACTAAGTGTCCAAGGGTAAATGTGAACTCAAGATTTCTTGATTTCTGGTCCAGGGTTCAATTCATGGTGCCATCTAGCTGATTTCTACTCTGGATGTGTTATTTTCTTTGCTGTTTAAATTCCGAATTTAAAAAATAAAAAGAAAAGAATTTAGGTTAAGTATGCTCCACAATGAATTTCAGATCTGTGACCAAAAAAAAAGTTCAAATTAGTTGGAAAAGCAGACTATGTTCTATGGCATATGGAAATGAAATCCATGAGTTAATTAAATACTTCAAAAGATGACTGTTAGGGGTTTGCTGTGGACCCTGCCTTCAATGGAGGCCGATGGCAATAGCTCCACACCTTAGTTGACAATCTTGACTAATTGCTGTGGCTAGGCTTTTGGTGAGAACTCCAAACTTACCTAGACTGGACGTTGGGTCACTAACACAGTCCATCAACTGACTATACTGGAATCAACTGAAACCTTTCCTGCTTGGTAGAAACTGAGAGAACTGAATCTCTGCTGACACACTCTTTTTGAGAACTCAGGCTCCTTCCCTCTTCTTCTGCCACCTCCCTTCACTCTACAATGAAAACACTGGGTAGGATTTTGGTAAAATAAAGTTTAACAGTTTAAAATTGCGTAATGACTGGATCAAGGCTCTGTTTGTATTTTTTGAGGTACATCATTATGAATAATAATTTTTCTTTGATTACAGTATTGTTTTTTAATGACACCTCTACATGGATGAGTTTACTATGTCATTTTCCTTCTAACAACAACTGGACATAAAGGGATTTCTGAATCATTTATACTGTATACTTTCTGAAGGAGACTGCAATATAATTCTAAAACTATTCAAAAGGATTATTTCATTGAATTCTAAAATAGGAAATTAAACATAATTCTCCTGTTTGCTTAAACTTGTCCATTTTTATATAATGCATAAGTATATTTAATACTGAATTAAAATATGTTTTAAGGTATAACTTTACATTAATTTGACAAAATATTTATGAAATACAAATTCAAGGCATAATGCTGGACCATAAGGTTGATACTAAATATACTATTTACTCAAATTCATTCTTTTAAAAATGATTACTTTCATTTGTTTTAGTATTTAAGTCTCTCTTTTGTATGGTAAGCATTTTTGGCTCTTTGTAATCACCAACATTGCCTAGCAGTCAATATCTGAGGAGAGATATTTCAGTGGGGGATTATATAGACAGTTAATGAATTTGTAAATTATTTTATGCTCATGATATATTCATTGCATTCTTAAGCTACGCAAATTGGCTAGTGTGTGTAAATAGTGAATAACTTTGCATACAATACTTCTAATGTTGCAGATATATTTTTCTTTATTAAAAATTTATCAAAAAATCAGAAATAAGTAAGCCATATAATATACTCTGAGTAGCAAGTAATAAAAAACCCTTCACACAAAATTTACAATTATAGATAAAGGCTGAAAAATACAAACAAAATGAGAATTTGGTAAACTAATATCAGGCTATTTACAAAATAATAATAATCACATTATGATGAACTTTTCATATGAAGATGAAAACTTTAATTTTGTTTTATATTATAGTGCACAAACTTTTTATTTTTAATGTTATACAATTATCCAGGAAATAACTATTTGGGGAATCTGAGAATACATTGCTTATATCTGGTACCCATGAATCTCAGGCCCCCTTAATGAAATTAAACTTCTGTTCCCCTCCTACCTTTTAATTATCTAGGTATAGATTATGCATTGGCCAGCTGATTTTTTTTATTGTTTTCCCCAGAAAGCTGTATTTCTAGCAAACCCATGGTTGCCTCCTGTAAAAGGTAAAGAACTGAAAAGCAGCAGTTAAGAAAGAGCAAAAAGGAACTAATAAAGTCACTTTTATTTTTGCTGATGTAAGGGTGCTCCATTGATCTCCCTTACTCTTACTTAACAAAGGTAACTACTTTTAAGTGGGTGAGATAATTAATGGAGCCCCAACCTTACACAGGTATATTCTCCAGTGTTAGAACTGGGACACCTTCTAAGAACACTGTTAACTTATTTGAAGGAACAAACCCGCCTACTGCATCGAGTGGTAGGTGCTTAATAAATGCTTGTTGACTGATTAGTCATGAAAATGTGTAAGTCAGTTAGAGTACTAACATGAGACTAGATGGATTAGTTAAGAAAGCACATTCTTGTTGGGTAGACACTTTAAATGGTGAGATTATTTATAGATTGCTACTATACTGACCCAAATCGTATGATTCCCTACCTGTGAAGTTTTGGTATTCTCCAACATTTTTTTAAAAAACAAGACTACCTAAAGGACTAGAGATTTTAGACTGTTCTATAAAGGATGTGTATATAAAATTCTTCATTCATTAGCAATTTTGACAAAGTCTTGAAATCACAGGATAATCAAAATAAGTGTATTTCTATAGACATATGTTGAAATACATATCACAGATAAATGTATCTCCAAATAAGAGAAGGATGTTCTAAAAATAATATCTACAGGACACTTGCCTCAGTGTAAAACTTCCATTTCCATTATTCCTACTTTGAAATGGTCATAATTTAATGCATTTTTATTTCTCCCTATATACACTATATTTCTGTATTTACATAGTACAAACTAACTTATTTAAAAACCTTAAAGTGAAGGAAAAGGACATTTGCAATTAACTATACAACATTTACATTTACAAAGAGGACAATCCTGAGTTTTCTGGGAGACTTACCTTCCCCTCATAGCACCTTTTCTTTAAAATCTCTAAATACTTAGTGCACGCCCAAGTAATTCTGAGTATCAGGAATCTAGGAGTTACGTTATTTTCAAAAACTAACATGGTTATTTTTCAGAAAATGTGAGCTGGTCTGAAAAAGTGAATGGCAGTTCATCAGTTGTTTCTACAGGTATATTACTCCTAATGAATGGAGATGAATAATTCTGGGCACCATGACTTGAAATAAGTGTATCCGGAGTCTGGTTGCAATGACAACTACCTGAGTTAGGGTCTGAATTATAAACAATATGGAATGAGTCCGGAGAGGAATGATAATGTTCAGCTGCCACTGAGGTGGGGGTAGGGTTCTGGCAAGGACTATTTGGCATGAAACAAGCCTGAAAGCAACTCTTCCTTCGTAGTCCTCGATGGATGTCTAATTTAGCAATGAGAGGTTTGCCAACATTCACTTCCTGTCTTTCTTCTATAGTATCTTCCATTCCTGGATATTCATAGGATAAACATACAGTGAAGATTAGGTGTTCCTAAAAATGAAAAGAAAAAATGTTTTGAACA
>NW_020954569.1:78789878-78823966 GCF_900497805.2 Vombatus ursinus | reverse complement strand
TGAAGATTAGGTGTTCCTAAAAATGAAAAGAAAAAATGTTTTGAACAGTGAAAATACATCATGCTTAAACATTTCCTCCTCAATATTGCAAATACTGTCAGATACAGTTACCATGTTTATTTGCTGAATTTTTTTTTCTCTCTCTTTTTTTATTCGTTGTTACAAGAGATGGCTCTCTGGATAGGGTAGGGAAAGGATATATTTGGAAATGAGGTGACATGGAAACGAAAGATATCAGTAAAAATAAGATAAAAAAATTCCCATCTCCTTTCTTAGGTCCCATAACTCTTCCTCTCTAAACCCATGATCTAACTCTTTTTGGCTATTTCCTGAATCCTTTTCATCTCCTCTAAATTCACAGATGCTGCCTTTGCTTTCGTTGTCAGTTTGTGTCCATTCTCTGGAGTTGAAGTATAAACCCAATTCTTGAGACTGAAAGACAGAATTACATAGCCCTCAAATTAATTTTCCTAAACACTGTTATAAAGAATTCTGTGTATTGCAGCTTGGAAAACTTGCCCTCCACAGGTATGTCTAAAGTAACAACATTAACAAAATCATCCTTAAATACGTCAAGGTACTATGTTGTTTGTTCAGTGGCTAAGTGGCTTGAAAATGTTACAAGGTAAAAACCTGTTTCTTACTTCAACACTTTAAAGACCTTAACTTTATCAGTATGGACTCTCCCTCAATTAATGCAAATATCAACTTCTCAGAGACTTAGTAGATGATCTTCATGAAATATAGCAACCAAAATAATTAAGCCCTGGAGGTCCATTCCTCTAACAACAAGCCTCTGCCAAACTGAGCTAGGTGGTTCTCATATCACAGATGTAGAGTTCATCACCAGTCTTACTTAGAAGGCTTTTCAGATTGGAAGAACTTGGCCAAACTTCTGCTCTGCCCACTTAGCCTCCAAGAACCCAGGATCAGATGCTCTACCTCATGAAACATCAGAACAGAACTTTAGTAGAAAAAAAAAAATCTATTGAGGTAGAAAGGGGAAGAAAACTAAGTAGAACAAGTTATTGGCTGAATCTATAAGAGTGAGTATGTGTACTCATATCAAATACTCTTAAGTAAAACACTGAAACTAAGTAGAGATCTACTTGTATCTAAAAAATAAAATAAAAAAAAATCTCCATCATAGAGAAATTTTCTCCACAAAAGACAGGTAGAAGAGTGAAAAATAAGATCAGAATAGTATTGGGAATTCTAAAACTGAGTTTGCTAATACCTTTCTGTTAAACTTCTGTAAATCACCTCAATATTGTTTATTTTGAAGTTATTCAGCAAGGAAATGATAAAAGAATGCTAAAAATTTTTAAAAGCAGAATTTAGTCATAAAAGAAGGAATGATAATTGTATTTCTGAACAGCCCTAAGTTTTGAGACTTACAACACAGAGGGCAGCAACTATAAGTTGCTGATATCTTATGAGGCAGTGATATCTTACCCAGTAGCCAGTCTGTTACCTATTAGAATATCTGTGGACAAACAAAAGATTCACATTCTCAAATACAACCTCACGAATCACGAAATTCAAGAATGGTGGTTACCTTTAACTTCTGCAGTGAACTGAGTCGAGTGTAGAGGCAATGCTTGGGAAGATCCTTGGATACTAAATAGCTGCCAGTCTCTTCAGGGGTTCCTTTATTTGCATCTTTTGGATCAACATCTAGATCCTGTGAAAATTTGAAAGAGCCAACAAATCAATAATAATCCCCAAGCAACTATATCATGTAGAAGACCTTAAGAGAATCCTTGTGTTAGGTACACTTCTAGTTTAGAGGGAGCATGGGATGGTGGCCAGGCACTGGACTTGGACTCAGGAGGTGAGCGCCCTGGGTAAGCCACTTTTCCTTGCTATGCCTTAGTTTCCTCAGTGCAAAAAGGAGGTTTGGATTTTGTGAGTCTAAGGTTCTTTCTAGCTCTAAATCTTTGATTCTATTAATAGAATACACTAGAAAAGTACACGGAAAAACAGAATTGGAATCAAAAACGACTTGATTAAGTTAATTTTTAAAACAAAGATTCAAACAACTTGAATAATAAAAATAGGGTGAGAAGACTTAAAGTATCATCAACTTATTTTCGTGGACAGCAATACACTAAGCATTTTAATAGCCTACATTTTGGGCTAAGCAGATGATTCTTTACCTTGAACTAAAAAGATCTTGCACAATGCCTTCCAGAGAAGAGGTACTTAATGCACATTAAAATAAAAATGCAATCAATAAACAATGGTCCTAAGATTATCTCCCTACATGCTCATGCCAAGTGCATGGAGTTCCTGCTGACCTTTAATTATAACAGCTTTAATTCACAGTAAGTACATTATTTCTTCAAGGCATTCTAGTGTCCTGAAAGAGTGAACTTACCATGTGTATAGTTTTCTTTTTAAAAGATTATTGTATTCTTTAGATACCAAACAGAATTCTTGTCTGTTAAATACTTAGAAGTGATAATAGTAGCTGATTTCCATTGTGCCAGTAGATTATTATAATGTATTTAGCCAAAAGGGCTAATAGGGATGTGAGTTTAAATGAGATTCATCAGAGTTTAAAATATAAATCCATGGTAATTTCCATTTTTATAGTATATTTTATTTTTCACATTACCTCATTTTAGAACAAAATAATATTTTAAGCCTGCCTTTTCTGAATTAATGTAATTTCTTTTTTTATACTCTAAAATACTGAATAACAAAATAGCCTGGTAATCAATTTTTCAATATTGTGATCATTATCACTAACGTAAGACAATTCTCTCTCTAAAACTATATATTTATTTTCACATAGGGAGCATTTTACTTTTCAATAAATGAATACTGTAAAAAAGTAGTAAGAAAGATGAGTAACTTACAAATGGGAAATCTGTAACATAGGCTTCACACATCATTATTTCAGGTGGTTTGTAAACTATTCTTGTATAGATTATCATGACATTGGAAAACTCAGCTGCAAATCCTAGCTGAATCTGAACACCAGATTTAAAATCAAGACACATACTTTCTGGAAGTTCTGAAAAAAATGTTGTGCATATTTAAGTTATTATTTAAAAAGTTAAATTTAAAAAGCCTTGATAAAATTTCTAGACAATATAAAACACACATACTTGATCTATTACACTTTACTCCTCAGTTAGATTAACTGAGTGGTTAGAGTAACTACTTCCCTGGTGGGAGGGACCATGTTTGATTGTCTTTCTGTCTCTTAAGGTGGCTAGTACAATAGTTGTTCAAGAACACTTGTTAAATTATACTCAATGATGCAAATGATGTGTTTTGATACTTTCCAAAAATGATTCAGTTGTTTGCAAAATCATCCAATACCTATTTTTCATGTGGATGGAGCTACAATATTTACATGGCATTTTACATTTTGAATGTGCATTAACATTAACTTATTAACAGGAGATCTAAATCTTACTTATGACTACTATATTTAGTGACAGTGTGTTATGGGTGTTCAACAAATACAGCTAATAGGTTTATACATAGTACAGACACATTTAAGTGTCCAAAACTGTTTTAGCTTCTTACATCAAACCTTAGAGTACTGCCAACATAGAATGAAATAGAATAAAGTATAGATGGAGAAGAATCTAAATAATTAATTAGCTTGATAATTATTTCCTCAATATGAAGAGTTGGCCATATTAAACAATTACAATATATTAGTTTTACTTATGGGTTATTAGTCTCTTTGTCCAAGATTATACTGAAATTAAATGCAAACTGGAATTTAGAGCCTGATTTAATTCTGTGTTCCCTATTAAGGCTAAAATGCTTTTATAATAAAGTTGGAAGAAATAATAATTTAAAAAACTCTATAATGTCAAATTAATATATTTCTAGAAAGATCTTACAAAATAAAATTTACCATACCATGTGCCTTGGCCCATTGTAAATTTCGCACCAAGGATTCTGGAGAACATAATGTTTGTTGTATGGGATCAGTAAGTGCCCTCTTTTCAGATAAACTGCTTCGAATCTCTAAGGCCTGCTTGCCTTTGGTTAGGTGACATTTTCCCATATCTAAAAAGATGATATAGTCATAATACATGTGTAATATGAACACATACATGAATGTATAACATACATATAGGATTCAGACAATGATTACTCTCACTAAAATAATCATCATATCAATACAATCTATTTTTCTTGCTCTCAATTACCTTACTCTAATTTCTATAAATTCTCCTACACATCTCTCTCAAGGTTGATTATATATGGGAGTTGGGTGGGAATACCCAAGTGATAATCAAAATTTTAAAATATATTTTTTATTCTGAAAAAGAGAAAACACAAATAATGTAGGCAACACTGAGATCTTAATTCAGGGTAGAAGTAGGTTGACTTCTCAGGATTGTTTCCAAACCCAAAATTCAGTATAATTTTTGAAGGGATGAGTTAACACAGCCAATTAGTTAACCTTGTACGATTTCAAAATAAAATACTGATCACTGATCTAAATATATCATGATCTACTTTGAAGCACATTAATTCCACTGCATTACTCAGTTCACTAAATAAGAATCACAGTATTACTTTCTTCCTTTTAAATTATTACAATATGTTATATTCTACGTTGTTGATAAATTTAGTAAAGCAATCTGAGCAGAATGAATTGTGAGTCTTAATCCAGAATATATAAACAAACAAAATTAGTGGATTCAAAGAAATTTTAAAAGAAGAGTCACAATGGTAAAGAAAGTTGTCCAAGGGGCAGCAAGGTGGTGCAGTGGATAGAACACCAGCCCTGAAGTCAGGAGGACCAGAGTTCAAATCTGGCCTCAGGCCAAACACTTGACACATACTAGCTGTGTGACCTTGGGCAAGTCACGTAACCCCGACTGCCTCACTTTAAATAAAAAAAAAAGAAAGAAATTTGTCCAAATTTTTAAAAGTTGGGCAAGCCTTTTAGAATTTTTTGGAGTTCTTAGGGGAAATGAAGTATGCATAATATACTTTTTAAAAGCCTCCTTTAAGGGGGCACCTTGTTAGTCTAAGAAAAAAAAGATGTTCTGTTTGCTCAAAGATAAAGTATACACTTATAATTGAGGAAGATAGTAGCCCTTTAAAAATTATTGATATATTTTGTTTTTAATATCACTTCTGATATTATTCTGAACCTGTTCTGCCACACTTGACCCAGTGAGCCCTCCCTTGTGAAACATAGTTGTTTTTAGAAATAAAAAAAAGAGAGGAATAAACAATTTAGCAAAATTCACCAACAAATCAGCTGAGTCTAACAGTACATACAACATCCCACACCTATAGTCCTTCACCTCTGGAAAGAAGGGAAAAATTTTTTCCTATCTCTTCTCTAGGGGCACCTGGTCATTATAATTATACAATATTCAGTTTCTTTTTTTTTTGTTCAATCTATTTACATAGTTACAGCCATTGTGTATAGTATTTTCTTGGGTTTTTTTTTTCCTTATTTTACTCTGCATCAGTTCCTAAGTATTCCCATGCATCTTTGAATACTTTATATTAGTAAGTTCTTAAGACATATTACTATTCCATTGCATTCTTTTTATCTTTTCTTTTTTTTTAAAAAATCTTTCTTTCCATTAAAAAATCTGAACTCAAAAAATACTAAATATGAATAGAGCACTGGCCTTGGAATCAGGAGGACCTGAGTTCAAATCTGGCCTCAGACACTTGACACTTAATAGCTGTGTGACCCTGGGCAAGTCACTTAACCCTATTGTCTAGGAAAAAATACAAAAAAAAAAAAAGACAAAAAAATACTAAATAAAATGAGCTTGTCCATATACACTGTAGGACAGAAGGAGAAGACTGTAAAAAAATCACAAATCTCTATTCTTTTTTAAGTATATAATCAATTCAACGCATAACTTTCAAAGCTGTCCTGCTAGTCTGTGATTCCTTCTGGTCTTCCTTATATTTTCAACTTATTTTTGGGGGAACCCTATTCCTAATTCTACTTATCACTCACCCCCCAATGAAAAATGAAAAATGAAACCCTTTATATGCATGGCACCAGCTTTTTTCTCACAGTATATCTAAGAAAACTTTCCTTACTCCTATACTTAGAAATCATGTTGTTTAATCTCCTTATTTTATTGAGAAGACTGAGGAAAAAGCCTTTGTCCTCAAAAAGCTCACATTCTTATAGGGGGATAACACATCCAAACAACTTTATACTGAGTAAATGGAAGATAATTTCAGAAGGGAAGAACTCACAGTGGTAAGAAATGGGAGAGGTCTCCTGCAGAAAGTGTGATTTGAGCTGAATCTTGAAGAAACCCAGAAAAGTCAGGGAGTAGAGATGAGAAGGGAGAGCATTCCAAATATGAGAGACAGCTAGTGAAAAGGTGGTAGATGGCATACTGGATAGAGCACTGGGCTTGGAACCAGAAAGACTTGTCTTCATGAGTTCAAATCTGGCCTCAAACACTTACTAGCTGTGTGATCCTGGGCAAGTCACTTAACCCTGTTTGCCTCAGTTTCCTCATCTGTAAATGAGTTGGACAAGGAAATGGCAAATCACTCCAGTATCTTTGCTGAGAAAACCCCAAATGGGGTCATGAAGAGTTGGACATGATTGAAAAATTACTTAACAACAAAAACAACAACAGTGAAAATTCATGAAGTTGGGAGATAAAGAAAACATATATACTGGAATGACAGAACTTTAGAGTTCTACTATATATTTCAAGAGAAATTACTTTGTGTAATAAACACTATCTCCAAATTCTAATAATCCCAAGTATGGGGAGAGGAGAATTCTAAAAACAGGGACCTAGAGGAGTAGCTCCCCCTTAATTTTCACTTTTACCTTCTGCAACTTCATCCAGTAAGACAGTAATTTTCTTGTCTTCTAACAACCGATCTTTTAAGAACTTCATGAAGATCCCATTTGCTAATCCAGAATGTTGGATTTCAAAAGCTTCTGCTCCTTGGCATCTTTAAAACAGTAATAAGAACCATATATTTGTTATAAAGTAAAGAGATTTTCCATACAAGCAATATGCCTTCTTGGGTCTGAAGTTTCTATTCAGAGAAGTAGTATAACATTGCTGGATGAATTTGACTACCAGGGGCAACTAAGGGACAAGTATACTTGTAACAAATTGCTGTAAATCTTTAGGTTTTTAATCAAAGAAAAGAGATCATTACCAATGGAACTCTTAAAGGTTATAAATAGGGAAGTCAAAGATAAAATGCATTAAGAGTCAGTTTTAAACAATAGGACATTTTTTAAACAAACATTAAGTTTTCTTACGTTGCATATCCAAAAACAATATTAGCAGTGACTCTCAGGGCATCCAAAATTGGAATGGTGTCATCATAATCATTTCTAGGATAAAAGCAACAGATATGGAAATAAAATGGGAAAAATATCTTAAAACAGCAAAAATAAACTTAATAAAACTACTATATTATAACTTTGTATTTAATATTTATCAAGTTGACAAAAGATACACAAATAGGTTACAGAAGTAGTTCTAGAATTACTTTATCTGATGATTTTATCCCTTTTCCTCCCTTCATTCGGCATTTCTTTCACACAAAAGAAGGGAGGCACAATTTACAGGTGAGAAGAGAAACAGAGTTAATTAACAACATTTCCTTTCTTTAGATCAGAAGAGACGATAAATAGTTGTGACTATCTATTGACTAAGGGTCAACAGATAATTCCCTTGTGAAGGGGGAACAAGAACAAAGGATGTAGGGATTTCTTACACCTAACAACTCTCAGCATCTTAAAGCACCACTTTGAGCCAGTTTGTATTTCTCCTAAATCCCTATCAATAGATAAATTACAATCTGAAATGAACTAGAAGAAAATTAACAAAGCATAGTGGAAAGAACACTAAATTTGGATTTAGAAGATCGAGGTTTGAAGCCTTGCTCTGTAATTCACCTTTCTGGACCTTAAGTTTCCTTACCTGTAAAACGAGAGTAGTAGATTATCTGCCTTCAGACTCTAAATTCTATGACCTATGGCCCTGCTGCTACACATTTAAACAAAAAATATAACAAAAGTGGAACTGATCAAACATCACGCTAGTTTGCAAAAAGTACTAATCATATTCAATATCTACATCAGCTCTGTCAACCAAGAAATTGAACCACTGAACCAGAAAAGTCTGAAAAGTAAACAGAAGTCAGTGAAGTTGGAATCAGGAAATTTGACTCATTACAGCACTATAGGACACTGATATGAGCCCCATCTTCAGTACCCAATCACTAGCAAGAACTATTTCCATTATGTGGCAATAACTTTGCAATTTATCTTGTGTGAATGCAGGTAAAATCTACTTAACCATGGTGACTGGTTTCATGAATTGAGGTCACAGAGAACAATTTTTCCATAGCAACAGTGTTATAAATGGAAGATACTTTCTTGGACAATAAAAATTTGGAAAGTAAAAGCTTAAGATTAGTTTTTACAGTGACCTGAGATTAAAATAAAGTTGGGCAGGAATGTCTGGATAAACTAACAGACCTAAGATGTGGAGATCTGAAGTCATCAAAAAATCTGAGGCTGGCAGTCACTTGAATGAGAATGGTAGTAGTGATGATGGTGGAGGGGTAGCCGGCTGGAGGACAAAGAAGATGAATCCAGAGACATTTTGAAGACAGTTGGGAAACGGGGCTCATTATTCTTTAGGAATTTCCTAATTCAACAAAATTTATTAAATGCCCAAGGTGTACAAGGCACTGGAGATAACAAAAATTAAAAAAACAAAACAAAACAAAAAACAGTTCCTGCCCTCAAGGAACTTAACTTCTACTGGTAAACACATAATACAAGTAAATATGAGGTATTATTCCCATTTTAATCAGGTAGGAAACTGAGGTCAGAGAAGTCCAGTGGTTTGCTTACAGTGTGTAGCCAGTATCAGAGGTGGGATCTGAACCGAGGTCTTCCTCTGAAGTCCAGCATTAAATCTATCATACATTACAATGATACCGGCATATCATCTATAGGTTTAATTCTCTTATGCCCTGTATATCATATATATGGAGAGTGAAATAACTAGACACAATGAAAATAAATTTTTTGATGAAACATAATTTCTTCCTAAATAAAGTAAATCAGTGATCTAAAATCCATTAACTGAAGTAGCTTTTGCTTGAATTCTGGTACATGCTAAATAAAAGATAAACTTTTATTATATATAAACATATATATGGCTATGTATACACATACACATATATATGTAGTTTCCATTTTTAGTTTTCAACAGAGATGCAATATCTATTCAAATAAGAATTACCTTCTCATTTCATGTAATGTTAATCATTCTGATTTCTGTAGATTTAATCCTCAGAGACTAACATTTCATTAATTAGAATAAACTCACTATTTAACAAAGAATAAAAACTTTATTTACCTTTTCCGACACATATCCAACAAGAACACATTGAGTCCGGTCTCTTTTTCTTGCATCAGTTTAAGTATACTTTGCACACACAGGCAATTTGCAGACCTATATGGATTTGGAGCATCCACAGGAACCATAAAACTGTTCCCATAGTTTTCATAGCCATGTCCCGCATAATATAATAAGCCTGAGAGAACAAATAAACCCACAGAGAAAATCTTTCAATCTGAACATTTGTGTTTTAGAAAATGCAATTTATTCATCGGATATTGAATAAACAAAATCTAGGAAATAAAATGCATGAGAATGAATACTCATAAATAAAGATATAAAAATAAATCATATAATGGAATGAATAATTTGCTTCAATCTAAAATCCAATTGCTAAGACAGCAAATGCCAACTAAACTTGAGTTAAAAAAATTTTTTTTAACAGTTTAAGTTCAAGTACTGCATTTGAAAAACAGAGGAAACCTATGTATATAGCAACTGTAGAGAGGAGTACGAAATAAAATACATTATCCCTGCCTTCTAACCTCTTATAATCTAATCTGGGAGACAAGAACATACATACACATAGTAGCATATGATGAAATGCCACCAGGAGATGGGTGCTCAGTAAACAACTGGCCCTAAAGCAGATGTTCCATACAAACAGGAGTAGTGAATTTCCTCTAATGCACACAATAGAACATAACTAAGGCAGCCAGTCCAAAATAAACTGTCAAAAAACTGTCTAGTTTTTTTATTTTTTTAAACTGGTTTCTTTTTAAAAAGTTTTTTTTGTTGATATTTTATATTTCTGACATCACTACAGTTATCCCAAGTATTCCTCTCTCCTCCCTCTCCCAGAGATCCATCCTATATGACAATATTTTTAGAGAGGGGGAAAAAAGAGTCAGCCCAACTGATGAACACACTCAGAGGGTCTGAAAATACATGCAATGTGTAACACTTGTGGACTTCCCACCTCCACAAAGGGGATGAGTGGATCCTCTCATTTCTCTTCCTTTGAATCCTCCTTTGACTTTTATAATTATTAAAATTCATTTTTGATTGTTTGACCTGCAGTAGTTATTTCAATTCATATTGTTGAAATTACTGTGTATATTGTTTTCTTGGCTCTGCTTCCTTCACTCTGAAGCAGTTCACATAGACTCTTTCCATGTGTACTTGTAATACACATAATTTCTTACAACAAAGTAATATTCCATTATACTCACATACCACAATTTATTTAGCCCTTCCCCAATAGATGAGCATCTACTTTATTTGCAATTCTTAACTATCACAAAAAGTGTTGCTATAAATCTTTTAGAGTATATGGAGACTCTCCCAACCCCTCCCCCCCCCTTATCAATGGCTTCCTTGGAGTTAAGCTCAGTAAAACAGGTTCTGGTTTGACATTTTAGTCACTTCATCAACATAATTCCAAATTGCTTTCTAAAATGGTTCTACCATTTCATAGTTCCACCAATAATCTATTAGTGTGCCTATCTTTCTACAATCCCTCCAACATTGACTATCACCATTTTAAAAATTATTTTTGCCAATTTGCAGGGTGTGAGGTAAAACCTTACAGTTGTTTTGATTTGCATTCCTCTTATTATGAGTGATTTGGAGTATTTTTTCATGTAGTTGTGAATACTTTTTAGTTATTTTGAGAATTTTGTTCGTATCTTTTGACCATGTAATGGCTATTAGTCATATAAACGTGTATGTCTATACAGATAGATAGATAGATAGATAGTTTATATATCTTGGATATCAAACCCTTATTAGAGAAATTTGATATGAAGATTTTGTCCCCCTATCAACTCCTTCTCTTCTTATCCCAGTTGAATTAATGTTGTCTATGCAGAAACTTTTCAGTTTCAAGTAATCAAGCTTATCTACTTTATCTTTTATAATTGTATTTCTTGTTTGTATAAACTACAGCTGTAAAACCTCCTGCACAACTGATGGATACGATTGCAGAATGAGAAAATTAAGGACAGAAAACAAAAGCAGAGAGTATTAAAAGTAATGTGATTAATACTTTAATTAATGCTTGCTTCTACTTTTAATAATTTTATTTTTTCCAAATATAATGGCATAAAGTATGCTATTAATATAAATGAGTTAGTTCTATTTTAGGTGTCTATAAAATATTTATTAGAAAATTTGTTTACATTTATCAGTTTCCACAAATGTTTTTAACATAATGGATTTCCAACCGTATAAAACACATCTTTATCTAAGTCTAAATTCATCATCTATACCCCTAAATTTATTCTTCTTCCTGACTTCCCTATCTCTGTCAATAGCATCATTATACTGCCAGGCACCTATGCTTATAGCCTAAAGATATTTTTGATTCCTCTTTATCTCTAAAAGAGACTATAAGCTCTATGAGGACAAAAACCTTGTTTTATTTTAACTCTGGAGATTTAGCACAAAGCATAGTACATAATAAATAAGTGCTTCATAAGGGCATGTTGAACACGAAACAAAAATCAGTATTTTAGGAAGATAAATCACAGAGTTTCACATCTGGAAGGAACTTCAGAGGTCCTCAAGTTCAGTCCATGCCTGAAAAAGAAGCCCCACTAGAACAAATTCCTGCTGACTTGACACTTGACAAATGGTCATTCTGCCTTTGTTTGAAGACTTCCAATAAGAGGAAATACACTATATTATATTACCATGATTTCACTTTCTGAGGGCTATGAGGAAGTTCTTCTTTAAGTAAGCAGGGTGGGGAGGGTTGGGGTAGATAATTTTGATGAGCTCATCAGAAAGTGATGCTTTGTTGGGACTCTTTGATGGCTCATACCTTTCCCTATGGTATGGGCATGTCAAGTAGCACCTTAGGAAGATAACTCTTGATTAGGTCTCAGTGAGCAAGGCTTCTTCAAACTGAATTATTTGGTTTGCAAGGAAAAGAAATTAGCATTTATTAAGCACATACTATTCGCCAGGTACTGTGCTAAGTACTTTACTAATATGATCTCATTTGATCCTCACAACAAACCTGGGAGGTAGGTGCTATTATTATTATTCTAATTTTACAGTTAAAGAAATTAAGGCATACAGTGTCACATGACTTGCTGAGAATAACATAGCTAGTAAAGTGTTTGAGGCCATATTTGCACTCAGGTCTTCCTTAATCTAGGCCCAGTGCTTTATCCATTGTACCACCTACTTGCTTCCAAGTTGCTTGTTTATGGGCCACTGAGAGATCCTTCATATGTTTTCTACATTTGTTTATGGGTTCCTTAAGAGATGCTTGTAACTTTTACATTTTCTATGTGAAATAAAGGCTGTCCTATATCCAGCAGCACTGAATGGGAGCTAGGGACTCTGTTACCCAGTGCTATGAAAATCTAGACTTGAATTATACATATAAAATATATTCTGAGATTTTTGATAATGAAGTCTTGATGGCAAAAAATACAAGAAGAAGCTAAAGAGATACTGATCTTTTGGTTTAATATTTAGGGCTGGCTCCGATCCATGAAATGCCAGAGTTGGGGACCCCGGGCCACAGGTTATAATTTCATGAAGCCTAAATTTCCCTCTTTGCAACTCTTCCCATTGCTCCTAACTCTGACCTATGGGGTCAAAAAGAACAAGTCTATCCCTCTCACACGACAGCCTTCTGAGCACTTGAAGGGAGCTATCACATCCCCCTCTTGGCCTTCTCTTCACTCTTTTCCTTCAACTGATCTTCCTATGGCATGACTTAGAGGCCTCAAGCTATTTTTTTTTCCTTGCTCCAGATGCTTTCCAGTTTATCAGTTTCCTTCCTAAAATGTGGGTACTCCAAATATTAGACATGTGCTCTGAGGTGTGGCAGGAGAGGGCATTTAGGAGATTGCTCCTATATTTCAGGACATCGGGCATTAAGTGGTAAGGTATGAACCTTAACTGAGTTTTTCCTTATCTACCATTACATTTCCTATTACCTTGAAGCACAGAATTATTAAACTAGTTCACAAACATTTTAGAACTGTCTTAAAAATATTTATGGAAATGAAAACAAATATCCATGAAAATGAAAACAAATATCCAAACAAATTACATATTTTAATGTATTTTATAATGCATTTGTAATAATTTTTATAATGAAATTAGTAGTATATGTAGTTATGGGTAAGAAAAATAAAAATAGTTCAAAGTAAAGGGAAGAGTTTTAATTAAGGCACATCAATCACATTAATCTTATCCCCCTAAATTCTTTATTCTTAACATACTATTGCTACAACCCAGTGAATTTTTATTTTGTTAACTGATTTCATCAGGCTATGTAATCATTATCTACCAATCGTGCTCTTAAGTGGGCATTTAAATAAGTGGATCATTTGTAAAATAGATTTTGATAGTTTACTTTGGACTGATATGCCACTGGATGAGTTTGGGGAATTTGATTTCATTGCCAGGGTTCCTGTGCAATAACTGTTTGTGCTAGCTGTATTATGCTTCTATTTTAGAGATGATGAGGTCACTTAGATTCAAGAAGTCAAAGATAAGAGTTGTAAAACATGGTCACTGAAACAGAACCAAGTGCTGATACCAGTTATTCATTAAATATAGACCTAGCTCTGAAACATACTGGCTGGATGACCCTGGGCAAATTACCTAATTTTTCAGAGCTCTACATGGTGATATGCATTGGCGGAGAAAGAAAGTTCCCAAATCAATGAAGCCAAAAGTCCGGTCCCTGTTCCTATATATTCATTACCTCTAACAGCCTACTACATGTGTGGAATAAAATATTTTGGTTCATTTGTAAACATCTGAAATGCATAAAAACATTAATTTTATAAAAACTGAAACTTCAAAGTATAGCCAATTTCTTCAAACTAGCTACTATTAGCTATAAACTTTGTCAATTCTTCCTTCAGAATGTCTTATGAAAGGGATAGACATCTTTCCATTCCTATCTAAATCACCTGTAGCAGACTACATCTACATCATCCACCTGTATCAAATAATCACAGACTTAGGTTTACACAAGAAGAGCTGACGTTCACAGAGGTTAAATGACATGTCGAAGAGGTGCAGAGTTAGAAATAGCCACGTTGTGCCATGACTAATATTGATAGACTTAACCCTTCTCAGCAATACAAAGATCTAAGACATCTCCAAAGGCCTCATGATGGAAAATGCTATTCACAAAGAAGAAAGAACTATGGAGTTTAAATGTAGATCGAAGCATAGTATTTGCTATTTTTTCCTTCTGTTGTGTTGTTTCCTCTTTCTGGTGGTTCCTCCTATTGGTTCTAATTCTTACTTACAACATCACTAAGGTGAAAATATGTTCAATAGGAATGTATGTGTATAGCCTATATCAGATTGCATGCTGTCTTGGGGAGGGAGTGGGGAGGGAGAGGGAGAAAAATCTGAAGCTCAGAAGTTTATGGAAGTGATTGTTGATAATTCAAAATAAATTAATTTAAAAAATATTTTTTAAAAAAGAGGTGCAGAGTTAAGATCTGACTCTAAACCCACTGTAATGGCCCCCATGACTCCAATTTCTACTACCAATAATCCCATTCTGCCTGATTAATATTCATAATTTGAATTTTATAACAACTGTGTATTATCTTATTTTACAGTTGAGGAAACTGAAACTTGTGTCTGTGGTCAACACACTAGGATGGAAGAATAAGGGTGGGCTTTAAAACTTACAGAGTGAAAAGCCCAAGAGGGTACAGCCTTGACAGATGAATTTGGGCTTCATATCTGGTACTCTGTTCTCTATGGAAGCATCAACTACATCATACTCTCTGTCACATTATTAGCACAGCAATTATAAAAGACTCAGAACTCAGAAATATCCAATAAATGATACAAAGATCTGTAGAACTTAAAAGTCTGCATATGAAAATTAAAAATGGTATTATAGTTTATAATAAAGTTATAACAGTTCATATCAGAGTTACAGCTACCTAAAATAACTTTCCAAATTTACTGGTTTTAATTTCTCTTTAAGTATGGCACATGCATTTAACTAACTACTCCATTTATGAAGGGTAGTAGATCAAAAGACTCATCTCTCCAAATGATTTTGAGTTTGGTGTGGAAACTTACTCTAGGAAACTGGATATTAAAGGCATGCTAATTCTTCAGTGCTTATTTCCAAGGAAATATTTTGTCATAGCAAATCAAACTGTAATACACCATAATTATGGTAATACACCATAAAATGGACTTTAAAATACTTTCTGCAGAGACAGCAGGATCAAGCAGATGAACTGGCAAATGTCTACTAATGACATGATTGTTGAAAAGGATTTATTTTTCTTTACAAAACATTCATTGAAAGTAGAAAACTTTCCATGGGGGTAAAACCACATTGAGCATCTTGAGTAAACGTACATAATGCCCCACTTTTACTGGCTATTCCATAGACATTGTTGACTGCCACAAACAGGACTTTTGATAGTGATAAGACTCATGGAAAGATGTTAAAAATTCAAACTGATTAAATGAGAAGTATATTAAAAATTCTATACATTATACCTACTATGGGGCTTCTTTTAAAAAAATCTTGTTTGATATGTTTTAAATAGGAATAATCCCATTTTTCTATAAAACATTACGAAGAATAGTTCTACAGCCACAAAAATACTGTATGTCTGATACGGTAAAGGAAGCTAAAAATAGCCATGAAAGTGACTATGAAAGAAAAATTTTTTGAGATTATTGGTCAATACCACACATCTGTAAGTATTTAACATACATTAAGGAAACAGAAGGCTCCATTTCAAATGGTCTCCCTTGATTTCTACATTCTAAAATAAAGGACTCTATAGCAACTTTTCTATTAGCCCTAGAACCAATCCAAGATTCTGAACATGCTTCATGAAGTTGTACTAGTAACACCACTTTTTTGTCCTTTCTGAGAGCATAATTTACTCCTTCACTTTAAATGAATATGTTTTATTTTTTTCTAGAAAATGTGGGAATTCAAATATGGAATTCAATATTGTATTCACAATTTTATAAAATAAGATCACTGTGTTTTCCCCATGGTCTCCACTATAGTTATATTGCCACACAACTGTTTTGATAAAAAACAAAAGCAAAAACAAACCACAATTAAATCAAGTCTTTAGTAATGAGGACTTTCTTAGAAAGATCCAGGTTATTCCTATATTTACTCAAGACTTCTAATGTCTTGCATGTATGAGCACAGGATGCCCACATTCAGTGCTGAACATGAGGCACATTTTGTTGGCACAGGAGACATCACACCAAACTGTTTTCCTCCCATATTGACTAACAATGTACAGCAATTAACATCCTTACCTTGATTTTCAAGGTCTCTTTTAAGAAGCCAGTTTTTTCTCTCTTTGGCCTCTCTTATACTAGCGCAGTACAGCTGGTTAATTTTAATTCTGTTTACTAAGCTTAATTTGAAAGAAACATACTGAGTTGAAGGCTGAACTATGTAATTTCTTTTGCTTAGGATATTCTTCAGTCGTAAGGTAAATGACATATGCAAATGGAAAATACAGTAGTATGGAGAATTCAAAACAGCATATTATAAAATGACTTAGAAATTGGTTTGGAATGTGTTTTTATATTTATAGTGAAGAAATTCATTTAACTTTTATTTGAAATATGAAATTGAGTATGCCCACAAGAGGGTGACCAGGATGATGAGGTATTTGTAAATCACGTTATATCAGAAAAGGATGAATAAACCAAATAGTTGAAAGACTTAGGGATACTTGGGATTGGGAAGAAATGGAATTAGATATGATAACTTTCTTCAAATATCTGAAGGGCTAGTATGTGGAAGAGTTATTTCAGGAAACAAATTCTCCAAAGGGTAAGAACTAGGACCAAGAGACAGAAATTTTAGGCAAGTAGATTTTAGTATAAGGAAGAACTTTCCAACAATTACAAATCATATAAAATCCCAGAGCCTCAGGACTGGAAGGGACTTGAGGGGCCATTCAGTTCAAATGAACAACCTGAACAAGAGAACAAGACTTCCCTCTACAATATCCCTGACACTTCCTGAGGCTGCCCATTCTATTTCTGGATAGCTCTAGTCAGCAGAAAGTAATTTCCTATCATTAAATCACATTTTCTTCTCTGAAATCGCCACCCATTTTTTCTAGTTCTGTCTCCTGGGGCCAAGGGGAACAAGTCCAATCACTCTTCCAAGTGATGATATGGCTTTTTTTAAAGCCAAATTTGTTCCTTTATGTACCCATGCGGCCATTCCAAACACAGGCTGAAAGTAACCCACCTTTCTTCATTGGTTTACAGATCAGGGCAAATGCCTAGACAGAAGCCAAATAAGAAGACACCCACTAGAGGCTGCTCAGCCACCAATGCAACAACTAAACTGGGTTAACTGATGCTATCATTTCAAATATTTCTTTTATCAGTGAGATGAAAGGATGGACAACAAAAGAGAGCAAACCAGCTGAGAAATGGAGTAATACTCCATTTGTTACCAAGCATACCTGATATTGCAAAGGCCAAAGTATAATTCAGAGTGTAGGAAGCTGAAACTCAGAGGTCAGCTATACTGAAAGGGAGCAGTCATTTCAAGGCTAATGGAAATGTGCCAGAAGGCTGTCGATCCTGTATATCCTTTGATAAATTTCTCTAGACTTACCAGTTATCTTCATGTAATCATTTACAGCCATCTTATAATTTGAACCCAGGCACTGATTGGCTCTCTTATCAAGCTAATACAGCTGCCATATCACACTGTTCACTTATATGGGTTTGCAGTTCATTAAAACCCCTAGAGCTTTTTTCCCGACAAACTGCTGTAGATTGATTTTTTTGAAGCCAAATGATAAGACCTATTCCTATTAAATTTCAACCAATCATATCCAGCCCAAATTCCAGACTGCCAAGATCCTTTTGAATCCTGACTCTATTACCCAAGGTGTTTGCTGCCCTTTCCATCATTGGGTAATCTGCCAATATGATAAGCATCTCACCTAGATCATTATCCAAGTCATGGATAAAAAAATGTTAAACAGCATGAGACCCAGCAGAGACTACTGGGATATGCCATGAATAACTACTTTTTGGGTTTGGCTGTTCGGTCAGTAACAAATCCACCTTGTAGCACCATCATCTTGCCCACCTCTCCCTATCTTTTCCAGAGCAATAGCCTGAGAAGCTCTGTCAAACGCCTTGCTAAAATCTAGGTAAACTTATCTACAGCATTCCCCTATGCTATCAGTCTTATAATCCTGCCAGAAAAGGAAAGGAAGTTAGTCTGGCCCGACTAATTTTTGATGAAGCTATGCTGGCTCTTCCTTTTCACTGTTGCCTTTGTCAGATGTTCACCAATCATACTTTTAATAGGATGTTCTAGAATTTTGTCAGGAATTGAAGTCTAGCTCATTGGTCTATAGTATAAAGATTCCATTATTTTCACTTTTAGGGGGAAGCTTGGGACAAGATTTACTCTTTCCCAGTTATATGAAAGCTCACCCACTCTACAATTTTTCAAAGATTAATGACAATGGCCTGACAATCACAATGGTCAGTTCTTTCATTGCCTTAGGATGTTCACTCAGACCTGGTAGTGAGCTGCCACATGCTCTCTTAGTATTTCCTTACTTGATTTGGGTATCAACTTCAACATTAATATTTGTATTCTGTTCTTTTCAGTCCTAAGATCATTTTTTAAGACAGAAAAAAAAACAGTAGCAAAACAAGAGTTGAGCAGTTCAGTCTTCTCTCAGTTACCAGTTTTTACCGTCCTATCCACCTCACACAGCAGTTCTAGTCCTTCTTTCATCCTAATCTTTTCCCCATTGTACCTTAAAAAGAAGGGAAAAGCTCCCAACTTTTGGGCTATCCCTAGCTTTATTTCTTAGCTGAAGCTTATTCTGATGTTTAGAGGTCCTGACACTATTCTTATAGAACTTTACCATAACTCTTCTTCCATTGCATACATAGTTGTGAAAATATAAGTTTTAAAATATATCAGTTGGCAGATAAGTTACTGCACAACCACATCTATCTCTTTAGGCAACACTCCCTTTTCTCTTCATCAGAACTGTTTCTTTGTGTCTTTGGCATTTCATTCTTGAGAGCTCCCAACTACTTCTGCCTGGGCTTTTCAATCCTACTGTGATTTTATGAAATGAGGTAATCAACCAGCATTTATTTATAAAGCTGCCCTAGTTCTGCTGATTTGGCTCACACAGCTTTCATTCATCCACTTCTCACAATTATCACTTGCCCCACTCAATAACCTAGACCACTGTTCCAGCCTCCTGGCTTCTCTTCCCGCTTTTCTTCACTGCCCCCTCGAACTCATCCTTTATGCCACTGACAGTACAATCTTCCTCATGCACACTTCATCATGTTATTTCTCTGTTAAAATGTTTGTGGTTCTTTTATTGCCTCCCAAGTAAAGTTCAAACTCCTTTCTCAAGTTAACAAGGATCTGTACTGACTCCTTCCACAAGCACAGTTCATAACCCTTTTCTGACTCAGTTAAAAGTCTGAAAGATTCTGTGAACAAAGAAGTTCATCATTCTGTAGCCAATCTGGCGATAGATAGAGCCTCTTTGAACTTAACGAGATTGGTCCTTGGATGAAAGAAAAGTAGTCTACCACTGGGCCCGTAATTGAAACCTTTCTATCCTGCGGGAAACTTCCAGAGTTTATGTTCACATCATGTCACAAAGAGATACAGGTACAGCATTTTAGTGGAGGAATATAAGGATAATGCATAATATATCAACTTGATTCCCAAGAGAATAATGCTATAGTATAACATATAAGTTTCCTGAGGGTGGGACCTACTCACTTTTGGCTTTTTATCTCCAGTGCTTCAGAAAGGCACATAGCAAGCACTTAATAAATGCTTCTTAATTGATTAATCTGGATTGAGAAGAAAAACCAATTTTCAAGGGGCATGTCTGTATCATTGACCTCCACTGAATTCCTATTTCAATGATTCAGTAAAGCGTGGAGGTGACCCCAAGATTTCTAAGTTTATGTCAGTGAAGTTCAAGCTCTGACAGCTTCTATCAAGGCAGAAAGATTCTAAGCACTGGTCTGGAGATAAGACTACCTACATGTCTGTCATCTGACCACCAGACTAGCTAAATTCAAATATGCTCATTACCAGATTGGCCACAAGGTGATATTTTCAGTTACAATGACTCTTGAAGGCTGTGTACCATGCTGCAGAGAGCTTTCAATCTAGGTCAATGGAAGCTCTACTAACACCTATGAAATCCCAGCTGCTTGAACTATGGAAGAAATATTTCCACTACATAGTTTTTTCTCGTTACCTTAAGAACAATGGGTGATTTCACCCAAGCCTCATCTTATACATATACTTACAAAAACATTTACCATATCCCACAACAAAGAATACTTTTTATACCCTAAAATTTACTGTGCATACTTAATTTGGGCATAACAATAATAACCTGCATTAAATATTTCAGTAAATCAATATTCATTTAAGTTATAGATTTGTAAAGCATTTTAAATGCTTTTCTTATAGTTTTAAAACTGAGAAAAGCACTTTCCTATCAAAAAAACTTTGATCTACATTTTACTTATCAAACTCACAATAAAAAGGCTACATTAAATTTTTAAGAAAATTAAGGGTTAGATTTATTATATACTTGAAGAAAAATTAAGTTATACATAATAAAGATTCACAATTCATGTGCAGACTTATTTTACATCCTATTTTGTATATGGGAATGCTTGGGCTTTTTTTCCTTCAAGTTTCTTAAGTTGTGAACTAAAAAAAAATTAAAAATTAAATGAGAAGGTTGGACTAGATGACCTGTAGGGTTCCTCCTAGTTGTAATCTGATTCAATGACTATCTGTATCTTTTGTTGTTGTTGTTGTTGTTTTTTATTTTCAACTTAAATGCAAAATGAGAAAAGAAAAATAAAACATTGCCATGACCACAAGAGAGGATTCTATATAAAACAATAAATTTCCATTTCAATAAAATCTATATAATAAATGCTACACATTGTTTTCAAACTTTTCTTTGTTCCTTATTTTCTTTTGTTCTCTGCTGTGTGCTTTTTACTTTATTTTTTCCCTTCCTCCCCCCACTACTCTAAAGAAGGCTACATTTAAGTGTAGCTATATATATGTTTATATATACATATATATATAAACACACACACACACACACTCATACACATATGTAAGACTATACTATGCTTATTTCCTCCTATCATTGTTTTTCTGAAGGTGGATAGCATCTCCCTTCATAAGTCCAAGTCTTTCCAAGCTTTTCTAAATCAATCAGCTCTTCATTTCCTACACCACAGCAATATTCCAACCCAATCACATCCTATCCGAGAGATTGTCTATGAAAGATTTCCCCCCAATTTTCTGCATTCCTTCTATTCTTGGCTATATAGGTTTTATTTACACAATAAAATTTTAATTTAAAATAATTGAAATGATTCTTTTTATGCTTCAACAATGCTCTCACCTTATAATATAGTTTAAGGTCTGATACTGCTGAATCTACTTCCTTTACTTCTTTTTTTCCCTGGTTTCTTTGAAGTTCCTGACCTTTTGTTCTTCCAAATGAACTTCAGTGTTATTTTTTTCTAACTCGGTAAAATAATTTTTTTTAGTAATTTAATTAGGATGACATTGAATAAATAGATTAATTAGGTAAAACTATAATTTAAAAAATTATATTGGCTTTACCTACCCAGGAACAATAAACATCCCTTTAATTATTTAGATCTGAGTTTGTTTGTATAAAAAGCGTTTTATATTTATGTTCATATAGTTCCTGTATCTGTTTTGGCAGGTATGCTCTCACACATTTTATAGTGTCTAGGTATTTAAATGGTCTAAAACAATATTGAATAATATTGCTGACAGTGTAGTTTCTCTATTTTTCACTTTTGATTAAATCTATTTTAACTTTAACTTTGTCTGAGATCATGATTATTATCCCTGCTTCTTTTACATACTAATTTCTACTTCTGCCCTTTTATTTTATCTTTGTATCTCTCATTTTTATAATGTTTCCTGAAGGTAACATATTGTTGAATTTAAAATTTTAATCTACTACCCTTTTCTGTTTTATGGGTAAATTCATCCCATTCACATTCTAAGCTACCATTAGTTGTGTATTTTCCTCCTTCCTATTTTTCCCTCACTATCCTTCTCACCATATTTATTCTATCCTATTCACTCCTCTGCTTTATTTCTACCTGCTCCCCTTCCTCCTATTCCTTAACTTACCCATCTCTCTAAGAGTCCCTCCTTTATCCTCTCCCCCATTCTATCTCCTTGCCCTCTTATTTCTTTCTGAATTTGGAAGACTTTTATACCCTTCTAGATATATATGTTGTTCCCTCTTTAACCCATTCCCAGTGAGGGTAAGGTTCCAGCACTATCTGACCTCCTCTCTACTAGCTTCTTCTGTATCAATTTTTCCTTTTATGCTTCATTTGTATGAGATGAGTACTCCTTTTTATCTCTCTTTACAGTTTTATTTCTTTTTAGGATCACCCTATCATACTCAGCTCAGTTCACGCCTTTCTTTCAAACTACCTAAATAATGATGACAATAATAAGAGTACTGCTAATATTTTCACATATGTGAAGTAAACAATTTGACCTTATTGCGTCCCTTATGATTGATCTTAATGTTTACTTTATATTCCTCCTGGATATTATATGTTGAATTTTCCTGTAAGTTCTGGGGTTTTTGTCACAAAAACCTGAAAGTCTTTGAGTTCATTAAATGTCTATTTTTTTCCCATTAAGAATTATACTTAATTTTGCTGGGTAAGTTACCCTTGGTTGTAAAGTTCTTTTGCTTTATGGAATATAGTATTCTAAGATCTACAGTTCTTCAACATAGTAGTTACTAGGTCTTGTGTAATCCTTATTGTAGCTTCATGATATTTAAATTGTTTTTTTCTTGTTGCTTCCAATATTTTCTCCTTAACCTGGGAGCTTTGAAACTTGGCTATAATATTCCTGTAAGTTTTCCTCCTGGGATTTCTTTTAGGTGATGATTGGTGGATTTTTTCTATTTCTACTTTGTCTTCTTGTTCTAGAACTTTAGGGCAATTTTCCTTGATAATTTCTTACAATATTGTAACAAGATTCTTTTTTTAACATAATTTTCAGGTAGTCTGACTATTCTGATATTATTTTTCCTTGACCTGTTCTCCAGATCAGTTGTTTTTCTGATGAGATGTTTCACTTTCTCTTCTATTTTTTCATTCTTTTGATTTTGTTTTATGATTTCTTGGTGTCTTACAATGTCATTAGCTTCCCCTTGCCCAATTCTAGTTTACAAGGAATTATTTTCTTCCTTAAGTTTTTGATTCTCTATTTCTAGTTGGTTGACTTTCTTTTCATAATTTTCTTGATTTTCTTGAATTGCTCTTATTTTTTTTTTCTAATTTTCCCTCGATCTCTCTTATTTGATTTTTAAAGTCCTTTTAAAGTTCTTCCAAGAACTCTTTTTGTTCTTGGGACCATCTGACATTTCTCATTAAAAAAGGAGTGGCTTTTTTTTTTAGCTCCATTATTTTCCCCTGAATATGAACTCAGATCTTTTCTGTCCCCATAATAACTATCTACAGTTGGGTTCTTTCTCCTTTGCTTACTCATTTTTATTTAATTTTTGTTTTACTTTGTTTTAGCAGCTATTAGTGTAATCAAGTTGTAGTCCCCAAGTATGGGGAATGATGCCTCAAGCCTCAGGTCCTTCTTACAGTTAGTTATTTTCTGAGGTTTGTCTCAGGGGCCCAACCTTGGGCTCTATTCTCCACTCCTAAGTCACACTAGGGCCTCCAGTCACACTGTCCCACAAATGATCTTGCTCCCTGTGGTCTCTCTGGTGGCTGCAAACTACAGCTGTCCTCTCTGTCTCAGAACTGAAACCAGGGACTCTGCTCTCCTGCAAGTGCCCACAGCCAATAGGGTCCCTGCCCTTTGCTACTGCACTCATCAGGTGAATGACAGCTCCTTCCCACCTCACCCCTTACCCCCACTGCAGCCACAGGCCAGGACTTATCAGCATAGCTGTGCTTCCCTAGACGATGGAAGGTCCTACAATCTTCTACTCAGTCATCAGACCCCCACACAGGCTGTGAAACTAAAGCTTCTAAGTCTGAGTCTGCCTCTCAGTCCAGTTTCCCTCAGGGTTTGTTATTTATTGTTTTGCAGAGTTGGCCTGCAGGTGTTTGCACTTCACTCAGGCCAATCCTCTGCCCCAGGAGGTTAGGTCTTTCCTGGGATCTCAAATTGTCTTACCCTGTGTTTATTTCTGCTGCTCTGAGGGATGTTCTGTCTTTTTTTGTGTGCAGTAAATTTGGAGAGTTGAAATTTTCTGACATACTCTGCCATTTTCCCAGAATCCTCTCCCTACATTAATAATTACTGTTTATTTCTAACACTCCTAACAAACAAGCTTTGAAATGTCACTTTCCTGGCAGCCAAATGTTATTGCACAATAAGATGGTAAGCATTATAAATATGTGAAATAAGGTGCCAATAGGTTCAACAGCTGTTTCCTTAAAATCTGGAGGTGTGCCCATTAAAACTAATAAGTTACAAACAGTTTGAAAAGTGACAGCAACTTTTACGTGTTTCTAAATTTTATCATTATACAAAGTGTCTACTGGGATTAACTATGGAAAAAAGAGAAAATATAAAATTTTCATGATTTTACAATTTTTTTGTGTAAAGTATTGCTTTATTAAATTTTACCAATAACCTCTAAGAAATTAAAAAAAACAATTAGGTGTGCAGAGTCCATATATATATGTATATACATATATATATACACATATATTACATATGTATTCTCTTAAAGAAAAGTGCCTGCACATTTTTATATATAGAGTTATTTTTACAAGTCAAAGTGGAAAAAGTCATAGCTTTCAACAGAACTGCAATAGCACTAGAACACTGGCATGTACTTCAAATATTTAACAGATAATGTCAGGCTGGGGGAAGAAAAGCACTATTAGGAGTTATATTTATATTTTAGGATTACAGAAAATCTTTGGCTCTGTGACCACTGGCTCTGGCAATATATATATATAGATTATGAGATACAGTTTCAATGCTGAATTACTGGTAACATGAATATAACAGATTATTACCCAAATGTTGAATTTACATTACAAAAATTTTTCTTGATCTGTAAGCTACCACAAAAAACAAATCCGGTTAAGTCTTTCTAGGACAGCATAAAGACAACTTTAGGTTGAAATCAAAACTAGAAAATTTCCTACTAGTTTTATAAATCTAAATGTAACTTCAGTCTATTATAAAACAGTCAATTGAAAGATTCCACTAATAAGGGGCAGGTCCTTTGTCTTCATGATTTTTCATTTTTATTGTATTATCAACTTTTGTTTCATGACCTCCAGTATATTACCAACAATAACTTGTATGAAGTTAAATGAATTGTTAATAATTCTTGTCCTACTTCATAAGGCTTTTGTAAGAAGCATATTTTGGGAACTTTAAAGTACCATAAGTAAAGGTTGTTATTACCATCATTAAGAACATATATGACATGAAAAGGAAGTAGGTTAATCAGATAAGAGAGTGAAAAAAAAAGACAAACCTGAATACTACCATGGGTACAACAAAATATATTTTTAAACTGGAGGAAGCCTTTTAGTGATTTGGAAAGACTTTCTCTGGTGGATTTATAGAAATAGAGAGACAGGAATTGCAAAGAATCAGGAGTAGCCTGCACTCTGTACTAGTGAGGGGAGTATCTATCTCACCCTCTACCATAGCCCTTCTAAATTTATTCTGCATTCTCACAACTTCCAGGTATTCTCCACCCCTTTCCAGTTCTCCCATTCTAACTCCATCTGATCTCATTTTTTTCCTTTTTTACCCTTGAGCTTATTATTTAACCAACTGAACTATACACTGTCCTCTACTCTTGATTCCCTAGGCCTTACTAAATTCTAACTCTGGACCTCCTTCCTCTACTCCTCTTTGCATTCTATTGAACACTGCTAGAGGAAGTCACCCAATTCTGATGACTAGGTCCACTGAAATTTATGTTACTTAATCTCAACTAGGCCATAACTGTAGCACAGCAATCCTTCTATTTTTCCTTGATTGATTTTCTATCCCATTTCTTATAGCAACTGTTCTAAATCTTTGCTTCTCAAGCCACCTATGCCACACCATACTCCTTCACATTCTCTCTTAGCAGAAGACCTTGTCTTCTTTCCTGAATAAGTTGAGAATATCTATTTCGAACTTCTTCCCTATTCTGCATCCCAAGGGTACTTACCACCATTCCTGTTCTCTTCCTCATTCACTCTAGTACATGCTTGGTAGCCCTTCTTGCCAATACCAATCAGTCTACTGGAATCTTTAAGCCTGGCTCTTCCAAAAGCCTGCTCTTTCAATTATCCCTCTTTTTTCTAATCTTCAATTTCTCTTTCTTCACTGGTTCCTTCTTTATTGCTAACAAACGTTAAATCTCCCTGATCCTTCACTTCACCCAGCTCTCATTTCAAGCTATCATTCTATATCTTTTCTTATATCTATTCTTATATACTTTTCACAGCCAAACAGTTGTAGAAGCAGAAATTCTGATTCTTAGCAATAACAAAAAAAGAGGCTCTAACTCATCACACTTCCACATTACCTTCTGATTTCCTTAAGAAGGAGCCTGAGGGGCAGCAATTAGGATTTGCAGCCTCTAAGAGAATAAAGCTTAGAATCAGAAAAGCATGTTCTGTGAATTATGACACAAGTTTCTGCTCTATCCAGCAGATGGTGCCACTTTTCTCTCTTCATAATGTACTAGAATTTTTCCACAGTTAACAATTCGGCTATGGGGATTTACTATTAAAGGTGTAAATTAGTGATTGCTTTAATAAAAAAAAAAAACCTCCCTATTTTGCTAGGTTTATTAAGAAATCTATTGGTAAAACCTACTTTATTTGTAAACAAATTCCTTAAAATTAAGTTACATAAAATCATCCTCTTTGTATCATGTGAAAAAGTACCATGAAAAAATATAAGAACTTTGGAGAACCCACAGATGACCCACTATGGGAGATGCATATTTTGTGCACTTTACATATGAATTCATTTATGTAAGCTAAAATGAAGACAATATTTATCTAGTCCAAAAGCAATAACTTTAAAAAGGAGATAAGGCTATAACTTTACACAGATTTTACCTAATAGAAGACAAACATGAATGAGCATCAAATCACTAGTCAGAGAATTTAGGAGATAAAACTAAGATTGATTAAAAAAGTCGCGTATAGTTTTCAATTTCTTTGGTAGTAGTAATCTTAGAATGAAATTAAGGAGAGGAGATAGTTAGATTTTTAGTGATATGCAAATATGTAACAGTAACATAATTCTAATGTGAAAAAGTAAATAATTTTCATTTCTACAATTAAGAAATTCTATTTGTTGGGAAACTTTTATTATATTATAGTAAGTAGGTATTTAGCTATATTAAGGTGACCAGTCTTTTATATGAAATTAAAGGTCAATGATCTGTTTGGAAGATGAAACAAAATACCCTTATAGATTTATTTAAAATTTTAATACACTTTTCTTTAAAACAGATTGAGAAGAGAGCTTAAAGATTCTCTTGTTCAACTTTCCTTCTAATGGGTTCAGACTGCATCACCTTGTATCAAAGAACAGCTAAGATTATTAGATACATTACTTATTATAATAAAAAGATTTGTTAGGGGCATCTAGGTGGCATAGTGGATAAAGCACTGGTTTTAGAGTTAGGGGGAACTGAGTTTAAATTCAGCCTCAGACACTTGACACTTACTAGCTCTGTGACCCTGGGCAAGTCACTTAAACCTGATTGCCTCCCCGAAAAAAAAGAAAAGAAAAAGAAAAACATTTAATGAAAAAGCAAGCGACAAATTTGGAGTTTCAATCAGGATTTTTAAAAAGTACATTACATAACTACATTACAATTCCCTATTGATGGTGAAGTCTTACTGATGTTTTTATTTGGAGATAGCATTGTGCTAACAGCATCAAAACCAGGAATACTGCAAAGTTTCCTAAATGGATTCATAATTACTTAAGAGTTTAGCATAACTATGCACATAAGAAAAACCAAGTGGTTATTGAATGTGTTCTGTTAATACTATTAATGTGCAAGTAGATAACCCCTTGAGTTCATACATTAGTACACGTATCTTGGACAGAAATAGTAGATGGACAATGAAGTGCACCCAGAGTTGACTGCTGAAGAGAGTGAGCTAAATTGTAACTGGGAAACAACATAGTGCTGCTAAGGATCCTAAACTCCTACTAAACACAAATATCCATATTTTCAGTGCCAATATTTTTCAGTGATGCTCTACGCTTCAAAGCATGGGATAGGACCATTTTCTTTTTTTTTTAACTGTAAAAATTTTGATGTTTTTTCAAATTAGATGTAAAAACAATTAACTTTCATTTTTTAAAATTTCGAGTTTCAAATTCTCTTTCCCTCCCTCCCCTTCTCTTTCTGAGACAACAAGCAGTTAGATATAGATTATACACATGTAGTCATGCGAAACATTTCTATATTAGCCATGTTTCAAAAGAAAAAAAAAACAAGAAAAAGAAAGTATTAAAAATGCTTTGATCTGTATTCAGACTGATAGGACCATTTTCAAAGAATAAAATTTCAGGTCACCCAAAGGAAAATGAAGTGTATGGTGAGCCCTAGGCTGCAGAATATTACTGATAACAAATTGTTCAGGAGAAGCAGTATGAAAGAAATTCTCAAAGAAATATATTATTACTAAATGGGATGAATCAATAATGGTTTCAGAGTAGAAAACCATAGTGATATGATGTCAGGTGCTCTTCTTGGGGTAATGGAAGACCCTACCTTGAAGGCTGACAGGAAGATATGGACAAGGCTGGCACAAGATGAGAACTATAATCTTCACTACGAGGAGTACTACAGTGTTGAGATCCCAGATCCATCACAATATCAAAATATTACTTGTGCACATTTTAGCTCCTGTATTCAATTATAAGTTCCTAGAGATGGGGGCTAAATCCAATTTGTTTTTGTTTTTCCCTTTTTGCCTAGGATATAGTAAACTTGTATTTCTCTTCTTTTAGGGCACAAGTTAATTATAGCAATTCTGATCTATACAAATAATGTTTATATAATCTAAAAATAATCTTATTTTCTAGAACATACCTATTTTTCATTACTAGCAATTTCTTCTTGCTACTAATTTCTTTGTAGGAATACCTCCTTTTTTAATCAAATGACTGTCTTTTTTTTTCATTAATAGTCTCAGGTTCCCTATTAGTTTTTCTGCTTGTACTCAAGGTCTCTGATTGAGTTTTCTTGCCTCTGAGATCTCTGATAATTTCAGCCTTTTTTTCATTATTCATTATTAAACTCCTTCCCCTCTGATTGCATTTTTCTTGGTGTTTGAACCTCACAGCAGCCTCAGCCTCCTCTTATGCAGGGCAATTCACATTTTACCTGCTCCAGTCTTGGCCCCAAGTGACTTCTGGGAGAAAAGAACTGGCCCAGCTAGATGCCATCCCCTTTCTCTCAGGCTTGGTGGAAGGTACCACACACACATCCTGCTCCAGGTCCCTCTGTTCCTCAGTGCTCTCTATTTGAGCTCTACTGTAGCACAAAGTATTGTTACACTGCACTCCCAGTCAGAGTAAGCTTCTGGCTTTTGGTTTTCCTTGACTGAGGTGGCTGGGGACAGAGAGGAGGGGGAAGACATAGGTGAGTTCTGTTGCAAACCTGCAGGTTGGCTGGTGCAGCCCTGAGAGGGCTTGGTGGCCAACAGGGGGAAGGGTGCCAAATAAGCATGTTAGAGGTTAGAAATTAACCTTCTCTGCTGTTAGTTCATTAGGCTGTTACCTCATTAAGGCTGTTGATGTCTTAAACTGTGGAGAAATTGCTTTATATCTTGTGCCTGATTTCTATCACACAGAGTTCTGACAGGTTGTGTGGATCAGAGAAAATGTCTTGTCCTCCATTTTGGCGGTCAGGTGACCTGGAAGTTAGCAGCTCATTTCATAACTCTACTTAGGAGCACAGGATTTTAAAGTTGGAAGGAATATTATTCTTCCTCTAGTCCAATCTTCTCATTTTTACAGATGGCCAAGCAGGCTCAAGAAGTTAAGAGGCATGTCTAAGGTCAAAGAGTGGAGGAGCAGCTGTTGTTGTTAAGTCATTCAGTCATGTCTACATGACCCTACGGACTTGTCCGTGGGATTTTCTTGGCAAAGATACTGCAGTAGTTTGCCATTTACTTCTCCAGTGTATCCCCATTTTAGATGAGGCAAATAGAGGTTAAGTGACTTGCCCAGGGTCACACAAATAGTAAATGTCTAAGGCTACATTTGAACTCAGATCTTCTTGACTCCAGGCCTGGTGCTCTATCCACTGTACCACCTAGTTGCCCCTGATACTGAACAGCAGTACCAGGATTCACTTCCAAGCCCTGACCCTGTATCTAGTGCTCCTTTTACTCCTCCATACTTTTTGTATTATGCAGAACCCTGATTTCTATGGAAAAAATCATGGAAAAAGAAAAATCCTACAACTATTTGTGAATGTGCATCCTCTATAATAGTTATGCTAAAATCTTCCCTAAGTTTAGGATTTATTTCTGAAAGGTTACATAAAGAAAAGATAAACAATATATTTATGATAAGAAATAATTACAAGTAAAGCAAAATTCTTTTCTTTTTTTTTCATTTTTAAAAAATAGTACATGAACTAGGAATGTGTTCATTAAGGAAGAAAAATAGCAGTAACTGTTTGGTATTGGTGTCCAGTCTAAAGTAAGAATGTGGATGAGGAATTTGGAGTTCAAATGAAAAGGATAGTTTTTAAAATTTCTAATATGATTAGCTATTAGGCAATTTTATCTGAACTTCTATTTATCTAACACACATACTATGAATATTGCTAGGTGTTACAAAAGATTTTAAAATAAAATGTATAACATTTGGTAATTAGTGGATATTGAATAGTTTGAATGATTTCTGAGGAATGTGGAAACTCAAGAGAATGCAACAAAGAACTTACCATATACTCCTTGGTCCAGAAGTAATAAAAATTCATCCACAGCATTGCGCATCTCATATTCAGTAAGGTCCAATAATGAAACCACCTTGAAATCTAGTTGTCTTAACAAATTGGTCAATTCATAGACATCCACCAAGGGAGCCTTAAGCTTAGGGTGATTCCAATAATTCATATTCCCAATCAAAAGGGCTACTTTGTCTTTTGCTGTAAGAAAAAAATGGATTGGTTTTAAAATTTAAGGGTTTTTTTTTCCTTTTTGCAATATGTGGAAATATCAGAACCAGAAATTTCATTAAATGAATTGTAACAAATATTTAAATAGTAAGATTTCATTCTATATTATTTTTAGAATATGATGTTTTTGATTATTTTACATAGGAGAAAAATACACAGACATTATCAAAATTTTTTTTCAAGAACTGGAATTAAAAGAAATACTTCTGAGAACCAGGAGAGTGATAAAAGTTTTAAGAGAGTCTAACACTGAAATGTACTTATTCCCTTTGATATTAAACCAAATGTTTCCTGAATAAGGACCAAAAAAAGAATGTTAAGACTTTTAAATGTAGTTTAAGTAATTAGAAGTATATGTAACTTTAATTTTTACAAAATGGCTATTTGATTTACAGGAAATGTGTCAATGAATAGGGAGGATGGGAAGGTTATGAGTGAGAGTCAGAATAAAGGAAATGGTGAGAATTAACAGGTCAAAAAAAAGGATACAGAAACAGAACTGAGAGGGAATGGGTAAAGGATGAGGAAGTAAAGAGAAGTACTAAATGACATTGGAAAGAACAAAAGATTCTGCCAAACTTTTTTCTTCCATTTTTACTCATGGATGTAATATGATTATTTTTTAAATGTGCCCTCCAACACTAATAACCCACTGTACTTAGCACTTCCTCAACTGCTCTCCTTAACCACTCCCTTAATTTGCTTATCAGAGTGCGTACAGGGCCTAGCTCTGTTATGGCTGAATGGCACTAATATATAAACCATGAAAATGTGTAACGTGGCTTTGAGTAAATCTCTATCTGTCACTACATCTGTCTTTAAAGGACAAAAGTTCCTACCCATGCCAGAAAGAAGCCACAATCTGTTTTAGTTGTTGCGCTAGGCCAAGGAAATCCTGAGTAGAAGAATTAGGAGAGTACTGGGACATATCTAATGATGATAAATATGGTTAAAACCCTAAAACACCACTCTGAATGTACCCATGTTTAAATATACCTATGTTGTCCAGGAGTGAGAAAAAGGCACAAGGGCAAGTGACTGGAATAGCAATGGGAAAAAGAAAGAATAGTAGAAGAGATTAATGAAAGGCAGTGGAGGTAAAATATTAATAGCATGGGTAGCAGCAAGTTAAGTGGCAACAAGGAGCTGATGTATCACACTACTGGGCTGATAGCCTGACACGCCACCTTCCTGCATGGCTGCCAGGATTTCCTGACTCTATCATAGAGCATTACTAAGTAGTTTATTTATAATAATGAATAGTGCACTTATAAAACTGCCACAAGTGTCTTTAAAAATAAATATGAGTTGATTAAGATATTGATTTGATTTCTAATTTGAAAGCATCACATTCAAATGCTCTCACTAGTCAAGATGACTAATTTTACAGAAAATTTCAAACTTTTTCTTCCCTTTCCTAATACTAAAAGTCTAATGTCAAATGAACTGTAGAAAAACAAACAAACAAAGTAATAACTACAAAGCAAAGTGACCATATAAAGTTAGGCAGGGGAAAACTACTTTGCATTTAAAAGGCCTCAAACCTTTTTGTGATATTCTAAGACTTTGGGCTGCTAGGTGGTACAATGGATAGAATAGGGCCTAGAGTCAGGAAGGCTTTTCCTGAGTTCAAATCTGGCCTCAGACACTTACTAGCTGAGTGACCCTGGGCAAGTCACTAAATCCTGTTTGCCTCAGTTACCTCACCTGTAAAATGAGCTGGAGAAGGAAATAGCAAACCACTCCAGTATCTTTGCCAAGAAATTTGCATATGGGGTCATGGACCCTCAGAAGTAGAGAACCACAAAATTACCTAAGGAAAAGTGAACTGGCCCAGGTCAGGAGAAATAGCAAATTAAAGCTCTTCTGCTGTTTAGTATTGAGATTGGGTCTGTGAGTGGCTATTGCACTTCTAGCTTGGGTGAGAGGAGACCTTGTCTCCTCCTATCCCCCCTGCCAAAAACCTGAGTACTCAATTCTCATTCTCTATACCTCAAAAAAGGTGATGTCCCATTCAGGTGTGGAATTTTATTAATAGAAAAGGACAGAATCAAGGACAGCTGTGAAACCCTGAAAAAGCATCCCCACAGAGAAGACACTCACAGTAAAGACAGCAAAATTCCTATATCTAATTTATATAAGATAAACATAAAGACTTAAAGATTGAAACTTGGGAAGCCCTATTATTTATTACTGTTTAGTGACTATGAAACAACTGTATAATCCCTATTTGTGGTGCTGCTGACAGAAATGTAGATTTTGGTTTCTTATCATGAGATTGAGATGCGTCATTTAACACAAGACACTCTGCTCTAGAGCAGCAGGTCTATCAAGACCAGACTTCCTATGGTATTTGAGAGGAACCCTTAGAGCTGGATCACAGTAAGACCTCAGAGACTATACTATACTATACTATACTATACTATACTATACTATACTATAC